>NC_134949.1:175866373-176177373 GCF_965638725.1 Aptenodytes patagonicus
TAACACATGCAAGTGGCAAAGCTTGGAGCAAGGGCACCTGACAATAACAGTTTTATTTTTTAAAAAATTTTAATTTTTATGGGCTATTTTTAAGATGCTCCAAGTTCTAGAACATTCACGGTAGTGGTGGAGGTGACTGTAGCTATGATGATCTAACATGGTTTTGTAATAGATCCCAGTTTTCAGTTTTTTACACCTTTGCCAAACTGAAACTACTAGGCTGATATTCTTTATCACTAAGTTGGACTGGATATTTGGAAAATAAAAGTTTAAGTTAAAATAGTTTAGCTATTTATCTCACTGTGACATCTTGTTAAATTATATTTAAGAACACATTAAAAAAAAAGTTGAGAATTTCTAGTCTGTTGCAGAAAAACTTGAAACTTGCCAAGGAGGTCTTCTTGAGCAATATTTTGCCTTTTAGCTTCTCTGTGAAACCTTGACAGATTCTAAGCTATAACAAAATCCCATTATATGTACTGAGCTAGGTGGTGATATCTAAATTAATTATAGTTTTGAATTACACACAGGCTGAACAGAAGACCATAGTAAACATTGTACTATATTGGACAAATTGTCCATCTAACCCTATAACCCATTTCTCACAGTGACCAATATTAATTAAGGTGGTTGTTTGCAGCACCAGGAAGGTATAGCTTGACAGGTTAAAGAAACAATTGAAAGCGTGGCCTACTTTTTGTCCCTTATCCTTTGCGTGATCAATTTGCTTTCAAGATTTTTTGTTGTTGCTGCTGCCTAATCAGTTGGAAGCTTCTACACAAATTTACTAAAAGGTTGGCATTTTAGTTGTTTATCTAGTCATTAATCAATTTTTTAATTAAAAAAAAAAAAAGGACACATTCATCTCATAAACAGTAGCTGGAATCTCCTAGCAACAATAATGGCATTAAGATGTAATTTCTTCTTTTCCTTTTTTTTTTTTTTTTAATCATTACTATTTTAAATATCCTTGATTCTTCACAGTGTCTGAATTTAAATGCTACTTTATCATAAGATTGAGATCTTAAAAGAGGTTGATTTCTTTGATGTCAACAAGTTAATGTTAACTTCTAAAATAGAAAATATTCAAAATGTTTGTAATAAATAATGTATGGAAGAAAATATCCCTAAGTATTCACAGAAAATCATAAATTCAAGTAGTTTTTCTAATAATTAGGAAAATTGCTTCCCAAGCATAATTTTGTTTTATGAGTCAAGATTCAGAACAATAAAGCTACTGATACACATAATATAATCAATAAAATCCAGCTTTTATGACAGTCATCAACACTCTTTCATTTCACCTCTCATTTCTCTCTGATATGTTGATAGAGATGTAAAAGTGAACAGCTCTCTGTAATATTGAAAGGTAAGAAATAACAGTATACCATTCCTCTTTTATGTTTATCTTTGCAAAGCAAATTTTGAAGACACAACTTGATGACTTTTCTTCTGCTCATTCTGCTTTGAAAAACAGTTTCTTATTTTTATATTGGAAATCTGACTACACCTAGATGACAACTTTCTGTTCAGCTGTTCTTGAAATACACAAATGAACTAAAACATTTATTTCAAACTGTTCATTCTGTTCAAAAAAGGAGTGAAAAAACAGACTTTAAAAGAAATTTAAAGTTGTGTCTATATTTTTTCAATAAAGTATTATTTCTTAAAAACACCTCCTTGATGTCAGAGTTAATCCCTTGAATGGGATTAACCACATCTAGAATTAGTCATCTAAAAGTTAGTTGGTTTTAGTATAAATTAATGTAAACTGTAAGGGTCTTTGCAATAAAGTGTCACAAATAATGATTTCCCAATACAATCTATTCTGCTTGTTTTGTAGGTATTTTAGTACAAGCTGAATGGCTAATTTCTCTCCGCTGACTGTAAGGATGCCTAGATGAGTATCTCAGACTAGATGCTAAAAGCTAAAGCTATTACCAGACTGCTGAAGTGTTCCATCATAGATTTGGTTCAGTTTCACTTTTAAAAGCTAAGTTTAAAACCAGCAAAATATTTTATTTAAATGATTCAAATATTTAATTAAAACCAAAACATTTTATAATCTCTTCCCACTTTCCTCTCTAAAAAAAACCCAAAAAAGCCAGAAATCATATTAAGAAAAAACAAGAAAATGGTTTAATCCAAAAATCGATGTGTTTTTTTATATTCCAGCAGTGACCTAAAAAAAAAATCAATTGTTCAGAGAAATGTAGCTCTACCCTTTAATCTCTTTAGATTTTGAGAAATCCACCAAAAAAGGGAGCTGTTACTCTGAGTCCTCAGACAAAAAGCCTTATATTTTCAGCTGATCTCTTTTTTGCTTTGTTTTGTTTTTACTTTACCTTTAGCTGACCTTCCATGATTAGAGTGAAAGTACATAAGTTATTGAGTCAGTCCTCAATAACCTGAACTTTCATGATGAGTGTTACGGGGAAGAAAAATGAAGAAGAGTGTCAGAGAGAAGTGAAGTGGGTCCTTCAGCACCGACCCTGTGTGCCCTCCACAGGTATTTCCCACTTGTGGCCCTGGAGTCCTTTAGCAATGTTGCATGCCCATAGAGAGGGCAGAGCTACTACATTTTAGTGATGCTACTCACAACCAAGTGCAATAAAAATAAAAAAGTGCAGCATTCCTACTGCTGGAAGGGTGTATTTGGATGATGGTATGTCTGCGCTGCCTTCACGGGAGGGTTAGGCCACTTAATTTCTCTTGGTCCAAGAATGTAAGGAATATACCCTTGTACAGGTTCATCAGATCTCTGGTAGCATGAACCACTCTGCGTGTGTGCAGCATAGTGGGTTTATGATGTCTGTTGATTCGCCCAAGGCTCACTTGTGTAGTTCTGCAGTGCAAATGCTGCGCCCTGTGCACCAAACAAATTATCTGTTCGAGAGCCAAGTACATAAATCCCAGATCATATGCAGCCTACAGGACCATATAACGCAGACCTGGTCTGCAGCTTATGACATTTTTTTTTTCTAGTTATAAATGCTGAAACTCTAGGATGTAAATAAATATTCATGTCAAAGAAGGTAAAACAGTAAAAGTGAACATTATTTGAATGATGTGGTAAACTATCCTGATTTTCCTCAATCTCTCCAACTGAGAACATGCCAGAGAAGTCCTTGTATGTGAGAGTAAGGAAGGAACTTCCATCCAAAGGAGAGAATACAAGCCTACTTAATAAACAATGGCCCAATTCTTATCCCAAGTATTAAAAGCAAATCTGAAGTAAACTATTTTCAAGTAACTTCTGCAGAAGTTATGACACATTTATGAATTTTAAATATCTGTGTATCTTATGGAATAAATATTTATGTTGCTTAAATAGAAGTCTTGCTGAGAAAGCAGAGGCCTGTTGCTCTCATAACGTTGAAACAGTTTGAGGAGGGTATGTTTGGTATGGAATCTAAATTTGCCTGGAATCTAAACATAAGCATGCTAAAATGACTAAACAACATCACTATAACTATTTCTGAGATTGTACATTTTGTGATGCTACTAATGGCATAACCAGCAGCAATGCCTGAGCACTTGGACACAGCTAAACATACACATAAAGATAATATGTAACTGCAAGGGGCAAAAGGAGACTTTTGTGATGTAATTGCACAAACGGGGTGCAATGAAAATCATGTACAAGGCATAAAATCTGCAAAGTACAAACAGTGGATGTAGAACAGGCAGGAAACATGCCTGGAAAAATGAACAAGTCCTGCTCCCAGAAATACGATAATCTATGTCTGAGGAAGTCAGGCAAAAACGCCAGGAGGCCTGCGTGGATGAACAAGGAGCTCCTGGACAAACTCAAACACAAAAAGGAAGCCTACAGAGGGTGGAAGCAAGGATAGGTAGCCTGGGAGGAATACAGAGAAATTGTCCGAGCGGCCAGGGATCAGGTTAGGAAAACTAAAGCCCTGATAGAATTAAAACTGGCCAGGGACATCAAAGGCAACAAGAAAGGATTCTATAGATATGTCGGGGATAAAAGGAAGATGAGGGAAAATGTGGGCCCTCTCTGGAATGAAATGGGAGACCTGGTTACCTGGGATAGGGAGAAGGCGGAGGTACTCAATGACTTTTTTGCCTCAGTCTTCACTGGCAAGTGCTCAAGCCTCACCGCCCAAGGCACAGAAGACAAAGGAGAGGACTGGGAGAATGAAGAGCCACCCACTGTGGGAGAATATCAGGTTCAAGACCATCTAAGGCACCTGAAGGTGCACAAGTCTCTGGGACCCAATGAGATCCATCCACGGGTCCTGAAGGAACAGGCGGATGAAGTTGATGACCTTTGTAAGGCCTTTGACACAGTCCCCCACAACATCCTTCTCTCTAAACTGGAGAGAGATGGATTTGATGGGTGGACTGTCCGGTAAAGGGTGAGGAATTGGTTAGATGGTCGCATCCAGAGGGTAGTGGTCAACGGCTCAATGTCCAGATGGAGATTAGTGACGAGTGGTGTCCCGCAGGGGTCCGTACTGGGACCAGTAATGTTTATCTTCATCAATGACATAGGCAGCGGGATCGAGTGCACCCTCAGCAAGTTTGCAGATGACACCAAGCTGAGTGGTGTGGTCGACATGCCAGAGGGATGGGATGCCATCCAGAGGGACCCGGACAAGCTGGAGAAGTGGGCCCGTGTGAACCTCATGAGGTTCAACAAGGCCAAGTGCAAGGTCCTGCCCCTGGGTCAGGGCAAGCCCTGGTCTCAATACAGGCTGGGGGATGAAGGGATTGAGAGCAGCCCTGCCGAGAAGGACTTGGGGGTACTGGTGGATGAAAAGCTGGACATGAGCCGGCAATGTGCGCTCGCAGCCCAGAAGGCCAATTGTATCCTAAGCTGCATCCAAAGAAGCATGGCCAGCAGGTCGAGGGAGGGGATTCTGCCCCTCGACTCTGGTGAGACCCCACCTGGAGTCTTGTGTCCAGCTCTGGAGCCCTCAGCAGAAGAAGGACACGGACCTGTTGGAGTGTGTCCAGAGGAGGGCCATGAAAATGATCAGGGGGCTGGAACACCTCTCCTCTGAAGAACGGCTGAGAGAGTTGGGGTTGTTCAGCCTAGAGAAGAGAAGGCTTCGGGGGGACACCTTCTTGCAGCCTATCAGTACTGAAAGGGGGCTTATAAAAAAGATGGAGAGAAACTTTTTAGCAGGGCCTGTTGTGACAGGAGAAGGGGGAATGGCTTTAAACTAAAGGGGGGTAGATTTAGACTAGAGATAAGGAAGAAATTTTTTACACTGAGGGGGGTGAAACACTAGCACAGGTTGCCCAGAGAGGTGGTAGATGCCCTGTCCCTGGAAACATTCCAGGTCAGGTTGGACGGGGCTCTGAGCAACCTGATCTAGTTGAAGATGTTGCTGCCGACAGCAGGGGGGTTGGACTAGATGACCTTTAGAGGTCCCTTCCAACCCAAACTATTCTATGATTCTATGATGCTATGATTCTATGTTGAGAGCAGATGAGATTTACCCTTTCTTTTGGGGAGGTTGTAAGGATCATAAAAATAACATGGGTGCATGAGAAAAAAGAGGAAGAAGAATGACTCTTGACTTTGGCCCCAGCTTACCTCATCAAAGAGATCTCAAAACTGATCCTCAAACCTGGCTGCATCCATCACTGCTGACTACATGGCATCAGTTCTGTGTTACTGAATACACACAGCTAATGTAGGAAATGGTTATTAAGGACTAATTGCTGCATATAGGGAATATGCAGTAATTATAACTAATAATGTGTAAGAACTTACTATTGGAAAATGTGTGTTGTTAATGAATGCCAGTCTAGTAAAGCACTACTTTGATGCTGGCCTGATTTCTGCCTTTTAAATACTCCCACCACAGTCATGTCTAACTCCCTGATATATATGTACATCTATATCTGTATATACTCAGATATCAAAATCTCATGTGAAATTGCATTTTAGATTCTGTATATTTTACATAATAATTTAAAGATAATAAGGTCCAGATTCATCCAAGCTAGGGTTTTGTGGGGGTCAAATCCTGGACTTCAGTATGTATCCATCCCCTCTAGGTATAGGGATCCTGCCTTAGTCATCTCAGCAGCAATGCTGATTTGATCCTCTCATCAACTCAGGAAGAACAGACTTGTTTGTGGACCGCAATATGAACTGGTCAATAAAATGATCTTTGTTAAATAAAAAGCCTCAAGAAGTTAAAATTAGTGACTGAAGGCTAGTGAAAGCAGTAAGGGATTGCTCAGATCAGCCTTGCCAATGGAGAAAAAAATAACATCCTGAGTCACCACTGAAATACTCTAGCTTTACATCAGAATAATATATTTGAAATCATTTGGGATGCCATGATGTAAAATCGAGTAGTACAACGATTAGTCAGGACACCAACCTCTTCTCCCTTATGTCTCTAAAATGTTATTTAATTAAAACTAAAATGCCATGTTGGGATTGGTCCCAGGGTATGGTTTCTAGGCACTGCATAAATAGGAAGAAGGTATTATTTTATTGTTCATAATGTTTCATCTATTCAGTCTTTCCACAGTTTGCTGATGCCCAGCAATTCTCCTTTTAATGTTCAGACACCACTGGGTGCTCTCTTAATGGATAGTTTCAGAAACATTTTCAGAAATTTTCTATCAGAAAATTCCATTTCAAGTTAATCAAAGCAAAGGAAAAATAATCTTGACAAAATACAATTTTGAAAAACAAAAATATGGAAGACAATTAAAGATATTGAATTCTGTTTTCCTGTTGTTCCTGGTATTCCATTCTGATTTTCTATTTCAAACTGTGCTTTGTTTTGTATTAGAAAACAAAAATAACAAAACCAGAACAAAACATTTCACATTTTAATCACCTCAAATGGTTTGTTTCAGGTTTCTGTTTTTAACTACACTGAAAATTATTAATTTGGTTTGCATTTTTAACTGGTTGGCTTTGTTTTCATTTTGTTTTGTAGCAGAAAAAAAGGAACTGATAGATTTCCTGAAAACAAAGCCACTTCTTCACAGTTCTCATGCTTAAACAAGTATATATTTTTTTTTCTGAAGTGTTTCTTAAGTGAGAGGTACTTTTTGTTTCAAATAGTTTATTATTTGTCTCTGAAATCCGTGTGGTTTTTGAAGTCTGAAGTCTCAGTCAGGAAAAGACTAAGGAAAGAAAACATTCTTTTCCCCCAGTTAAAATAATTCAATTACAGTGAATTAAGATGTGAATTAATAAGAAAACCATGGCTTGGTATTACTGTCACACCACATAACTACATTAGGCCTCCAGAAAGAAAATGACTGGCATATGAAACCTTTGATGCATAAAATCAAGTCTGAGAGAGGAGGAGAAGGAAGCAGGAAGCCTTTAGCTTTTGTTTTGGAACAGACTTATTTCTATAAATCAGTAGTTCTGTATCTCTAAAATACTGGGGTAGAAGGTAGGGCTGGGCCTTCCGAGACTTGGATCTATTTCTAGCGCTATCAATGTCTTGACATGTGACCTTCCCAAGGTCAGTACTTCTGTTTTCCGATCTGTTGAGCAAATAAAATTATACTGTATTCCATTGTAAAAGCCTTTGAGATGCGTTGATAAAAAGAGGAAGAACTGGGTATTACTATTACATAAGATTTGACTTTTCACGTTGTACCCCTGAGTAATGATGATTAATTCAGTCACCACGTTTGTTCACTGCAGATTTCAGAGCACCTTTGGGCTGTATAATTCCTTCCACTTCCTCAGACTGGGACATGGGAAAAGGAAATGAGTTGCCAGAGTCATGTCAGCACTATTGGTGGAGCCAGGAATAGGGCAGGTCTTTGCCTCAGTGGTGTGTTCTGCACTCTGAGCAGCACTTCCTTCTCCATTATTAAACAATGGAAATACATTATAGTTAGAGAGAGCTGAGACATAAACTCTTATCTACTTTTGTCCATTTAAATGATCCTTATGTTGCTCTGAGACTGAGCCATGAAAATGGATAAGAAAATAATTAATTATTGAAAACACATTATAGATCTATTATTCAAGCTGATGTGATTCAGTGGGATTACTTGTGTAAGCAATAGATTGAAAGTTTGGACACCTTTTTTTTTCTTTTTTTGGTTGAGAAAGGTACTTTTCAATGCCTTGTGTAGATCTAAATGACACTGTGATTTGTGTTGCATGAGTTAACTCATGCTCTTCCTGTCTCAACATATGAGTTTTCATAAGAGGGTGAAAGTAATTTTTAACTAACTTTAAATTGCATGAATGCACTTTACTAAACTACTTCAGTCAGTTAAATATGTTGCAGAGTGACCAGCTATTTCAACCTTTTGCTTGTTTGCAGTCTCTAATGTTTCAGAAAAGAATGAAATTAGCAAGCAGTCAAATTAAAAAAAGGTCACATTAGTAAAAGTGCGGTACTATATTGTGTATTGATCACACTACACGGGAGTCAAGTCTTGCAGGATGTTGAGAACTGTTGTAACAAGTGCTTAAAATGCTAACGCTGGATTCTGTTAAAAAAAAATGTGCTGAGGGTAGAATCTGGTGCAAATGTTATCACTTCTTATTAAGGGCTGTAACATTATACTGGTACTTTCCCTGCTATAGCTGACCAAAAGAAGAAATATTTCTCACAGCTCTAGTTAATTTCACTGTAATATTTTTCCCCAGCCTAAATGTATGTCTTTTATCAGAAAGAAAAAAAAAAAAAAAATATTTGTGTACTTCAGTGCTGTAGTGCTGAACACTGCAATGCCAAACTTAGGAAGCAGAAGCCTGGAGTGAAATCCCACTCCCCAAGTCAGGCAACCAACCAGCTGACATACTGCACTGGGAAAGGCAGAGAATCGGGACTTCACATCAGGATAGAGAGCATCACAGATGCAGCTTGGAGGACATTTCAGTGAAATGCTGCAGTGGAATCTCAGTTCATGTTCTGGGGTCAGGGCTGCAGCAAAACCATCTCCCACCATCTGGGCTCCACAACTTGAAATTCTCTCCTGAAAACAGATAACCCATTTCTGTTGTATCAAACTTTTTAAGTAAGAGAGAGAGAGTGTGTGTGTGTGTATGTGTGTGTGAGAGAGAGTGTTTTGGGATGAGATGAATAAAAAGGGATGGGTGACTCAGCTCCCTATATCTCTCCTTCTAATCAACAGCATAGTGGGCAGAATATACTTTTCTGGTGAGACACAGGGTCAATTTACTGTTAAGTTGGAAGGGACTCAAGTCAGTCCCTTGACCTCCCTGCAGTACCCTTTTCATCTGAAAGCGTGCCACTCCAGCAGACTATGCTGGAGACTATGCGCTGCAGGGGGAAAAAAAAAACAAACAAACCAAAAAAACCAAAACAAAAAGTGAAAGGAACAGGGAGAGGAAGATAAAATATAAATGTCTCTGTGAATTCAGTCCTTCACCAAACAGCTTTTCTGGATACTCTGACAAGTAAGAACAGTAGTTTTGGGGCTCAGTCCTGTCCTAAGAACTGCTCAGGTATTTTAATGCAAACAATCACAGTAGAAACTGGGTCAGAAACTCAGATCAATATATATAGTTTAAATAAGAAATTCTGGTCAGGACCTTGGCCTGGCCTACTCGCTAAATACACCTCCTGCTTCCACATCATCAGAATTTCAAAGTGAAATGACTACATGGCTTTTATGGCAGACTACACCTAGGCTGGATGCAAAATCTGTCCACCTTTGTGACTCCTATTCACTTTTCTGACACCTAGTGTTTGAAGCTTTTAAGACTAACCCTGTGACCTATTCGAGCCAATGTTTCCAACACAAAATTATCACAAGGTCTGATGAATATGTATACTGGAGAAAGAAAGTCTATGGGTTTTACTACCTGCTCCACAGTCTAAACATCTGATGTGTGAAGTCTCATAGGTCAAGCTCGGTCTCATATGAAAGCACAATGCAAGCAAGTCCTCCAAGGGCTCTGCACACCCTGGTGGGTACTGTAAGCAACAGCCTGTAAGCTCATGCTCCCCCACTCTCTCTCTCTGGTTCAAGGGATCTCAAAATTATTTTTCTTGTAAAGTAGAACAGCTGCAGCAAGAGGGCTGGTAGCCTGGTAGTTGAGGGTATGAGCCAAGAAAGAGGAACATGTGGGCTGGCTCTTGCACTGCAAAAGATAGAGAATTTTTATTTTCTCATCCTGAGCCAGTCTCCTACCCACTAGATAGAAGTAGGCAAACCACTTCTCTAACTTTCTTTTCTTTCTTAATTTTTTTTTTTTAATCATCATCATCCGCCACTGCATCATTTTGCAAAGCTCCATCTGGTGAACATATCACAGGGAGATCTGGAACGCGCTCACACGTCACTGCCCTCAGGAAGATGAAGAAGAAAAATATCTAGTTTCAGAAATCTTGTTAGGCCTAAATGCAACTTAGGTAGAAATCCTGCAGTTCTATAAAGACTGGCCTGTGAAACATACCGAGATAGAAGATTCTGGGAGGAGATCTTTGTATTAGTTTAGCCCGTCCTATCCTTAGGTAAAACCAGATAATCCAGACTGGTTTAAAGTCATTGTACGCATCGGGGAGCATAGTTTCTGCAGGAGTTGCATCAACATATAGAGGCAACTTGTTAACTTTCACTCCCAGCACAGCCAAAGCCCGAATAAAGACATAATTTAAAATGAAATAATGATCCTATGACTTTTCTATCATAATTTGTAGGGCACACACACATACATTTATATACATATGTGTATATATATGTGTGTGTGTGTACACACACATCATCATGTCTGCAGTGCAGGATGTCATTATTGTGATTATACCTCCCACAGAAATAGCACAAGTATTGCAAGAAGGGTATCTACAGTAATAAATATTTGTTCTGTAGAAACTTTGCAGATGCTCTGAGTTCTGCTTTGCAAGACCTACAACGTTAGATGAAGTAACTAGTTTTTGAACATGTTCCAATATAACACAAATACACCCTTAACCAGTGTTACTTACACAGTCATAGCGATGGGGAGATGGGAGATTACCAACTGGGAAAATGTAAAAGTATCCCAGTACCTTTTCCTATTTCAAGGCATTTTCCATATTTGGAGTAAACCCATTCCTATTCAAAAGGCAACTCTGATGCCCAAGCCAATTTGCTTGTGTTTGGTTAAATATGGGACGTTATACCCAGAAGAAAGGTATAAGTAGGAAGCTCATTGCCTTAGACTTCTAGAAGTTGCAGAGGCAAACAGGAGGTAAAAGACATCAGATAAGGAAATAGACTTGGGTGCTTTTCCCCCTGTCTGATCTACTGTATAATTTGGAGGGGATAATGGGAGTTCTGGTTGTTCAATCTGTGTGTGGATTGTAAACTGGGATGTGTATGCCGAATTTTAAAGACCCAAATTCACTGGCACTTCAGTGCTGCATGATCTTTCACTTTGTCACACTCTCTAAATAAAAGAGTTAAAAGTTTCAGTCAGAGAAATCCTCATCAACATAATCCAGGAGTAGGTATTTCCTTAAAACACTTAGAGGCAGGCCTCTTCTCCTAAGATACATGTTTCTAAATTTAATTCAAGAAATTAGGAAATCTAGATATTTAGGATTATGGCACTGAGTAATGATAGATTAATTTCCTGGCCCTGACACACCTTTTCTGTGTAACTTGAGTCACAGAACCAAAACTTCAGATACCAAATCTAAAATGGATGATGCCTTTTTTCTTCCTCTCTGACTTGTCTTCTAGATGCTAACCTTTGCATGGCAGATGCTCTCTCAATACATATATCATATATATGAGACATAAATCTCTCAATATTGTTCCAAAGTATAGAGCTGAAAACACAATGGGTTCCTTATTTAGATATTCTTTTGGAAGTTACATATCACCCATAAACACTCTTACATCTTCTGGCAGCTTTTTTACCTTTTTTTTTTTTTCCACTTTGAAATTCTAGGACCCCAGATGGCTTCCACTAGTTCCCACCTCTGAGCAGGTCCCTTGGAAGAAGCACACAATTTGTCCTTCATGCTTTGACAACAGGTCATTGTCTCCTTTCTTGTATTTGATTCGTAATTATTTATTTAATATCTTGTTAATGTTCAGGTCCTCTGGTTGCATTTTGATTGTTTTTACGGTGCCTGAGCAATTTTAATAACACGAAGATAAAGTTGCTCAGAAGTTTTATTTTAAGGCAGGAGGAGAACAAGCTCTTTAGTCCTCCTGCCCCACATCCCAGTGAGCGTTCACCAGGCTCCAGATTTTCAGCCTTTCCTCCCCTGAGCCTTTACTCATGGTGATCTTGTCACTGCTGCTGACACCCGGCGAGTGGGTCTCCTACCACCACCCCACCGCAACCCTTGCCGCTTCCGCTGACTCTCCCACCTCCCTCCACGGAGTTTACTGGGGGCTTCTCTGCCTCCGGGTCCCCTTGCACTTCGAGGCTGCAATTGTTGATCCACGGAAGGTTTCCAGCCAGCCTAGCACACACACACACCCCCCAACATCACCGAGAGACAAAGTCAAAGAAACCGTCAGGAGAAATGAATTAACGCGCCTCAACGTGGCGCCAAGTTTCCTTCCCTCTTTTTTTTCCTAATGAAACCACTAATATATTTCTTGTGGCGCTTTCTGTCTCAGTGGCATTTTATCTCTTCTGGCCCGTTTGTAATTTATTGGGCAGGCTTTTTCAGGGCCAGGATTTCTCTCTTTTTGTCTGTTTCGTTTCCTCCTCCCGTTTCCTCCCCCTGCTCCCCCCTCCCTCCGTAGTCCCTGCCCACCGTAACGAACCGAAAGGCCAGATCTTCATCCTGGGGACCCGAAATGGCCACGGTAACTGTTGTAACTTGTCTGTGGTCTAATTACATTAGTTTGATAAGATCATCGTCGGCAGGATGTCTAATTTACTTGCAAACGGCAGCCAGGGAAAAGCTTTGACCAAATTAGCATGCCGCCGGGACCAGGGGGTGCAGGCTCCATATGGCTCCCTGGCTTCCTCTATAAATAACCCTCCTCCAGCCCACCCCCGCGGTTACATCCCCCCCTACCAGTATGCCGCAAAGTTCACCAGCGGCGCCGGACGGGAGAGGTACAGCCCCGGGCTGCAGGAGGCACCCGGCGGCCGGGCTGCCTCTCCTGCCCCCGCCTCCTCCTCCTCCTCCTCCTTCTCCTCCTCCTCTTCCTCCTCCTCCTCCTCCTCAGCGCGATTTGACAAGGCAGGGGGAACCGCGGGTTTCCACTTGCACCACCAGAGGTGCAACTGGTTCTTCGCTCGCAGGCATCTGAAACCCGTCCAAATGACACAAAAACTTTTGTATGCTTGGCTCCTTTCTTTAAGGCCAGGCACCGATTTTTCCGCTGTGTAATCTCTTTTGTCAGAAGGGTGGGAGCTGGAAAGGGCGGCGGGGGGGCGGGGGGGGGGGAGGAGAGAAGGAGGGGGGAGGGGGTCGAGGGTAGCAGGGGTTTTATTTCCACAGAGAGGATATTAGGAGCATCCCTAAATAAATATCTGTGCATGTACATACACGTATCTCTAGATTTTTATATAGAGATAAGAATGTCAAGATGCACAGCTGTCAGTTTCAGCCCTCTCCTCCCCTCCTTAAGGGAGACACTATACTCTGTGGGAACAGGTAGCGTGAATTGCTAACAGTGCAGCAATCCCATCCCCCCTCCCCCCCTTCTTCTCTGTGATCATCTAAATTATAAAAAAAATGTATATATAAGGCAATAATCCGCGGTTCAACATTGCATAGAGAACGCCAGCAAGAGACCAAATCCAGCATGAAACACTATAGACTGCAGGGGAGGACGAAATGCGTTTAAAGCAACGATAAAAATGGCGTGCAGAATAATTACCTCAAATTGATATTCGCTTGACACCCTGACACTAATTCTGTTCAAGCCATTGGGAAATACAATAAGGCAAACGCACCTTCCTCTCCTGCTTGTGCAGGTGTGAGTGTGTGTGAATGGGGGCAATAGGGAACTGGCCGGGAGGAGGGGAATGCTAAACTTTCCATCTTAAAAGAAAAGAAATAAATTAAATAATCCATTTAGGAGAAAGCATCTAAATAGAGCGACAGCTTTTAATGCCAACGTTTTTAACGCTTGCCCTGTACGTGGATTGATTTTTTTTTTTTTTTTTCCCTCCAGCATTCCCTCAGCAGATGGATTTTTGCCACTGCAGCTCAGCAGAGGGTGTCAGATCTTTCAGAGTGCACCAGGTTGAAACGAGCAGAGCCTCTTAGCAACTCTCCCTCTGCGTGCATGTGAGTGTGTGCGAGCGTGCGACTCGGCAGCAGCGGAAGAAAAAGGAAAGAAGAGCGAGCGAGCGAGCGAGCGAGGAGGGGAGGCAGCGCGGCCGGCAGGGCGAGGCGAGGCGAGGCGAGGCGAGGCGAGGCGAGGCGCGGCGCGGCGCGGCGCGGCGCGGGCGGGCGGGCGGCCCCGGCCCCGCGGCAGGCTCCGGCCGCCGGCAGGCATGGGCAGCCGCGCACCGCAGCGGGGGCAGGCGCCGCGCGGCGCCGGCGGCTGGGCGGCCAGCGCCTAGGCTGGGGCGCGCTTTCAGCACCGGGGCGCTGGACAGCGCCCGGCGGGCGGCGGGCAGCCAGGAGCGCGGCTCCGCGGCCGCGCGGCAAGGTCAGTCCGGCGCGGAGCCGCGCACAGCGGCAGCCTCCGCGGCCAGCGCCGCGCTCTCCGCCGGCGCCCCTCTAAGATGCAGCGGCGGCCGGTGGCTAGCAGCACCGTTCCCGTGCCGGTGAGCCAGCCCGGCCGGCAGACCTCCACTTAGCTGCCCGGGAGGCGTCAGGGAGGGGGATCGAGGAGGGGGATTTTTTTTCCTTCTACTTTTTTTTTTTTTTTTTTTTTTTTTTGCGTGCCTTGCAGTACGTGCCTGGATAGTTTGTGGATATAATTATTGACTGGAATCTGGGCTGTTGCACTTGTACGTGGGGGGGGGGAGAGAGGGATAGAGGAGAAAAGAAAGAGTCCCCCCCCTTCGCCGACCCTCCCTGCTCCCCCTCCCCACATTTTTTTTTTTCTCCCCCTTTGGTGGTGGTTCGGACATTTCATGTACTGAATGAACTGGAATTGCTTTCCGTGTGAGGAGGATGGTTGCTGTTACTTTGTGATGAGATCGGGAATGAATCGCTCGGTTTAAAAATGCTGCTTTGGATTCTGTTGCTGGAGACGTCTCTTTGTTTTGCTGCTGGAAACGTTACAGGGGACGTTTGCAAAGAGAAGATCTGTGCCTGCAACGAGATAGAAGGGGATTTGCACGTAGACTGTGAGAAAAAGGGATTTACCAGCCTGCAACATTTCACCGCCCCAACTTCCCAGTTTTACCATTTATTCCTGCATGGCAATTCCCTGACTCGACTTTTCCCTAATGAGTTTGCTAACTTTTACAATGCAGTCAGTTTGCACATGGAAAACAACGGTTTGCATGAGATTGTTCCTGGGGCTTTCCTTGGGCTGCAGCTGGTGAAACGCTTGCACATAAACAACAACAAGATCAAATCGTTCAGGAAGCAGACTTTCCTGGGGCTGGACGATCTGGAATACCTCCAGGCAGATTTTAATCTATTGCGGGATATTGACCCGGGAGCATTTAGGGACTTAAACAAGCTAGAGGTGCTGATTTTAAATGACAATCTCATCAGCACCTTGCCCCCCAACGTGTTTCAGTATGTGCCGATCACCCACCTCGACCTCCGGGGAAACCGTCTTAAAACCTTGCCTTACGAGGAGGTCCTGGAGCAGATCCCAGGCATTGCTGAAATCCTGCTAGAGGATAACCCCTGGGACTGCACTTGCGATCTGCTGTCGTTGAAGGAATGGCTGGAAAACATACCCAAAAACGCTTTGATCGGCAGAGTGATTTGTGAGGCTCCCACTAGGTTGCAGGGCAAAGATTTAAATGAGACCACAGAGCAAGAGCTGTGCAAAAAGAACAGAGTGGATTCTAGCCTAGCTGCTCCCCCTGCTGAAGAAGAAACCTGCGATCCTGGTCCCATTCCAACCCCTTTTAAAATACATGGCAAAGAAGACCCTGCCACGCCAGGATCTGGTCCAAACGGAGGTACAAAGATTCCCGTCAACTGGCAAATCAAGACCAGACCCACTGCTGCCGTGTCGACAGTTAGTGCCAAAAGCAAGCTAACAGCTACCTTGTTCTGCCCGCAGATCTGCAGCTGCGATCAGATCCCTGGCTCAGGTTTAAAGGTTAATTGCAATGACAGGAATGTGAGCAGCTTGGTGGATTTGAAGCCCAAGCCGTCCAATGTGCAGGAGCTGTTTCTGAGAGACAACAAAATACACACCATCAGGAAATCCCACTTTCTGGATTACTGGAAACTTAATTTACTTGATCTGGGCAACAACAACATTGCCACCGTCGAGAACAACACCTTCAAGAACCTCTTTGATCTCCGATGGCTCTACATGGATAGCAACTACTTAGACACCCTGTCCCGGGAGAAATTCGCTGGTCTGCAAAACCTGGAGTATCTGAACGTGGAGTTTAACGGGATCCAGCTGATCATGCCCGGCACCTTCAATGCGATGCCCAAACTGAGAGTCCTCATCCTCAACAACAACCTGCTGAGGTCTCTCCCAGTAGACGTGTTCGCCGGGGTCTCGCTTTCCAAGCTAAGCATACACAACAACTATTTCATGTACCTCCCGGTGGCAGGGGTGCTGGACCAGCTCACCTCCATCACCCAGATCGACCTGCACGGCAACCCGTGGGACTGTACTTGCCCTATCGTGCCTTTCAAACAGTGGGCAGAGATGCTGCGCCCCAAGGTGATTATGAGTGACCTGAGGTGCGAGTCCCCTGAAGATTTCTTCAAAGAGGATTTTGAGTCTCTCTCCAACGATGTGATTTGCCCTCAGTTAAAAATCTCGCCCACATTAACTTCTACTAACAAAAACAGCACCGGGTTGACAGAGACAGGTACTCACTCCAACTCCTACTTGGAGACCAGCCGGGTCTCTATTTCGGTGCTGGTGCCAGGGCTCCTGCTGGTTTTTGTAACCTCTGCCTTCACGGTGGTTGGCATGCTGGTGTTCATCCTGAGGAACAGAAAGCGGTCCAAGAGGAGGGACGCCAACTCCTCTGCATCCGAAATCAACTCCTTGCAGACGGTCTGCGACTCGTCCTACTGGCACAACGGGCCCTACGCTGCCGACGGGGCCCACAGGGTTTACGACTGCGGCTCCCACTCCCTGTCAGACTGAGGCGGCGGGCGGAGCGGGGGCGGCCGCCACCCGGGACCGGCCCTTCGCTCTCCGGCCGGTGGGGCGGCAAGCGCCGGTCGGGGACGGCTCTACACCTCGGCTACCTTTTGTGAGAAACAAAACACACACCCGCACGCACGCACGCCCCTCCTCACGACCCCCATAGCAAGCACCGAGGCCCGGTGCGCGGTGGGGGGAGCCCGGCGCCGGGGCGCAGCTCCGCAGGTCCGCGTAACCCGGCGCGGTGGGCGCATCCCCCGCCCGTGCGCTGCCGGGGCAGCAACGGACGAGCGAGGACCCGCTTCCTTCGGCTCCGGCGGGGCGAAACACGGCTCCTGGTTTTGTTGGGCTTTTGTTCTGTTGTGTTGGGGTTTGTTTTGCTTTTTTTGCCCTCTTCGCTTGTGGACCGACCCCTCCCGGAGAGGCCGGGAAGAGGAGGGGGGCGGAGGAAAGGCTGGTGTCGGCCTCCTCCTGACAGCAAAGCAGGAGTGGAAAGTTGCACGAAGGCATGAATGTAATGTAAATAAATGACTCCAACTCCGAAACAAACAGACAAATGGACAAAAAAAAAAAAAAAAAAAAAAAAAAGTGCTGCATGGCTCGCATGGATACAACGCACCCCAGGGACGCTCCAGCCTCCAACTGGAAGCAGCGTCTAGTTCACACCATCATCCCTCTTACCTGATAAGTCCCTTCGTATCAAACCTTCTATATACAAAATACAGTATAATAATAAAAAGTGCCATTTCGCCATTTTTGTGTGATCAATAGGCAGTAGAGATCGTACTTTTGCCGTGGAAAAAGTTGTAAAGGTTTTATTTAAGACATAGTTGCATGAATATTCTCATTGGATTTTTTTTCTTTTTTTTTTTTTTTTTTTTTTTGAGGTGGGAATTACTTTGCTGGGAGAGAAATTGCTTTGTTGATGGTGGGTTGTGTTTCTTTTTTCGGGGAGGGGGGAGGGGAGGCTTTGGTTCTGTTTTCTCTCTCTTCTTTTTCAATATACATATTCAGTATTGCCTTTCCATCTGAATGTAAAAATTAGTACCCTTGATTTCTATTATAGTAACAGTGTAAACATTAAAAAAAAAAAAAAATCCAAGGCAGTTAAGCATGACCAATTAATGTCACTCTAGTGCTTAGGCTGCAAAGTTTAATGGTAGAAAATTCTGTGCTGTTGTAAATCTTACTATAACTTGAGGAAACCAGAACTGAGGAAGCAAGTGAAACTTACTAATTCTATTCGAGGATTTTATAATGGCATATTTTTTCAGTATTAAAGTGGAAATGTTTTCAACTCCGGGTCCTTACCATTTTTCCAGCATCAGTTCTTGCAAGTGGGTTATTTGGGTTTAGGGGACAGAGCCTCCTTTCAATGCCCTCTGTGTGTGTCTTTCTCCCTCCCTCCCTCTCTCTTTCTCTCCCTCCTTCCCTCCCTCCCTCCCTCTCTCTCATTCATTCACAGGCAGAGGCACAAACACCCTTCCCTCACCCCTTCCCCAATGTAAATAACACACAGAAGTTTCCTGCCTCTTCCCCTCTCCCTCGCCTCTTTTTTTTTTTTTTTTTTTTTTTTTTTTGTAATGCGGCAGTGAATCCCTTTATTAATACTGTGAATCTCTCGCTGCTGCCGCCGCTGCCGCCGCCTCTGCTGCACACACTGCAGATATATTAGGGATGTTAGTGGGGATTTGATTTAATTGACTCTGCCTAGCTTGGTCTCATTAAGCCGGAGCCGGATTTCACCGGTCAGCACTTCAGGCCCGTAGGCAGCTTGCCGGACTGCTGGCGAGGCGGGGCTGCTGCGGGCGGCTGGGCTCCAGCAGCTGCTGCAAGTGGGAAAACTAATTAGCGAAGCGACTTTCCCATCCCTGCTCTGGATTGCTGCACGCTTTGATATTAAATGCTGAAAAAAAACCGCGGCGCAGTGCTGCAGTTGGACTTCAGGCAGCTCGCATTTGATCCCATTCCTGTAAGGGAAAGTGCCCCTAAACTCAGTAAAACCTGTAAAGGTGAAAGCCCCTGCAGATCACTTGTAACTCACAGCTCAAGTCCCAGTGGAGATATGGAGAACTTCAGTCACGTTGCTTCTGGCTTTCTCCAGGCAGAGAATCCTTTGAAAGAGTAAAACACCATAAGGGACTTGCTAAACTTCAAGTACTGATTCGGTTTGCTTTATAGAAAATGCCCACCTTTGGGATATGCAAGGAGAAACCAGACATACATACACATTGCAATAGATGCACTCTTGAAAATGAGGCAGAAGCCTGATCCCAGGTGTTCATGAAGTATTAAACATGGGGAATAGATCATTCCTCCAGAATCCTTTATCACTGTGGAAAGGTCTGCAGTCTCCTAGAAAATACCCTGAAGTTTGGTTGTGTAGCTCTGAAAAGGGAATGTCCTGCTTAACCATACAAACCGTTCCTATTTCCAGGGCCCTTCTTTATTCCCCCTTGCTGCTTTGTTAGACTGATTGTTCTGCCAGGACTTTCTGTGTAAGACAAAGTGATGGCAGTAGAGGCACTAGTTTGCCATTGTGCATTGTGCAATCTACCAGATTGAGAAGAAAAAGAAAATGCATTTACATGTGAGCCAGTATTTCTGTCCTCAGGAGGCCATCAACTTTAGCTTAGGCATAGTCCAAAAAAATTTAAGAACAAGCCACTGCACCCCTAGATGACTACCTAGGTCTTGCTGCCTTCTCCACGATATTGTGGTGATAAAATTGAAGAACTGAGAGCATTAAGGGTACATCCCATACTAAAAAATCATAGTTACGTTACAAGCACTGTTACGGAAGTTAAGATAAAAGATATAGTAAATTAAAGATGTCAAATCACTGACTGAGATCAGACATGCATTGATTCCAGAGAATATAATGCTAAATAGATGTCATTTTGATTTGTCATCATTGAGAAGTAGCATAAACTTGTAATTTTGCTTATTTACTTTCCTTAAAGTCCTAGTCCATTGGCACACTTAAACAGAAATGTCAGTTCAATTGAAGTGTTGAAGATACGCATTTATCACTCTGTTTCTAGGTTGGGGTTGGGGGGAAATAACAAAATGACCCTTTCTCTTTCTATGTCAATTTCTGATTTTAACATTCACATGATTCTTTCTTCCACCTTGCAGACACTCGCCCTTAAGACACACAGATCACCTAACTCCCTGAGATTACATAATAATTACCAGGCTTTGAATTAGGATGTTTATCTTATTTGCATGTTTAGTACTTCCAAGGTTATTTTTATCAAAACAAAACACTCAACCAAAGAGAAAAATAAGAGGGGAAAAAAGAGAAAAAAAGGGGATGATTGAGGAGGTATTGAAGGAGAGTGAAGTGCAAATATGTTAAATATGTTTAGCTGTACGACATTAACAACAATAACAAAAAAAATTAAATGTTTTATTCATTTTGATAAAGCCTAACTGTTGTGATAATACTTCTAACATTAGAAACCTATATAATATCCATGTTGCGTCAAAACGTGCATTTTTTTCTGCTAACTTAAGAATCTTGTAACTTCAAGCATAACATATCACAATTATAACATAATATAACATTATCACATTGTCAGCCTGACCTCGGTGCCGGGGAAGATGATGGAGCGGTTCATCTTGAGGGCACTCACAAGGCATGAGCGGGACAACCAGGGGATCCGGCCCAGCCAGCACGGGTTCATGAGAGGCAGGTCCTGCTTGACCAACCTGATCTCCTTCTATGACCAGGTGACCCGCCTAGTGGATGAGGGAAAGGCTGTGGATGTGGTCTACCTGGACTTCAGCAAGGCCTTTGACACTGTCTCCCACAGCATTCTCCTTGAGAAGCTGGCGGCTCACGGCTTAGACAGGTGGACTCTGCGCTGGGTCAAAAACTGGCTGGACGGCCGGGCCCAGAGAGTTGTGGTGAATGGAGTTCAATCCAGCTGGCGGCCGGTCACGAGCGGTGTTCCCCAGGGCTCAGTACTGGGGCCGGTCTTGTTTAATATCTTTATTGATGATCTGGATGAGGGGATTGAGTGCACCCTCAGTAAGTTTGCAGACGACACCAAGTTGGGTGGGAGTGTTGATCTGCTGGAGGGTAGGAAGGCTCTGCAGAGGGACCTGGACAGGCTGGATGGATGGGCCCAGGCCAACTGTATGAGGTTCAACAAGGACAAGTGCCGGGTCCTGCACTTCGGCCACAACAACCCCATGCAGCGCTACAGGCTTGGGGAAGAGTGGCTGGAAAGCTGCCTGGCGGAAAAGGACCTGGGGGTGTTGGTCGACAGCCGGCTGAACATGAGCCGGCAGTGTGCCCAGGCGGCCAAGAAGGCCAATGGCATCCTGGCCTGTATCAGAAATAGTGTGGCCAGCAGGAGTAGGGAAGTGATTGTGCCCCTGTACTCGGCCCTGGTGAGGCCGCACCTCGAATACTGTGTTCAGTTTTGGGCCCCTCACTACAAGAAGGACGTTGAGGTGCTGGAGCGTGTCCAGAGAAGGGCAACGAGGCTGGTGAGGGGTCTGGAGCACAAGTCTTATGAGGAGCGGCTGAGGGAACTGGGACTGTTCAGCCTGGAGAAAAGGAGGCTGAGGGGAGACCTCATCGCTCTCTACAACTCCCTGAAAGGAGGTTGTAGCGAGGTGGGTGTTGGTCTTTTCTCCGAAGTAACAAGCGATAGGACGAGAGGAAATGGCCTCAAGTTGCGCCAGGGGAGGTTTAGATTGGATGTAAGGAAAAATTTCTTTACTGAAAGAGTGGTGAAACATTGGAACAGGCTGCCCAGGGAAGTGGTGGAGTCCCCATCCCTGGAGGTATTTAAAAGATGTGTAGATGAGGCGCTTAGGGACATGGTTTAGTGGGCCTGGTGGTGTTGGGTTGACGGTTGGACTCGATGATCTTAGAGGTCTTTTCCAACCTCAATGATTCTATGATTCTATGATTCTATGATTAAGTTACTTCTTATAGCTTATAATCATCACAGTAAAGAGGTTTCTGTTGTTTCAGAAAGGACAGACAGGAAAGGAACAGATATCTTGTTTAGTTAGTTTTAAAAAAAAAAGTTTTATTTTTTCTGCAAACACTTCAACTAAGAATAGCCTAGAATTTAAACTGTTGCCATAGAAATATGTGCCTGTATGCATGGTAGCCTCTTGCATGCCATTGCAGAAGACTGAATTGAACTCTAGGAGCAACCTGATAAAGTTTTAAATTAATACCTATAGGTGATATGTATCATTTTGAGCAGAAGTGTACTGTTGGAACTGCACAGGAATGTGTTATTATATTGCTTTACTAAATTATTTGTTGTGGCAGGTTATTTTATAACTTAAGTGCAGTTGCATTGAAAATACACTGTTTCAGTTCTGCTTGCAAATTAAGGTGATGTAAACTTCTTCTTTAGCAAGAGTGGGGTCAGATTTTATCTGATGGAGAAGAAAAGGTTTTGTGTACTAGTCTTTACTCGGGTAGAACAGCCATTAACTACAAAAGGTGAACATTTCACACTTTCTTAAACTGGTGGCAAAACTCATTAGGATGAAAGTTAGGGCAGCAAGAAGTTGCAAAATGCTCCTCCTTCCCAACAGAATAATCTCTACCTTCCATTACCCATGAGAAGTTTTTTAGGTCTCCCAAATATGAAAGTCTCCCAAAGACAAGTAGCTCTTAGTAAAGGGGCAACATCTTTCTCTTTTTTTGTCAGTGGCTTGTTCAGTTGCAAAACAAAGCAGGATTTTGTTCGAGAGTTTAGTGCAATTGTTTATACTATTTGGATAGTCAGAGTGGGTTTAGTTACATTTTTATTCATGTGTGATCGAAAGTGAGCATTCTTAGATGATTATGGACTTCAGCAGGTAGATCTTTTTGTATTTAGAAAAGTTTCCATAGGTATATATGTGAGGTAGGGCAATTTCTGTGGCTGAATCTTGTTCCATGTGTTTGTGCAGTTCAAATTTGTGGGAATTCTTTGTGATTCATGGTACAGAAATTTCCAGGCAATGGGCAGGACTTCTGAGCTGGCTCCTGCATAAGTACCTTTTTTTGGTATTTGGGAACAAGTCAGAAAGTGAAGAATTCATGGTTTTTGTGGTAAGCTACGGTTGCCCTAAGATCACCCAGATGTTTGTATAATCTGTTTAAACTGTATGAGGAGTATGGACATGTCCAATCAAAATCACAAGAATCTTTTTTATTGTCCTCAGTTTTTCCCAGACAGAGGAATATTAGCACTGGAAAAAATGTGGACTTAAAAATGTTGCAAGTATTGTATTGCATTACATTACATTACATTACATTCATTATGATTATGTTTAGCAATGGTACCTTAATGGGTTAACCTGTAACAGAAGATTATATTCAACATAATTGTCTGAGAGTTTCAGAAACTTTTATGATATTATCTTATAGGTGGAGAAATATAAATGAGATCCATCAGTACTACTCCTCCAAGATTAATTACCAGGTCAATTGACATATTGTTGTGCTGCATGGTTTAATTTACCAGCTCAAGTTTCTGAATCAGTTTCTGTGTATACTTCTTAAATATATTCTTCAGTTATGTGAGAGGAACAAAGTCAGCAGAAATTCCCCTGAACGAAATAGCAGTCTCCTGCATTAAGCACTTGAAGGCTAAGACTGAAAATTCATAGTGGAGGAAAGAATGGACAGAAACAGCCCATTGTAGAAGACACTGAGTTGACTCTAGGTGAATGACTGCTTTAAATGCCATTGTTTTAGTGGTATCAGTGGCACAAAGTGTTCTAGCATTTGCCCCATAGAAATATCGGTGCCATCAGAACTCCTTCTCCAGCCTTCTCCCTTTCCATTAGGTAGCAAGATTGATCCTTCTCAGATAGTTTCCAACTAAGTCAGTGGAACAAATGCTGTTAGCTATTAATGACTTTTACTGATGTCATGACTGTTCAGACAGACCCCTCAAGCTTTGGTCTCAAAGCGTGTCTAAGCACAGTTTGTCATGCTTGGTTTGTGTTACTTCATTCCTGAATCAACCAACTCTCTTGCAAGTGGGAAGTTTAGCAAGCAAGATGCATTGAAATGTGACTTGAGGAAAGCAAAAGAATGGGAAGATAATGGTTTGTCTTCCTTTAAATGAGAGTTCCAATACTAAAGATGGGCTGGGAAGCCACAATAAAAACTTTGGAGACCAGTGGAAAATGTAATGCAGAACAGCTATGAAGAAATTAAGAAGCAGTATAGTCTGATGGAAAAAAAATTAGGGAATGTGACTCATTTTCTGGATCACTCTGTAACCTAGAATGTAGGTGGTATTTGTCTCTCCTAGCTTGACTGGCTTGAATGAGCTGCCTTAGCACAAGCCAGTAGTGCCCTAAGGGGTGTCCTGGAGTGTCTGAGATGTGTGTGTGATGCTGGTAGATACAACATAAGGCCTAGGGCACACTCATATATTTCTGGAGTGGAAACTGGAGCCCAGGTAGGATGCATTAGGGCATCTCAAATAGGACTAGACACTCATGTGTTGAGTGAACCGTGTTCAGTTCAACTGAATTGAACTCTGGATCTACACTAGGAGGCTGGTGGCTTGGTTCACTTGGCCCACATAAGTAATTTGAATTACTTTGTTACCTGATCTTTCTGCATGGTGCTGACAGAAAAGACTCAAGGCTTGTGGGACTTATGGTCGGCTGGTGCCCAGGCAAGCTACTTCAAGATACCACAAATGGCACTGCATGTCTATGAATGGGCAGACGTGTTGAATCCTAAATGTAGCTCAGCTATATACACCTGCACTGCAGATAATTAAATGCACGTGAGAACTAAATCAAACCCTTGAAATTATACAAATTAAATTATATCAGAGATAGTTAGCTGAGACATGACAATTAATTTTTAAAGGACAACTGTTTGTTTTTAGAGGATATCAATTAGGTCAGATGTATCCCACACACTTTTTCCATCTGTTTTCCTAACTTGGATTTTATTTTTGTCTTTTCAAATTGACTTGGGGATTGCATCCTAATGGTTGCTTTTGGATGGGACTCCTATTTCAGCCGATGCCTTTAGAAATTGCTATAGTACATAATAACTATAATAGAAACATCATAAAGTAATAGAAGGCTCAGGAAACAAAAATGTAACAACAACAAAAAAATCTTGACAGTTATTGCTGCTACCATAATAGTAAAAAACTGATTCTTGGGTCAATCTTGAAATATAAATGAGGAATACAATACTCCAGGGTTGTAGTCATTATTGAAGTCATTAAGATGATTGCAATGAGAGATAAATGCTAGCAATGGATGAGAAAATAAAGTGGAAAGTGTTTCAGAAAAAATCTGGTTTATGAAAAGAAAGTGCCAAACTGTAAGTGGTTTTTCACAGAAGGATTGAAAAGGAAAAAATATAATTTAATTATGGACACACAGTAACAACCTATTCACATGAGATATCTTAAAGAGAAGACAGATAGTAGGAAAGATTTAAGTGCAGGGTGTAGAATATGTGGCTAGACCCCAGAGACTATTAGTCATATTGTAAGTGGATGTATCAAGTTGCCCAGGATAAATATGGTACAACAAATTTGGCAGTATTGTGTACTGGACACTCCGCAGGCAATATCGACTTTTAGAAAGAAGTGTCAGAACTTAGGCTGGGTACAAATGGAGGGAATGAAAACATAAAAACAGTGTAAGATTTTTTTCTACTGTTACAGTTTAGGAAGCAAACATTTCAAAATTAGTTACTGTGGTTATAAAGGTTATTTTATCAGGTGTCTTTATTGTGGAATTTTCTCTATTTCAGTTAACTTTGTAAGAAAATATTGACAAACAGGATCTACTCAAAATATAAGCATAGTATTAATTCTCTGGTATGTGGTGAAGATCATGGCAATTGAAAAATAATGTGTGAATGAAAAAATGATCTTTTCCTGGAAACATTCTTCAAATAGCTAGGTCGATGGATACCTCTAAACCACTGAAATAGAAACAATTTTCTAAATTTTTTGGGTGCATTTTAACTGTTGCAATAATCTTAGTTCCCTATCAGAAATTGTGTTCTTCCCTATGACATTATGTGTGGCAGAGAATAATAATATTAATAGTAGTAAAAATAATAATGATACCTTCTATGTTTAAGGGTTTTCTGTTTTCTTACTTCCCATAGTAAATTAAGATGCATATATCTTACAGGGAGAAAAACACCAAAACCTATTTTCTCTCTCTTTCTGTCTTTTTTTTCTTCCTTTTTTTTTTCCTTTGTCTTTTTTGTGCTTTAATTTAGATATATATTCTTTTGAATGTAAGAACACGATGCGCAGTCAAAATATGACAGTGTAAGAATGAACAAGAGGAATGCACTAAATACAGGTGCTAGCCCCTGCAGGTCTGCTGAAATTTTTCAGGAAGAACTGCAGGTCTGAACAACAGAGAGAAAGGTGTTACTGGCATTAGCTAAAGGTGCTCATGGGAACAGGAAGCACTTATGTTTTTGAAAGATGATCTCAATGAACTAAAATTTTAGTATAAGATGATAGTCCTCTGGAAATAAATAAATGAGAAGGTATATTTAAGATAATGATTAGACTGTTTATTTGGGCCTTATAATAAGGCAATATTGAAATTAAGCTGAGAAGGAAGTGGTTCTTACTACAGATTCATAAATTGCTGTCTGCCCAAACTTATTAGCTCAGTTGCAGGCAAGTATGTTAAATTAAGTCCATTTGTGCTTTTGAACAAATCCATAGTGTTCATAAGTTCCAATCTGAATAATAAATGTAACGATTCTTAGCCTAATTTTGTGTTGTACCTGAGCATGTCCATTGTGTTATATGGATAAAATTAGGAATGAAATAAAAGTGAAGAAAATATTTTGCTAATAAGGTTTAAAAATAGGTTGCACATTTTAACGGATCAGTTCTGGCTACTAAAAAATAAGTAAAAAAAATGTCTTTACTGAAAGAGTGGTGAAACATTGGAACAGGCTGCCCAAGGAAGTGGTTGAGTCCCCATCCCTGGAAGTATTTAAAAGACGTGTAGATGAGGCACTTAGGGACATGGTTTAGTGGGTGTGGTGGTGTTGGGTTGATGGTTGGACTCGATGATCTTAGAGGTCTTTTCCAACCTTAATGATTCTATGATTCTATGATTCTATACTAGTGTTACATCATTAACAGAGTACTGGTCAGATAATGTTGCAATATGGTTCATTTACATGGATTTTATCAGTGCAGTTGGTTATTTGAAAGCAATAAATTTCTGATTAGGAAGGAACAAGCTTATGATAGAGACATTTAGTAAAGAATGCTAAATTTCAGATAATTGCTATAGAAGGGTTGATAGTACTGGTATTAATGGAGCTTTAATCATATCTAGCATGATACAGAAAGCAAATGGAAATTATCAACATACATGTTTCATCAGAACATATATTTTTTTAGACTAAATCTCATCCACAGATAAATTTCTGAGTTTTCACTGAATTAACACTCTTTTTCCAAATGTTGGGGTTTACTAGTTAATTCAAAACCAATTATTCCTGTAAAGAGAAGAAAGTCAGTTGCAAATCCCTGTTCTGTCTGGATTGATGAGGAATCAATCTTAATCTCTCATGCAGGACAAAATTGTCAAACAGTAGTGGAAGAAAGAGAAAATTTAGAAAATATAATTGTGTGAGGTAGATTCTTTTGCATTGGACTGAGTGGCCCATACCTCTTTGGTTGGAACAGGATTATCTATCCTGATAAGTTAATGAAACCAGAACTTGAGTGAGATCAAGCACTGGAGCTATAATACATAATAAATAATCCATAATTGAGAATCCATACTAAATAACTGTTATATCATAACCTAACTCTTTTTTTGGCATTCTCCACTAGCTCTGTCCAAGACAAAATTGCTACAGAGGGGACTAGCCTTTGGCAACACGAACATGAGCCAATTTGTACTTGGACTCTGAGCCTAGGATTTAATTCTACTTCTTGCTCATTTAGAATTGTGAATACACACAGTGTATTTCCTGTGGGCTCAGCATTTGGCCCAGAGATTCATTAATGGGCTTAAGAGTTGTGGGTTTTTTGTTGTTGTGTTCTCCCCCCTCACCTTCCTGCTTGCTAGGGTCTGATTATGCAATTCCTTCTCAGAAATCCTGTTGGATATCTGTAACCACCTTTGATGCCCCTGCCTTTGGCTTTGACTGACATTGCCTGACTAGACAAGCAGAGAAGAATATATCCATGAGAATTTTTGTTTAATTAAAAAAAAAAAAAATAGGAATTATTTTTGTTTGTCATGTGGGCTAATTATTTTATATTAAAACTACTAGAACGGGTTAGCAGTAGTAGTTACTGTAGTTATGATCAATGACATTCAGATATAGTCCCGTCCTCTTTGAACTCAGGGTAGACATTGGGACTGGATTTAAAAAAGAGTTTAAATATCATTTGAGTTGTGCATGCTTAGACAGTCTTTAAGGCATCCTAGGGTAACTGATATACCTGCACAGGCTTAATACATTTTCTTTTCTGGACTGGCAGCTGGAGTACAGGCAAGATACTTTAGCATACCTTAAGTGTTATGGATGATTATGTTAAGGCATCTTAAGTGTTCCCTGGCTGAAATGTAACAGCTGTATTGTGAGCACATGAATTTAGACATCTCAATCTGTAACTGAATTGCAGCTTCTAAGGTTGGGTGAGCTAAATCACAGATAAGCCATTTAACTTTCATATTGCTAAAGTTAAGCGTGATGAATCTCACACTTATGAATAACATCCTCTGGATGGAACTTTCGATTAAAAATAAGAATACACACATATAAGAAGGCAGCCAAAGAGTATTCTTAAAATGTTTTTTTTTCCCCTGTCAAATCACAATTTATCAAAAGCGAACCAAAATATAACAGATGATACATACAATTGATTAACTTTGGTGATGTTTGTTGTAACACTAGGACACAGACAGATATATAGTTTCTTGTAAAGTTTTTACACTGTATTAATATTTAATGTTATATTACTTCATATAGGAAAGTAGGATAATATTCCAGTAAAATAACAACAGAAACAATAAAAATGAGGGGGTTTGTGATTTTTTTTTTCTTTTTTTTTCTTTTTTTCCTCAAAAGCTTCCCTATATTGGCTTCAGGAGAACATTCTCAATTTAGTACAATACAAATGGGATCAGAATAAGACTTTATCTTAGACAAAGAATATCAGCTAACTTACTTTCATAAAATCATAGTATGCTTAATTATGAAGTAAGTAAACAATAATTTATGTAATATTGTCCCCAATAAACAGGGTAAAATTTTGTTCATTTTACTAACATCAGTCCAATTAAAACAAAATCAGTAAATAAAGGTGAAAGATGAAAATAACTAAGCCTGACTCCCTTCTTCTTAAAAAAGTAGCCTTAATATTTAATTCAGTAGTGACTGAAAGGCAGAAGCCATGGACTTCGCTGTAGTATCTGAGTTTGTTGAATGAGTCTAATTCTAGGCAGAAACCATAAAGCACACATATCAATATAATCACAATTGACACTAATTGACAAGCCAAGCTGACAATATTAGGGCAGAGGCCAAGAAACCAGATGCTAAATGTTTTTCTTTCCTTCTCTCTCTATGATGCACTGATTCTAATAAAAGATCTAAACTTCCTGAAAACATAGATTATAAATTATGTGCATCAGATATGTGGCTATTAAGATTTTTTCATCATTAAGTTCTAAAGCTGAGTTTCTGTATTCTTATTCTGCTGAATTTCTCACACCTGCAGTGTAGAGGCCTCCTGCTGAGCAAGTCACCTTTGGCTTTCTGCACAGTCAATGGGGAGAAATGGGAACTTTTAAGGTTCATGTGACATTTTGGGATGCCAAGAACAGTTCAACTGTAGAATAAGACATCAAATTTAGGTGAGTAAAGATTGTCATATGGGTGTGAACTGGGTGTCTAAACTCTTATTACAGACATCAAAGGTCTAGTCAGTACAGTGAATAGAAAGTGTCTCAGCCCAGTTTAAATAAACACTTAACATGCAACTCAACTTTTAAATGTAGTATTAATTTGGGTTTCCTGGGGTATTCCACCTGGCCTCTAGCTGCCACTTTACAAGGCTGTAGTTCTTTCACAGGTCCTGTGTCATCCTTGTGAGCTCCATGAGTGTCCTGGATGTCTGAGATATCCTAAGGCATCTCAAATGGTACCAGTCATTTATGCTTCAGCCAAGACCAAGTTTTTTATTGACTGTATCTGGAACTTAGATACTTAGTTCACATTTGGACACCTATTTTGGAAGTTTTAATCTCTAAATAAGCCTTATCCATATTTAGAAAGAGATAAAGCATGTTTTAAAAGTTTTATTTCTTTCCTCTAACAAGAATCTAGGGCACTTAACCTAAATATATATCTACAACCATAAACAGCTGCATTTCCTCAAATTAATTCCACACTTTGAGTCTTTCACTTGGACCATATATTCCTTTGCTGTAAAATGCCATAGTTTCATTGATCTTCCTGAACGGAGAGGCAAGGATTCAGGTGTCTGGCCTCTCCCTCTTCCCCCTTGCCCCAGCAGCCAGCACATCTGGAAAACACCGGCCCCACAATACATCTGAGGTCTCAGACCCCAAAGGGACCCTCCCTCACTTCAAGGATTCTGACTCTATGAGGAAAGGGCCCTATTGAATATAGACATCTTTGTTCTGGATTATAGCTTTGCCAGGGAGGCAAGGGGGGAAATATGGAAGTTTTAGCTCTCAATATCTCAGGGATATTAAAAACACAAATGAAAATATGAAAATGCATGGAAGTAGTTTCCTATCTTAGGAAGAGCTCATATATGCAGAAATGTTATGTCAATTCCAAAGAAATCATGCTGAGGGCTGATAATGAAAGTATTCTTTTCCTCCTTTAATTCATCCATGTTATATTTATTGCTCAAAATTGCATACTAATACACAAAAGTCTATGGTGAAGAAAAGTTTGAACATCTCTCCTGAAAATAATATTTAAGTTATGAGAACAATTAGTGGAGATCTTGGCAGACTTAAGCACAAATTGTTAAGAGGAGTCAAAACTAATAAAAAAGTTCCTTTTCAAGTTCAGAAACAAATTGTAAAATCCATTTCTAAGTTAAAGTCACTAGAAATATCTTTGGATTTATAGTAATTAACTATATGACCTGTTATCTTCAGTCAGATTTAAAAGATTACAAGAAACGGAGTTAAAATGAGAATGAATTGGCCTAAGTTACTTAGCTTCAGAAACATCAGCAATGGTTTTAAATAAAGTAAATGGTGTCATCTGCCTTCTGTCTCTCATGAACAAGGCTGTACAACATAGGCACTATACATAATTCATAGAAAATTATTTGGAAAAAAAAATCAACTCCCCAAAAGTCTGCATTGAAATAGAATTTTTATTTGAAGAGAAGGCTGAGGAGGGTGAAGCAGAATGAGGAATTTCATGCTGGATTTTTCACTACATTAGGCAGCCTGTGTGTGACAAACAAAAACAGCTCAAGTTTTCATTCCTAATTTACTCTGATTCCTTGCAAATTATGCATATGAACGTAGTTCTGTAAGCAAGTTTTAATTATTTTTCATGTTAATATAATACTTCAAACCAGATATAATACATGACTATTATGTTTGTCATCACAGTATCTTGCTCATCAGGTTCAGTGTGTTATTAAAATTTTCATTGAATTTCCCTACAGAATGGTAGAACAATTTCAGTTCATTAACTTTTTTCTCATTTCTCCATCTATCAAAGTAAAGTTTCAAGCTTGAATTCTGTCATAAGATTTGTGTAACAAGCCATTTGTAAATTACTGGGTAGATCCTGGTGCAGCTTTTTAAATCAAGTGTTATATTTTAGCAGTTTCCCAGTATTTTGAAATAGTCACATGGAAAACCAATTGCAACATGCAGAAAAGTCTTCAAAAAGGTGAAGGAAGACTTTTGCCTTGTCAGTTCAACAGACATTATGATAATAATGCATTAGTGTAAAACCTAAGAGTTGCTTTACAAAATGGGAATCTTTGTTTTGTACTTAAAGTTTGAGCTATTTCTGAACTTTCAGACTGTATGCATAGGCAAGGCTAATTCAAAAGCAGTCTCACTTCTGCACATCTGTATTTTGATACTATATAATAGAAAATAAACTCAAATAAATACAGAATTTCAATTCAAAAGCAGTAATAATGTTAATAACAGAATGGAGAAAGGTAAATAAATGATATTGTATTTAAGTTAAAAGAAAAAAATTCTTTGTAAATTGGCAGATACATGGAACAGGATTTAACTTCTTCCATAACCACTTTCTTCCTGCTGATCTTTACATAAGTGTTGTTAATATGCCTTTAGTATATCACACACCCGCCCACATACAAAATATGATAATCTGATTTTACTTTGATATATACTTCTGTAAATTAACGTTCAAATCAAGGAGTGTGAGACTTTCTAATAGTAGAATTGACTTATGCCTATTTATGGTATTTTACATTAATGGAAAAATCGGCATAAATGAGGTGTAATCAAAGTTAATACTTTGTCTGCTTGGCCATGTTAATACTATAGCCCTGTATTCATTGCATATTCAAAAATTCCATGTATTCAGTGTAAGTAATGCAGTAATGGTGGGTAAATCTTTGACCAATAGATTCTGCTCTTAGTTAAGTCCCAGTGTTGAATTATATTAATATTATCTAGAGGATATGTTTTGAATTAGAGTCAATTATTTCTTTTCAATGTATGCAGCAACTATCTCAGACAGAGAAAAGTCTCTTTAAATTTCAGTAAAGATCATAAAAGAGTTCATGCCCAAATCTTGAGAACCAGGTTCTGTGTTTACTCTGAATCCTTTCAGAGACATTTCAGTTGTACTCTGTGAGGCATTTCAGATTGTACAGTGGAGACTTTTCCTAAAGAGATGAATGAAAATTCTCCTTTTAACTATAAAATACGACATAAATCTCATTCATTCATTCATTTCTAATTATCATGAAATGCAAGAGATCCACCAGAGTGAAGGGGAATATGGGTAAAATATAGCATACACTGCTGTGTGTGAAACAATCCCAAAGAAGTTGCCTTTTCCGTGTAAGAGTTCAGGGAGAAGAGGGAAAAGACAGGCCTAACTACCTATACATCCTACTTCCACGGTATTTGAACAAAGTAAATTCACCTGCGAATGTTGCTCCTGAGACTTAAACACCTGCTTCTCTTTCTACTTTTGAAAGTAAGAAAAAAAATCTTATTTAATTCCATGTGCTCAGGATTAGTTCCTAAATTTCATCAGAGAAAGAAATTATCTCACATGATGGGAAAGAGAGATCATAACAGCATTTTTGTTGTATCATGAATATACCAATTAGAAAAACTATGTATTATTATTAGAAATTATTATCAAATAATTTAATACTAGAGCTTGGATAAGTTCATCCATATAGATATTCAACATTTAACAACCTTTTCAAAATTTCCATAAAATAAAGGTAATTTTATTGTTTCAAGTAAACAATCAGAATTTTCATTTTAATTCAAAATGTTTGTCCCAGAAAAATTTTCTGCAGGCTAAAGCATAGCACATGTCTCACTGCTAAGCAAAATTTTTAACACAGAAAAGCATTAATTTTTATTTTACAGACCTGCAAACATAAGGGAAGATTACATTTTCAGATGAATTTCTGAATTCAGTTAACCAAAGAGCTTCATTTTATAATACGGATTATAAATTGTGAAGGCAATTAATCTGTAATGTGACTAATCCTTTTTATTATCTTAATAAAAAATAAAATATGTTTCACATCCTCAGTAAAAAAGCATATCAGGAGTTTTTAGCACAGGGACTCAGCATGCTCATGTGCATTCTCCTACACTTATCTACAAGTTAATACCTTGATCTTGCAATAAATGTCATGCAGGCAGAACATTGCTTTTAATCCCTCAGTACAACTGAAAACTTATATCTATGAGGGCTTATTTTAAAGGCAAGTGCTTTATTTAACTGCCTTTACCACTGAGGAAATAAGAAAAAAAAAAAAAAAAAAAAAAGAAAAGCCATAGCCATGAACTCTTGATTGATACAGGTAATCATCATTTTTTGTAAGGCAAAAAAACCTGTCTAGAAAAGGAAGTGAGTTTTCTCAGTATTTTAATGAGGAGTTAAGTTATAAAAGTAGGCAAAAAGTAGTCCTGCCCTTCTGGCACTTTCTTCATGTCCCTGGTAACTGTGCAACTGAAGACTTAGCAAAATAAATAATTGCAAGTATTGGGTTAATATTTATTATTGAGTAGGCTTATTATTATTTTTTATAAGTTACCTATGTTAATCTGTGTTGGCACACTACATTTTTTCACAGGTAGCTAGCTGAATTGAAGTTAACCAAATAATATATAAGTCAAAATGTTGATGTAATTATTGCTTTAAAAAAGTAAATAGATATCTATGGTTGTGATTGTGAGTGGAAATGAGCAGATGTTAGTTTTGCTAGCTGCTAGATGTACCTCTTTAAAAAGCCCTATGGTAAAGCTGTGGAAACCTTACAGTTGAGTATGGATGGTATTTCCATAAACATGCTAATTTCCAGGAAAACCCATGCAGAGCTTTTCTCAGAGTAATCAAATCTCTTTCTATCTGAAAACTGCAACACATTGAAATATTTTTTAATATTTTGGTTTATATTTACATTTGAATTCTTAAATAAGTAATTGAGCAACTTTGTTTCTTTGGTTAAAAACTATCTCTGCTGGGAGGACACCCAAATAATGAGTCACATACTATTTTTCTACCACACAAGAAGAATATCCTACAAGTAATTTTTTGTCAAGGTCTGAAATATTTTTTTCTGGGTCAAAAATAAGGGTGGGTTTTTTTTTCAGTTTTTTTGGTAATGAGAAAATTCAGATGCACATACTTCAACAAGCAGATCTATTTTCCGATCATTTGATGAACCAAGAATTGTGAGACGATTTTGTTGGTTTTTTCACTCCATACATTTTTTGCTATTTTATCGGTATGTAGCAAATAGTTAATATGTAGTGCTCTCATTATTGGCCACAGAGCTTCAAATCGTCAAAACACCAGAGTTAAAAAGTTTACAGATGTATTTTCTGTTGTCAGGATGTTGTATTGTTAGACTTAAGTACTGTCATACTAACTGTTTCTTAGTAGATAAATCAACAAGTCTATTTGTAATTTAATTCCATTTTGTACTCAATATATTACTCAAGAATACTTGCCTCAAAACATTTGCCCAAACATTGCTGTTGCCTGGACACTTACACCATGAAAAATTGGTATGAGTTATTAATTTATCAGATGACTTACAGCTTATTTTTCATGCATTTATCTAAGTTGAGACTTTTTTTAATACTCTGCAACTACTATCTGTTAATACTTCAGCATGAATAGGTTTAATTCGACACAACTGACTTGCAAAGTTTATATACTTGCAGTAAATGCGTCATCTGAAGCTTAAAATCTTTTCAGATACCATAATTTGTTCTTCTACTTCCCATACTATTTGTAAATGTAATTAACTTACTTTGTTCACAGGAGAAACTTGAAATATGTTGAATAAATATTAGTAGCTGCTGATAACACAATGTTTCTCCAGCTAGCTAAAGTCTGTACATTTTTTCCATTCAGCATTATGCCAAGTTCCAGGAACAGAAATGGATTGACTAAGGACTTCCCCCCCCCCCCCCCCCTTAAAAATATTTTTTTTCCTCTATTGGAAAATGTCAGTTTCTCTTTTTACCTATACTATATTCCCTTTCAGAGTGATTTTATAATTTGATGAGTCCTTGCTATGCTTAGCTGATTTTGTCTAGGGATTGGTTTCATATTCTCCCATGATTTTTTTAATCCATTTTTTAGATATACCATCAAAATGAAACTTCTAACTTTTAGCAGCTGATGCATCTTCCTGAACAGTGACGATACTCTGCTATTTCCAACTTTTAATGTATTTACAATACTTATCCATAAGCCTAATTTCTAACATAGAAAAATATATAAACTTTGATTCAGTATGAGAGATGGTCAGATGTGACTGTTAGAAGGAAAGGGCTGTGAAATTTCATGGGTTTTTTTTTTTCCACAAACCTTCACTCAGGTGGAGAAATAGATATGCAGTAAAAGGCAAGATAGGCCCAGTGAGGAGCAAAACCACGATTTATCAATTAAAATAGTTATGATTTGTATAATATTTTTTTTTTTTACAACTTCTCTGCTTCTCTTCAGTCTCCCTCTAAACTTGTATTGGTTTTCACTGAGTCTTAGAGTGTTGATTTTTACTAATACAATGGAGCTGATAAACAAACACAATTTAACTTTGGTGAGTAGAAACATGTAAAACTGGGAAGGTATGATAAAATAGAAGAAATAAGCTGAAATAGTGCCCTCAGGGAACCACTTCAGAGTTCCTCAGAAAATTCAAATTTTGAGGAAAACACTGATAAAATTAACCATTATAAAGGGTTCAGAAATGAAGGGACTTACTTCCCATTTTTAAAAATCTTGACAATTCAGATATGTAGATAAGTGACCAGCAATTGGTTCTCATTGACTGGGGACTTATGCAAAAATAATTATCTTCAGTGACAGTCTTGACAAATTAATTTTAAGTAATTATACAAGTTTCACCTAAGGCTTTACTTCCTTTCTTATTCCACCTTTAAGATCTTCTGTTCCTTGTATTCTTTTAGGTGTTTCCTTATTATTTTTTTTTCCTTAGTTCCTACTAGTTTATTTTAGTTTCAAACCCTAATTAGCTTAGCAATATTAAGAAAGAGATACTTTGTTCTGTATTGTGTAACATGTTGAGCCAAGAGAAAGAAAAAACGTCTTCTAGTAAAAGCGTGACTACCTTCAGTAGATGGAAAAGAACAGAGTCTCTTTCTTGACAAAGAGGCAGAAGCATTCAGTTGTCCACAGCTAGGTAGGTTTGAAACACCCTATGATAGATCTACTGACCCCCCAGTAGGTCTTGTGACCTGTCTGTCAGCCCTGCAGGTACCTCCGGTATGCTAGAGCACTTCCAGTAATGTGAGATGCCTGCTGGTGAGTAGCTGAAGCATACCTAGATAAGTGTTGGCTGGGTGATATTAGGCCCTTATTTAATCTGTAGCCATCTACATAGTAACACCTAAATTTGTGTAATTTGAAAGCTGAATCCCAGCCTGAAAGGCCTAACTCAACAGATACAAGGCAAAAGCTAGTTTATCTATCACCTTCGTAACCTAGATTCCTAACAGGAGGATACATCCATGGGTTTTCAGCTTCTTGTAGAAAGACAAGGGGTCCTCCAGCACACATCCTTCTCTAGAACCTCTTCTTCCCAAGAAAATAAGTGTAATTATATTATAAAGGTATCGGAGTTTAGGTCACGATTAAAGAAGACAAATACTGCACATCTTGGTTAGTATCAGGGACAGGGAGTTACCTAGCAAAAACAACATCTTAAAGAGTCTATTTAGACATATACAGTTGTTGTTTGAGTATGAAAATAAAAGTGAATATATATGAACAGTGTAGTACCTTATGAAAACATTTTAAATACTTGATTTTTGGGTGACTGCGTTATTCTTAAGAAACAAATATTGCCCCTAATGCAACCTAGTCACATCAAAGATTTTAGGACTATGTGATAAAATTTCACAGTTGGGGAGAGAAAGGAGAAAAAACTAGGATTTATCTAAAAGTACATACATTGTATTTGTAAAAAAGTAGTTTTCAAGTGTTCAGCATAAATGGATTAACAGCAGTGTTAAAATATATCATAAGTACATCATAAGCTCGGTGAGGCATATTTATATATATAGCTGTACATGCATGCTCTTATTTTTGTAGTTAAAATGAGAACAAAGAGTAGAGAGAAGCCATAAAGTGCCTGAGGCGCTCACATTATTGTGAATTTGAGGAGAACAAAGTGGTCTGCTGAGGACACCTGTCTTTCTGTTTCTGTACAGAACCATAATTCTTATACTTAAACATGGAAGAGAGAGTAGATCTTAACAAATCTCAAAAGAATTTGGCTCAACAGTGTGTAGAAGAAAAGAAGCACATGTCCAAGTCATCTCATTGCAATTTACCACCACAGAAATTATTTTACTCTTAATTGGCTTCCACAGCAGATAGCTTTATCTGCTACTTTGGTCAACCTACTGCAGAGCCAGGACTGGGGGGCATCTTTGCCAGCTTCAAATGACTGCAGACAAAATCTAGTGATAGGGACCTGTCTGATGCCCTGTTTCAACAGAAAGACCATATGTTTAAATAATGTTTTGTCCCTAATTTCTCAGGGACTGAGGTTCCATAATGATGTCAAAGGTTGTTTGTTTTTTTTTTACTTTTTCTTTTCCAAAGCATCAACACAATACACAAATAAATGTCATTAAAATCAAAAAGGATGATTCATTAAGAAACACCCTAAGTATTGACATCATGAATATGTGATGAGAAGGACTTGGGGGTGTTGGTTGATGAGAAGCTCAACATGACCCGGCAATGTGCACTTGCAGTCCAGAAGGCCAACCATATCCTGGGCTGCATCAAAAGAAGCGTGACCAGCAGGTCGAGGGAGGTGATTCTGCCCCTCTGCTCTGCTCTCGTGAGACCCCACGTGGAGTACTGCGTTCAGCTCTGGGGCCCCCAACATAAGAAGGACATGGACCTGTTGGAGCGAGTCCAGAGGAGGGCCACAAAGATGATCAGAGGGATGGAGCACCTCTCCTATGAAGACATGCTGAAAGAGTTGGGGTTGTTCAGCCTGGAGAAGAGAAGGCTCCGGGGACACTTTATAGCAGCCTTCCAGTACTTGAAGGGGGCCTACAAAAAAGCTGGAGAGGGACTTTTTACAAGGGCATGTAGTGATAAGACAAGGGGCTTTAAACTGAAAGAAGGTAGATTTAGGTTAAGTATAAGGAAGAAATTCTTCACTATGAGGGTGGTGAGGCACTGGAACAGGTTGCCCAAGGAAGTTGTGGATGCCCCTTCCCTGGAATTGTTCAAGGCCAGGCTGGATGGGGCGTTGAGCAACCTGGTCTAGTGGAAGGTGTCCCTGCCCATGGCAGGGGGGGTTGGAACTAGATGATCTTTAAGGTCCTTCCAACCAAAACCATTCTATGGTTCTATGCTTCTATGTTGATTTTTCAAAGACATTTGTGAAAGCTTTGCTAAAACATTTTCTTTAATGCCAGGAAACAAAAGAATTTGTGCACCACTTTAAAATATAAGGGTTAAAAGTTCCACTTGGCCCTTCCAAGAATAAAAAGAAGGCAAATATATGGGCTCCAATCTTGTTTCTTCATCTGGTTTTGCTTTGTATAATCTCTTCTCTTCAATATACTGGATAGGTGAGACTACCTAAGTAGGAGAAAGTACATTTTTATGACTTCAGGTACAAATGCCTTCTGATATTTACTGACAAGTTACATTTACATCATTTACCCTGTATAATTAGACAGATGTGCTAGAAGTGTGAGAGTGGGCTTTTGCTGTGGAGAATGAGGAGTGTACCTCTCTCTATTGTAAAAGTTACAAATACCAAGATTCACTGTCAACCTTCTCAAGACTGTGCATAATATTTACTGCATGTATGTAACAGAGGCAAAAGTGTAATATGAGCCCGTTCCACTATGCAGTGCATGGGAGTATATGCAAAGAACTTTTCAGGTATGAGAAACATCAGAATTTGGAACATCTGAATTTAGTACGCTTTCTGATACCATATACTTAAAATTCTAGATCAAAAGCCATTGAAGTTAATAGCAGTCTTTCCAATGTTTACAGTAGGTATATTATCAGGTCTACTATACATATGTACAGATTATATGTATATTATGTACAGAACTTAACTGCTTCCCAAACCAAATGTGTCTTTATATTTACTGAACTATTACAGAATATATTACATTCAGTTTGAAGACTCCCATCACTTCAATGAAAAATGAATGAGATCCTTAAATGGTAGAGATAGAGAAAAAAATAGTGACTAGCAAGACTGTAAATGTATTTTGTATGTGTAAAGTATACTACATACTACAGAAGTAGATGCTCAGACTAATTAATATTGTTGGCCAATAAATTACCTTTTGAATCACTCGGGCAGTATGAAGAGTATGCTTTTTGTCTGTTTTCAGTGTATTTTATCTACAATTTATACCAGTCTCATCAAAGTGATGTTAAATGCATGCATATTTTCCATCACATAATTGTGAATTTTAAAGATGTTTGTTATGTACACATAATGAGTAATATTACATACTTTTAATTTTATAGTGCTTACCAATGACTGAATTATTCTGTTGACAAGAATTTATTTTTTTATTTATATTGTGATAAATGTCCTAGGCAAGTACTCTTTTTATTCATTTGAATTTCATTAAGATATGCATTCTAAAATGATTGACATATACAACTATGCACTTTTTTGGTAAAACCTTAGCCCATGGATAAATATGGATAAATCAATGTACAAATAAACTTCTTTTTTTTGTGATACTTACCAAGAAAAAAAAACAAAATAAAGCAAATAAAGAAACACCAACACCTACATAGCAGTGATTAGATACTTAGAGAATTTTTGAAGCTATTTTTGAAAATTTCAAAGGATAAATAAACTAGAATTTACAGTATATATATTCTATTAATTTTGTACTATAACATTCACTTCCTTATTGTAAACATCTATATTATACACTATAATAAACTTTCCTTGCATAAGATGATGCGTCGCACGTAAGTTGCCACTAAATGAAAATTGAGGATCACTCTTAAAGGAAGGAAAAACAACTACAAAAACATTGAAGTTCCCGAAATTTAGAAGGATGGAGAAATTAATTTATAAGTGCAGAATAACCATGTGGAAAAATAGTGATATGGACCACAATTTAGAGTGTGATTGCACTTCACTATGAACTAAGACTTTGATAGCATTGAGGAAAAACGAAGTGTAAAATAAAATTTTTAAAATGTATGATGGATCCCAAACTAAAGCAGTTGACAGTGAGTGTTGTCTGAAAGTAAAATCACAGCCAGTAGCATGGCATGCATTATTGGGATAAGACGGATTATATGGTAGCTGGCTGATATGTATATGACATAATTCTACAAAAAATGAAGCTATTAGCTTGTAACAGTCTAGAAGCAAAATTATCTTTAAATAATAATCTTTTAATCTTTTTTTGCATTTATCATAGGGAATAAGTTTGCAAAAATAAACATGAAACAAATTTCAGACAGAATTTAATGTATTTTAAGTTAGCAATGTTTTCAAAATGAAAACCACTTGAAAACTGTCAAAAAGGTAGCCTGCTTTTATAACAGGCTTTCCTCTCATGTTTGATTTCATATTAGTGGAATCTCTGACTGTTAATGGTTGTCACTAGGTTTCAAAGATATTTCTGAAATATTTTCTTTTTTATGAACACTGTGGTTACACAACTATGTGGTTACCTAACTTGTTATGGCTACCTAACTGAGATCTTACTTCAACAGTCAGCATACAAAGATATTTTTTAAATTTACTGCTGGTATGGGCAGTTGAGTTTCCACATAATTAAAACTTAATGTGCATTGATCTGAGGGTATAAAACTTTTTTTAAAAATGCAAATATACAAAATGCTTATTTGAATAGCTGATTTACATGCACAGAATAGCTGTGTGCAGAAATAAGAGACATTAGTTGACAATATTCTATGTAATATAGGAAGCATATCTGAACTTCATCATGCACTGGAGTTTTTCTGGTACTGAGGTAATGCAGTGTACCTAGCAAAGCATCTCTCCACCTAGAAGTTGGTTGTCTAGGTTTTAGAAGTTGCTGGAAGGGTTAAAGTTAGAATCCGAACTGCTAACGTAAATCTGAAGTCCTGTCTCTGAAATCTGGTATTTGACTCATACCAGCACATTTAATACCTCTATCCATTCATGGGAGCCTTTCCTCTGGTTAGAAAATTAACAGAGCACGATTCACTCTTTTCCAAATATGGTACAAAATATATATGAAGGTACATATTGTACCTACATTTGTTTGTTTGTTTGTTTGTTTGAGATTTTACCTCAGAAATGGGAAACCTGGACTTATTGCTGATTTTAGGTAACTGGAATTCAAGATCATATCATAGTCTGAACAGGAAAGTTGTCCATTTTGCTGGATCACTGCATAAGAAACTGAAAAACTGATAGAGTCACATGGAGATTAATCATGAAGAAACATTACTCTGGAGCATGCAAGTCTGTGGAAATAAAAACAGTTTTCTAGTCACTACTCCCAAAGTCTGCAGTCTTGTCTTTACCCACGGTGTATTAGTCACTGGGTTAAATAACAACACAGAGAAGAGGAAATAGTGATGAAGTCTGCTACTTGCTAGGCATCATCTTGTATGTGTCTTAATGAAAATGACACATGCTTTTTTCTGATTTCAATTTTTGTTTCACAGCTAACAATAAGAAAACTCCTATGGGCTACTCTAGGATTCAATAGTCTAGGTGCAGTATTGACACCTATTGATTTACTAGTCTAAGTAAATAGGACACATTGTAAAAAGCAAGCACTTTTTAGACTAGGTAACTACTGAAATAAGAACTCTCTGGATCGCTTATTTGGACCTATGCACCTAAATTTATTAATTTCCAATATAGGGATCTAAAATATTAATTTTGTTATCAGGCAGGTTCAGTTAACCTTTGTGTCTTACAGCTCTGACTGTAGCCATAAGACCGGATTTGTAATACATTATGCATAGTTTCTTGGGATTCATAGACATTCTATGGTTTTCTCTGAATGGTAATACCAACAGTGAAACTTTCAAAACCTTCTCCTAGATTTGAGCACAACTTAAAAAGTCTAGAACTGTATTCATCCATACAAATGCCTTCAGCAAACAAGACAATTGGATCTATGGCTCTATTTTTTCCTATGTAATAGGGCATTCTAATACATGTGTTGTGAAATAAAATCATTCCACATTACTCAAAATGAAATTGATGAAAGTACTTACCTTTTTGCTCCAGTTAAAAGTTAACATTTTAATTCTTCAGTGCTATAAGCGATTTTGTGGAAAGAGAAAGCATGCATCTTTTAAAGACATACAAGTTCCCTGTAATGAGTGTTTTGTTAGTCTGATCCTATAGGTATCCTAAATATATTTCTCACTGATTTCACTGGGAGAGCCACATGCAAAGCAAGGGGACAACAGACCCTTATTATTTACCAGGTCCTTCATTTGTCTTAAGATGTTTTATTGAGATGTAGGTACTATGCTATATCTAGCTGTGTATAGCTAAATGTTATTTGTTTACATATCTTTCTATAGTTGGAGAAGTTTCTTTTGGTTCCTTCCCAAATTCATATCTAAATGTTGCTTGCCAGTGCATGAATCGAGTATAATGTGCATTACCACAAGTTATTCTTTCCTGGTACAGTGGAAGTGATATCTCACACCTTCGTCTTAACTCATTCATCTTTTCTCTGTTTGTTTCTCCTTCTCAATTTCACCATTTATTCTGCTTCTTATTTCTTCATTGTTTTTCTTTTGCATGATGTGGAATACTCTTTTTTCTTGTCTTGACATATTGCAAAGTCCATTTTAGCTATATATTGCTTTCTTATTTCTGAATTGCATGTGTGATTTTTTTTTTTTTTTTTTTTTTTTTTTTTGTCTACAGGGCATATTTAATTACATCCATTTTTAAATATAAGTCTATAAATGTGTTTACACACTTACATACTTGTATATACAAAATCCTAGGACAACATACCTGATAGTTGTTGAAAGATCCCTAGTTATTCAACAATATTTTCTTGAAATTAACTCAGTAGATTCTAGAAAAGTTTTATACCAAAGTTTCACAGTTCTACTGAGTTTTTCTTGAGTGTTTATATAACTTACAGTATGTTGCCATTGACAACAAAAGACATACCAAGGAGCTTTACTTTTGCCTTGCTGTTAGTACCTTGGAGTGGCAATTGTGAGACTCCCAGAAATCATCCAGGTTTCCTGATCCCCTAGCATCCCACATAAATGAGTAAAGTATGCCATGCATTCACCCACATTTCTATTTGGACTTCCCACACAGGAATATGGGACTCATGTTTGACTGTGGTGGCTATACAAATTAAATATGTACTGCATATATATTAATGCAGATGTATTCAATTTACTTTTTTATAAATTACGTTTCTAATTTTTAAAATTTTCTCCACAGAATGATATATTTATTTTTTTCACTCTACAGCCTTCCAGAATGCACCATGTTTCTTCTCATCATGAGCAAAAAGAATTTTTTTTTTTAAAACCTGGTTGCCTAAGAGTAGGCACCATCAAACCATATTTAGGTATTCAAGGAAATGGCCTGATTTTCTGAGATTGTAATACTAATGGACACTGTAAATGCATCTCGGACAGTAATGACAGGTGTTTTTTATGCATTCCTTTATTGTTGTGACATAGAATTATTTCTATATTAATTTTATTTCTATGATTTTAATATCAAACCCAACATTCTGAAAACAGTAAATGCTTTTCCTGTTAAGTCTGGAAGTAGAGAGAGTAATTTTAGAAAAGCAAAATATGTTTGAAAGTTAAGGTTATTTGCCTTCTTCCTTCCCTTTCAACCTCCTCTTTCCTTCTTTCACCATTTACAAGCTATTATTTTTTTTTTTCATTGTGCAGCTCGCACATCTGCTGTCTGATCACCTGTCTTTTCTGGTGTCCGTTCAGCAGTTTCAAAAGCAGGGCCAGCTAAACAGCTTGTACGCGTATTAGGTCTGTTTCACAACAGAATAAAGCCACTCAAAATTCATTTTTGCAGGTAACTTAACAGAAGTGTTGACAGATCTTTGGGCACCTCTTGAAGCCAAAAAGTACCAATACCACTGTTATTCTTTTCATGAAGTTTAACTATGATGGATCACAGTTGTTTTAAATGATCCCAGAGAATTATTCATTCAATGCAGCAACCTGTGACTGCTTATCATGCTGACATCACATGGTTCTAGTCAATGCTTAAAAGAGATGAAAGACTTCTGTTATGTTGTTTTATGTAAATATTTTCCCTAGTAATGTTGACTTAGTTGTTGAAAACATTCCAAAAAAAACACAGTTAGCCTGTCAGACAGACAGACTGCACACTCGTACACATACACCCACAGAAATACCTGCCTTGGATATGTTGCATAATATTCTCTGCTCCAAGATGTAGAAATCATATATTATATAAGACTCCCCGCCCCCCCCCCCGCCCCCCACCCATCTGTGACAACATTTCAAAAAATTTTTATTTAATACTCATGACAAATGACAGACAGCCCCACAGGTCAGCTTCTGCTGCTTCTGCAGAGCTCCATACCAGGGGTACCATCAGCCTGAATGAACCTGTACTCACTAGAGTATATAATTCTCATAAAAACATAAAACCAGCGACATATGTGACACAACATTGACCTGTTTAGTCAGTCTTATTAATTTACAAAATGGACAGTTATAATGAGCGACATATAGAGCTTTAAAGCCAGAACAAATTTTTGAATATCTAACGTGACATATTTCAAATCAACAAAGAACTTCACTCTTTCATTTATGCATTGTATCCCTAATGAGGTGATTCTATTAGACCAGAAAATTTAGTATAGCATCAGGAATTCATAGCATGAAGAACTTTATATTTTCACACAGTGTCATATGTTTTATTCCTACACCATACAGCCATAGTAGATGGCTGAAGAAAAGCTCTACAGTACTTAAGACATTTTATTCATTTCCTTAATTAACAAAATTTAAAGTATCGCCAAAATTTTGAAGCATAACATTTTTGTTTTTTAAAATAGTTACAACTGGTAAACACTTCAATGGGCATGAAACATGCCAAATCTAGTGTGGGCCTGTCTCTCCGTGCTGACTATAGAGGGAACTTTCTAAATTTGCAAAAGACACCTGCAGATAAGATTAAGTCTTCATTGCAATACCTCAATTAAATAAAATCAATAAAGAACTATAGAAATTCATTGCTATCTACCTGTTATGAAGGTAATTCTGCATTATAAAGACTGGTTTATCAGCTAATACGTAAACCAAAAACTAGTCATCTAAAATTACATTCGGTGGTGATTTAAGCTAACCCTGTGACTTTGCACTGAAATGGATTTGGAGTAATCACATGGTTTATTTTGGGGTCACAGATGTCAGGACAGTAGCTTCCAGCTGAGGGGTGTAGTGGCATCTTCTTAAGCTGTTCCACCTAAATTGTTAAGACTATATTATTATTCTCCCCATCAGTTGCCTCCTGCTGTATTTATTATGAAGACCACCAGCCAAAAAATCATAATAGCTAAGTACTTTCTGACTATACCTTTTTCTCAAGGTACATGCAGCTTTTACAAATTGTGTTGTCCCAGGAAATTTTTATTCATAAACTTGAGAACTCTCTGGACTAGTTTTGTATTTTCTCAGAAGTTCCCTAGGATATTATTTAAAAAGCTGTTGCTTTTTAGAGAAGCCCCAGATAAATGGAAATTAACCTTCCTTGCTTATGCTAAATAAAGATAGCAGAGGAACAAAAAGTCATGCACGGCTGACACTGAAGTGGAGCATAGATCTATTTTATACATAATACATTGATGACATTTTTCAGAAGCTGTTCATTCTGTTACACCTGTAGTGCTGCTGAGGTCCATGGGTCTTCGTATCTTTCTGCATATGTGCCAGTCACATTAACAAGTATTACCCAGGTGCAGTTTTACCTTATGCAGCCAGGTGCTACAATACTGTGTAATTTTTCATGGTTTTCAGAAATTGCTGTAAAACACTTGTGTGGATTTTCTTTTATTTTCCTAGCCTTGAATGGACTTTTATATCCTACCATACAATTGTGACAAAAAATCCCTAGTGATGATGAGATATTCAGATGGGTAAATTAGAGTTTCTCCTTGCCTGTTTCACATTAAATGACCTGTAGTTGCCCTTTTGGAACTAAAGAGGTTACTGTATATATACATACGTGTATAGGTAGGTAGGTAGACAGATAGATAGATAGACTGTGCATATGTGTGTGTGTGTACATACAAACAAAAAAACAGAGAAAAAAGAGAGTACTTCAATGTTTAGCAATAGAGAAAGGTTTTTTGGAAGTTTTCAGACTTCAGAAGTTTTAGATTTTAGGAGAAAAGCTGTGCTTTGGTAGTTTAATTTTCAGCAGTTACAATGAAAATACTGTTCTTTAAAATATGCATCTTCATACACTTTCATGTGCCGTTATTTTCTGTCTGGCTTCTGTAGAGTTTGGGATTCAGAGCTGACCTCTCAGCAAGGCTCTATAGCCGCCTGGGTAGTCATGTAAAGAGTAATCCTCACAATAAGGAAGAACATGTTTGTTTGTTTGTTTGTTTGTTTTCATAATAAATAAGATATGAAGAAAAATAATATATAGCCATGAAGAGTGAAGCTTTCTATAAATAGAAATATATATTCCCTTGTATATAGTATACAAATACTAGTAAAAGTTAACATCTAAGTGGTCATCACATTTCTACAGCCAAGTTTACATTTGAAACAACTTGTATTGGCACAATAATAGTTTTTTGTTTGGTTGGTTTTTTTTAACTTTAAAGAATATTTCTGTATGAAAGCTCATAGAGCATTTGATTATAGGCAATTTATGAAAATGGAAATCTTACGAACATAACAGCAAAACTGTGGTGAATTGCTGCAAGTGACACAGCAACAGACTTCTACCTGTATCTACCAGGTAGAAAACAGATGCACCACAGCTCAAATAGCCAGCTGCCAGAAGTATAGTGTTTCTCGTGATAACACTGATGTTGATATACAACAGAAAATGATATCTGGTGTTTTTAATGATGTGCAAAACAGGTGCATAATACTTTTTACATGTGTAATGCTGTCCTGATAGTAGCCACTAGATGCAGTAACAGGTAATACCTTTTCTGTCACTTTCCTTCCTCATAAACCAGTTAGTGTCCCAAAACTGGAAATAAAGGAAAGTTTGTTAAAAAGAGGCAAGAGTTGGAGTCAAGAGTTCCTGAGAATATGTGTTATTCCCCGCTTGTATGCTCCGGATGATAAATTACTGCAAATGTGTGAGGAGGTTCAGGGAAGATTCAGGAATGATTTTCTCTTTCCAGCCTTTTCTTTGTGGATGCTGACTGAGTTGACTTGGCTGTGGAGGGAATTAATACATTCTGCTAAGGGACAACGTGATTGACTTAATCGGTTGCAATTTAACATCTGAGTTAGACATCTAAAATCTGAGCCAGGCATTTTAGGATCCCTTTATAGTTAATGGAGAAAAATAGGCTCCTCCAGGGATATTCATCTGTTCTATCTTATGATGAGATTAATGACTCTCTAGAGGTGCCTGTTCCTTTCCATTAGCTATAAAGGGAACAACCACAGTGATAGTACTCCCTAGGATATGGTGGGGATATTTTACTTTAACCAGGCATTCTCCTTGGAGAGCAAAACTTGCTATCATTTTTTCTCAAGGCTTGGTATACTCAAACTCATGTTCCAATTTGTTGAGACAACACCCACTAAATCAGTTTGTGCAAGTGAAACTGAGAACTGAGAAACTGAGAAGTTTCATTGTTTCAAAGCATCTCTGCAGAGTAAGGACAACATTTGTATTCCAGCACTGGTCATAACTGGAACACACACACACAAAAAAAAAGTTTTGTTTTGAATTAAAGTTCAAGTACAAATATAAATGAGGGAAGTTCAAGAGATGGAAATTAAGACATCATGTCTGCTTAAGGCATAATAGTCTGGCTACTTCTTGCACTCTGAGACTTCACACAGTTCAAATGGGCAGGATTTTTGTTGGGGCCAGTGGCCATGCCCAGTAATGGTGCATGACTATATTTACATGATTTGGCATTAGCAAATATAAACATACCCTACCCATACTTTTAATTACTCTGTACTCCAGGTTTGTTCCAGTAGCTGCATGTCTGTGCTATTACGACACTGTGTGCCAGCACACCTAACATGCCTTCCTTTTCAGAGGGCTCCTGCAAAACTGTGCAATAGCTCAGGCAGGGTGATGCACTGATGAACCTACCTGGCTTCAGGGTGCCTCAGGCCAATGCACAGGCCAGGCAAACCTATAGCTGCTTATAGCCAGTCGTAGCCACGTCCGTCAACTACTGCTGAGTTAGTCAGCTACTGCTCCTAAATATGAAATTGAATTCCTGAATTTAGCTCACTGTAGCCTGAGAACAGAGTACATAGCTATTCTTTAGACCTTAGATTTTAGTTTCAAATTTTCCCCAGCAGCCTCAGTTTGTACCTTGATAACACTGCAGAGGATCTTCCTTCTTGGCAGGACTGAGCAACCCAAACCTGTTCAAAAGCACTTGGCATCTGGTGTGACCTCCACCTTCTTAAAACAGAGACAATCTCTCAATAGAGTAAGTAGCCTGATGCTTAGAATTAAGAACTCAGGAAGAGAAAAACAAAACTAAACAAATCAAACCCGTATATTTCCTTCAACAGTCTGAGGAATTCAAACTCTTACAACTCACCTGCAGGGAGAGTTTTCTGGACACAACCCTACTACCTTGTGAGTCTGAGGGGTAAAGGGGCTGTGATGCACACACCAGGGACGAAAAATGGCTTATAATGCAGTCTGCAACCTGCTTCCTGATGCCCTTATTTCTGAGGACACCCAAATCTCATCAAGGAGTGGACTGTGCTGGGTGAATTGTTTTGGCAGCTCACAGCCAGCTCCCTGAGGCTTTTTATGCTCAGGGCTCCCTCCTTGTCACACAGTAGAAGAAGTTCAAAGCTAAAGTGGAGACATGTTTTATCACTCGGCTGGCAACTTCCAGCTTTGTGATGGGCTAGTGTGGCTCCCTAGGCCTCCAAGGCTTTTCTAGCTGAAATACTAGAAATATCAAGGAAATATCTAGGGTAGTCATTGTCAAATTCTCCTCACATGTTGAATAAAAAGCTCGAACACTTTATGCATGATATAGGTACGATTGCAGGGTGTAGCATCAAAATATAGATGCTTCTGCAGGTACCTTATAGTTGCCTTATTTTTTAATAGTTTTCATGTAGAAGGATTTTTATAGCTTTCACATAAATATTCCTCCCATTAAAACATGAAATGTACACCTTTGTAAAGGACAGGTAGGATATTGCAAAAGGAAATGAGTATTCACAATTTTAAATGTCCCTTCATGAGAGGATAATAATTAATATATGTTCCAAAATCCTGATGAATTGTGCATGTTTCTTAAAAACAGTGGTGTAATTAGGGTAGCTCTTTTGCCTAAAAAAAAAAAAAAAATCTGAGTGTGTGCTTTGATTGTGGATCACTGTGTATTAAGTTTCATTAAAGTGCAGGTCATTGAGGTCCTGCTAATCTGTGTCTAGAGGAAAGATGATTTAACAAGATCCATTAAGGTAAAATAAAATACACATTCTAATCTAATCTAATATACAGTATAGAAATCATTAAACATTTTCTGCAAGATCAATGGTAAAATTAACTAAATTAAGAATTTCTTATTCTTACCAGTGATGCAATTTTATTTGCAAAAGCAGACTGCTAGATATGCTCGAATGATTAACTGGGACCTTGTTATCTGGATTTAACAATGCTGGAAAATCCTTTAAAATATTTTGCTTTACCAAGGTTTTGAAATATAATTTCAATTTAATCAATTGTCTTTGCATTACAGAAAGGCAAAATTTTACTGATGAAAGAGCCAAAAGTGACCTGCAGTGAAGAGATATACTGATCCAGACAATCCTTTTATCGTGCTGCCACTATTGGCAGCAGCATGTTGAGAGTGTGCTTTTATTTTAAATTTATTTGAATTAGTGAGGGTCTGGATTGCTCCAATTCATTTAGAAGAAGCTTAGTTCCATTCTTCTGGTTTATCACTCATGCAGAAGGGTCTGTAGATGTCTAATCTAGTAATTATCACACTGTCTTCCTTGGCCTCTATTAAGAAAACCAGAGCCGGTTTTCAAAAGGGGATGAAGCAAGAAACGTTCTTTTTAATCTGCCTGATCTGAATTTTCCACTCTGTAGGGCAAAGGGGAGGGGCGGAGAAGGGGGATGGGAGAGAAAGGAGAGGCAAGAAAAAGGAAAAAAAAGGAAAAAATCTTGTTTCATTTCTTCATGGAGTGATTGTTTGAGAGTCTTTGAACCTACTTTACAGTATTAAACAATTTATTTTATAGCATATAATAGCTTTTTAAGAGTAATTCAGTATTCTTACTATTGTTGCAGTGAATAGTCACAAAACATTTTGCAGCTTTCTGGCACCTGCGTGAAGCTGTGACTTATGAATATGCTAATGAGACTGCAACCAGAACTGGCTTGGGTTCAACACTTGCACACAATTAGCGCTCAGGCTACCAGCACTGCTGGGAGGCTGACTACAGAAAGTAATATTTAGATTGATCAATTCCACATAATGTACCTTCTTTAAAACAGAGACTTTAAAAATAACGGCTTAAAGTTATCCTCTGCAAACATAGGGAAACATTTAATTTTAAGTTCTTTTTGCTAAAATTCTGGAAGGTAATTATTCTGTTTAAATACTTGGCATTGCAAAAGTTGATCCTTGTAGCACATTACATATTTTAATGGCAGCAAGAAGAAGCACGTACTAATAATGACTGCTCCACTTATTAATGTCTAGACTGCATCTTCTCCATAATATACATGTGCCTGTTAGCCTTGAATGCTGAAAAGCAACTGCTTGAAGTGCGTATAGAAATGTCTTCTATATAACAACTGGAATTTATGCCTTTAATATTAGGAAAAGCAGTACTGTCTACAAGCAAGATATATGAACTAGGCATCAAGATTGTGAGCAACTATTTCCACTTACTGCACATTTCTAGAGTTAAAACATTTAAAACATGGCCTTAGACTTAGAAATACGAATATCAATTTCAAAACTCTAAATTGCCATGATTTGCTGTGCCAATACACATTTAGATAATAAAACCAAAAATTTTCAGAGATGAACACCACTAGATTCTACTTATGTTATTAAATGAGAGGTGAAAATATTCTGTACCTATTATTTTTAGTAACTGACTGATATTAGAAACATTTGACATTAACTCAGTTTACACATCTGGACAGACCCTAAGACTCAGCGTATTTATAGATTAATTAATATATATTTTTAAACTTGTGGGATAGCTTCAGATGAAAGGCCATGCCTATTTTTAAGTGTGTCACAAATAATTATTTGTTTTATTTGATTTTGATAATGCTACTATATGTTAAAAATGAATGTGGCTTTACCTACACAATGAGAACTGATATCAAAATATCCTCTAGGTGCTATTTGCTTCTGGCAGGCAACCCATAAACAGAAAATACACAGACACAAAGAATTTCTAACAATTCTTGTAGTTTTGAGTTCTGCATATCTTTTGCTCCCAAGCAAGCATTTTATCAAAACTGTATGAAATGTCACACTCAAAGGGCACCAATATGAGCTTTCTGTTTCACTGAAAATGTGTCAGAAAGCAGAATTGTTGTACAGAACAGTCTATTACTAGACATGGTGAGAGGCCATGTTAGTGCTTCCACTTTGGTATTTTTCTCCAAATTACACACAACAACAATTTTCAGGCTTACATTTCTTAGGCTCAAATCCCTTATGATACATGTTCTTTCTAAAACCTGATTTGCTCTCTTCAGTTCTACTTATCATATTCCATGGCAGATGGTTTATTTCAGTGTGTACCAACAGAAAAAAAGAAAGTTATTTCTAACAAATCCTTTGAGACAAACATCACTATGTGGATTTGAACATGGTCATTACAAACAACTAAAATATTCATACTAGAGAAACACAGTTTTACACCTTTCCCATAACAATAACTGTTTATTCACCAGTTTGGTCTCCTCTTTTTTAAACCTGAAAATATGCAGTATGTCTAGAAGGGCAGCACATTTGGTTTATTTCTTTCACAAGTTGCAAGTCAATGAGCCATACCAGAAAACACTCTCCAAAATGCCTTTTAAGTTGCTGGGTTCCCAGCTCAAATGGGTCTGCACAACATAGCGGTTACTTTGTGACAATGGAAGTAAATCTTAGTATTTTGGAATAGGAAAAGCATTTTCATTACTGGTCATTCTGCCCTGAGAAAGTGTTGTTTCAGTAGTCATTATTTTACTATGAATTGTATGTATAACCCTGACATTTACAGGTATCCAAATCATAAGGACCTGAAATGCTGTGCCCTTGCTAATTGTTTTTTAAGCATGACATGTAGCTTTAATAGCTTCCACTAATACATAATATAATGTGAAACATAAATGTTAGATTGTATAGGGAAAAATGAGCAGTCACAAGGAACTACTATTTTGCAAAACTTTAAATAATTTTTTCCCAAAGTAAAAAAGAAAAAAAAACAAAATTAAAACTTCCCCACGGTTTCCATCAGTGTGATGACTGGTAAGCTCAAGAATATTCCCTCTGCTTTATCTCTCCATATGGAAGAGAAGAAGTATGTTTTTTAGAAACTGTCTTTAGGAGAAGTACTGTTGTGTGCTTTTTTCTTGAATTGAGAAGTTTGGTAACTTGGTTTGTCAGATCAGTGCGTTTTTCTCTCAGATCTCTGATGTCACCAGAAGAATAAGGTTGAAAAGGGTTTAACACCTCATTTATAGTTAACAGTAGTAGTACACAAGCCCATGAGCAAGTAGTTAATGCAAATATCCTCACACAAAGAGGTGGATATGATAGATATGCCATAAAAATTACTCTCAGGACTGACACCTGTACAGAAGGAGAAAGACACCTTTCATGGTAGTTCCATGGACTTCTAACTTTATTGTTTTCCTGTGCTTTAATATTCATTATTGCAATGGTATGGAGAGCTCAAAGGTAACGTACACACCTACAAATGTAAGAACAAAGGAGATGAATCAAAGACAGCAGCAAGATGCCTTTCAGCCTTGAATATATTCCTTAGAACTAGTACAACCTTGAGCTCATCCAAAGATCTAAGCATTCATCCAGTTTAGCTCTCTCAGATGTATTTCTTTTAGCTGTTGGCTTTTGGGTTTTTTACTCATAAACCCAAGCTGGTTCTTTTTCCCCCATATTATACCACTGATGAACAGATGGAAATAAATGACATTAAATGGGGCCTGAAATAAACAAGGAGGATCCAGTTCTCATGGCAGATCCATGTGTGCTCCCATGTGTGAAATATATATAGCGAGGCTCAGTCAAGATAAGATTTCAAAGGCTGTCACAAAAGACAAAGACTCTAGTTGAGAAAGCAGGTGAAGTATTTTTTTCCAAGTTGTCTCACAAACAAGCAAAAAGAAAAGCTTTTCTTCTATTCAGAGATGAGAAAAAACCAAAACTAAGAAGCAATGGGATACCTACTTTCTATAGCCAAATGAAGGGATACGTAAATATAACCTGGCTTCTAGGAAAAAGAAAGATGAATATCAACATTTTATATAACTCTCAGGTTAAGTTTACAGTCTAAAGACATAGGTCATTGAAGCCTCTCTACTTATCTTTCAAATTCTAGCTTGTAAAGAATTCTAAAATCCTCTTGTCATCTTTCATTCCAGCATTATAATTTTCAAAACTGATTACAAATAAAGCTCACGAATTAGATAAGAATTTCCACCTCAGTAAATTTAAGTCTACGTAGAAGATATAAACTTTATTATATGTGAAACTATTCACTCCAAGTTGTTCAGGCTGTTAACACTCAGTTTCTTTGAAGTAGAAAAATTATCATGTAGTACTTAACATATAAAATTTTTCTTGGTGATCTAGTGCTAGGATTCTTCTTTGCCTCTATTAAAAAAAAAGAGCTGCACTGCATAAAATTATGTCCATTTATAAGTGTAAATACATAGGCATAATTCCATGCCATCTTTTCAATATACTTTTACAGATGTTGTCCTAGCTGGATATTCCCAAGGAGAGGTAAAAATGTAGTTAGTTACACTGGTATTAAAACTGGTTAGTAAGGAGTAAATTCTGCCTTACCATTAGGTTGATACAGTCCCTGATTTGTAAAACTTGTACTGGTTGTGTATACTTGCACTTTTACATTTTTCTTCTGTTGTTCTATTACTTGTGCACTGTGCCAAAAGACATGAAGCTAGACAGGCATATTTTCATGTGTGAGTCTATCCCTGAACACCTGGCTGTCAAAAAGAATCTCAAAGGTTATGTAAAATTAAGGAAATAGCTCAGCCTCCAATAGCCTGAAGAGGTTGTTAGGAGAGGAGAAAGTTCCCCTTCTGTCAGGCGCTCTGTTTGCCATTTTGCTGTAGGCAGTGGCATTAACTCTGTGCTTATAGCATCTTCTTACAATAGTTACAACAGTAACTTTAAAAACTACAGTTCCGTATAATTTAAAATATACAGATATTAGAAAATTCATTTTTCCTTTGAATTTGATCCAGTGCTCTTTCAAAGTTTTGCATTCTATGATTCTGCAATCATTTTGATATGTTGTAGAAAGTTCCCCTGGAAAGATTGAGGGCAAAATACGTTCTCATGCACCTGGCTTTAAATACACATATATCCAGAGATGATTCCTACAATGAAGAGATTCTAGTTTATTCAAGTAATGATAGAGACATTGTTTAATATTTCTTATAATTTGTGTCAAATTTTTCAGTAGTAATTGAATGTAAGGATTTCAATATTATACTGCCTAGATATTTAACATTATTTTTTGTTGTATAAAAGACAGGGACACTTTTATCCAGGACAATTTTAATGAAAAAAAGCTAGATTGCAAACGATCCTTAATCACTTTGGTTTCATGTAGTTCAGCTAGTAAAATTGCTTAGCAATAAGAACTGTTGAAGAATTGGAAAACATCAGAAGTCTACAGTGAAGGACTGGTGAGCACTAGAGTCTACAGTGAAGACAAAAGAGGAACCATTCAAAATGTCTGAAGACAGACCACCACACTATCCTGTCACTGCAAGTCCCTGCAGTCGGTATGGGAACAGGTATGAGTATTTGGAAATAGAAGGTAGGAAAGTACAATTCCTGCTGACTAATACTTACTTTTCTTGTTGATAACATCTTAATATAATGAAGCAAACTTGTCAGTGATTAGTAGGCAATATAGTTGTTCCCAGCTTGCAAAATCCTCTAATACTCTCCCAGAAGTCTCTGAATCCTTCCACAATCAAAGTATAGCCCAAGGTATGCAATGTATACACTTCATTTCATGCTGTAAAAATATCACAATCTTCATGTTATTATTCACACTATGAACTGAAAAAAACCCACGTATTATGCCATACAATCACACGACTCAGAGGAAACCCAGGGCAGAATAGTGTGGACAGAGGGATGTACCCTGCCTGCCCAGAGGAGCCCAACCCTGAGCAGCATGTGTGATCCACTCTTTGTCTCCTGGGCTACAAGACTTAGCACTTAATTCTGTGTTGAGCACTACCGATGTAGCCAGTATGGCTGCTTTTTCTGTCTTGCCTAAATCACAGGTTGCCCATCTAATGAACCGCCGTGAAGGTTTCTTGGCTCTATAATGATTATGACTGCTAAAATAATCCCATTTCCTTTTGCTTTCATAGCTTTTCCACATGCTGCCAATCTGAGAGATCACTAATTAAAAGTGATAATTCTTACATAGCCGTTTCCTTCTTTCAAGATCCAAAAGGGAAAAGAAACATGTGCAAATGGATGTACTTACGATGTAAGCGTCTGTGTGAGTATAGCCTCTGTGAATGAGAAATGCTATGGGCTAGGTGATGCAGGAAAAGGCAAGAGATAAACAGAAGCAGAGAAGGATCAGGATGGGGTAAGGCCTGAAAAAACCAGTGTATACTTGGATATTTATTTTCTTGCAATAGTTTCCTTACCACTCAATTTTCAACAGCAGTTCTAATTTCAGATATAATTATGGGACTATATGCCTAATTTTCTACCTATTTAGATCAACTTCTTACTGTAATTATACAGACTACCATATTCCAAGAAAAAGTGAAAAAAGACAGTATTCAGTTAAAACCAATCATGTTTCATATGCTAATCCTGGAAATACTGATTCTGCAATCAATATGTAGGGGATATTTATTACAAGAGTTCATGAGCCCAGATGTTCTCTTGAGGGCCTTGACTTTGCACAAACAGTTATGCCTTTTTTTGCCAGCAAAGTAGGTAAATATAAGTTGAAAGCACATAGGTATGTCAGCTGAAGAAATGTTTTTCCTACATAGCGATTTTCCTGACTTTGACCACACTTAGAATCATAGAATCAAATTACTGTTTCTTGCTATCAAAGATCTGGGTTCTTCCAAGCATTTCTCTTTTTGTTGTCAAGTTGATAGTCTCTAGCTTTCAAAGTGGGCAAATCTGTGATACTGTCTTGGCTTAAAGTATGTGATGTATTATCTTTATGTGGTCAACAGCATAAACTTTGTATTTCTCAATGCACTTTGCTATGGTTTAAGCTTTTGCTATGATATCCTTTTTAAAAAAGGATCTGCTGGCTTTATGTTTTCCAATTGCTTTGGTTTTGGATACAGGGTGTTTTTTTTCTTTTGTTGGTGGTGTGTTTTTTGTTTTTTTTTTTTAAATCTAATTACCATATAGCTGGAATAAATGCATGAAGCCATTGATACGCAACAGGAACAGTCAAGAATTCATGATCATTGAACTTCTAGCAGGAATAAACCTAAGATTTGTATGGCTTAAACTCTATAATTGATAATATAATAATTATACAAATAAGAAATAATGATTGCATGACCTATGTTGTATGATCACATCATTTCATAACAAAATGAAAATAACTTTTCTTGAGTTTGTAAATGTGTAGAAGATGTTAATGAAAATGACATAAAAATAGCACATTATAGTGTAATACATTTCTATCATTGATGGGAAAACAGAATTTGAAGGAGGCCACGGATACCAGTCTTGTGCAGAATCAGAATGAATTATTCAAAGAGCAGAACGTAAGAACAGCCCTGCCAGATCCAGCAGCAGGTCAGTCAGGTGAGATCCACCAGAATTTTCACATGTGCAGTAGTGTTAGCACACAAAAGAGTAGAAGAACAGGTACAAGCAGGTAGTAATACATTTCAGAATAATATTTTACCACCCATCATGCTGTCCGTGCTTTGCAAATTGGATTCTGTCTGTATTTAAATCTCTTAAAGCAACTTTATTCCATTATTTCTTTTATAATGATTTTGTAGAACCACATACACTTTTAGCATCTACAAAAGTCTTGAAGACGTTCCAGAACTTAACTATGCATTACACTGCCTACAGAGATGTTTCCTCTTGTCTTTTGCAAATATGCAACTTGTTAGTTTTATTTGATGCCTGCTAGTACTTGTATTAGAACGAACTGTAAACAATTGTTCACTCACAGCTTCTCCATGCTATATGTGTTAAAGACCATTATCATAATTCCCCACCTTAGTCAGCCTCTTTACAGGTTGAGGTGTTCCAGACCATCTATTTGTTCCTTATGCTAAAGTTTTAGTTAACCTAATGATAGCATAAGCTGTAAGCATGAGCTTCAGGCTTTTTTGAGGGACCTTGGCAGCTGCTGTCCAGTCGGGGTAACTATTAGCTACCCCACGTTATTAAGGCATTCAAAGCATAGTTACTTAGGTTTGATTTAAAGACCCCCCATGTAATAGTAATATTAAGCTCTAGAAAGCAGTGTCCTGGAAAATTTGACAACTTTGTCTGCATGTACAGCATACACATGAATAGCTTTTAAATCCTGGGATCTTGATGTGTGAAACAGCATGATACGGATGAACATGATATGAGCCTATGTACGTGTGGAAAAGTTTCAATGGACATGTAGGAGATGCAGGTAGTGCATCAGAAGACTGTGAGGTGAGAAACCTTTTAAAAGAGAGAATCTTGTAGAGGGGGTTGTCTAAGTCCAATGGCTAATAACTTAACACAGGTCACTGATTTCTGGGAAGCAGATTGTAGCAGATGCCAGGGATATTCTAGGAGAGTCAGAATTGTGCTGGATGCTGCAGAGCCTCTATGCCAAGAAATGCTTTTTCTTCCTTACCTTCCTCACCTTCCTAAGTAGTGTCTGTCAAACTGCCTTGAGTTAAATCTCAGATGCATGATGTAGGAAAGGTAAGACTTCAGCCCACAGCTGTAAATAATAAAAATGAGAGAAAGATTGAGGTAAGAGCTTGATTTTGACTTAGTTTACTGCATATTTAGTACCAAGCAAAGTACAGTATTTGCATCACCAGGGGACATAGCAGCACAGTCTCTAAGTAAAATAGCATAGATGGACAGACAGCTAGAGAGAAATCCATCCTAAATTTGAAAAACTACAATAATTATGTTTCAGTCAGATTTAAAAGTCTTTGAAAGGGAATCTGTTTCAAATAGCTCATCAGCTTCTACTGAAATCACTTTCACGGTGTCTCTGAGCCCTAGACTTCCAGTTTTGCAGTTCATATTCAGCAAACATGTTGATTGCTCTGTGGAAATCAATGAGACTTCTACTCATACTAAGTAAGTGTGGTTCCATGTGAGTAAAGTAGCCAAACAGGATCTCTCGAGTAGGCAAGTATTTTTTCTACTGCCAAGATTTCACAAGTGGTGCTTTGCTGGATTAAGTCATGCTACTAGAATACTGCACTAGGGACAAAGCTGTTCAGCTTCAGAATAAACTCAGCCTTTGTGGTAGTGTCCAAAAACTGCTGCATCATTGTTTATGCTGAGAGAAAGTAGTGAGTCTCCTTTGGCAGGTGTACAACGACTTTTACACACAACTTGGGGAGGGGGAAAGGAGGAAGACTTGAGCATAGGAAAGAAAAAGACTGCTTTACTCTATACTTAGAAAAAGAATACATACATGTACATACATATACACATATATATGTGTATACATATATGTAGGGTATATATAGATATATGAATGTGTTTATGAACAAGTTGATTTACATATATGTACATGCAGTACTCTGTATTATAAAAAGTGTATATATAAAAACCACACACACATACAAACAAATATATGCTTGTGTACACGTATCTACACATATACTGTCTCTGCATACAGGCACATCTAAATATAAAGAAGAAAAGAGATGTCTATAGACACAGGTTGTTTAAACCAGTTATTTGTCTATTTAAAAAAGACCATCAAATGTTGGTGGTTACAAACAGGCAATCTGTTCCAAGAAGCAGGACATATTATTATTATTATTATTAATTATTATTATTAATTATTAATCATTAACATGATGATTAACATCAGAGGTAGGAAGTATTTTATAGTTAAGACACAAGGATGTGTTTAGTAAGATTATGCCTCAATTGTAGTATTTGAAAAGCTTCCAGTCTGATAAACCAAATGTAGAGTCTGGCAGCATCTTACCTCCCTGACAGAGAAAGGCCTATGCAAGCAACTTCTGCTATGCTCACATCCTCATTTCTCCGAAAAGAAACACAGGCATGTTAGCTGGAAAGCTGATGGTATATAATTTTCCTATATATCTGATCTGAATGTCTGGGTAACCAGAACATAGTTATATATTTTATATATAAGTGTCTGTCTGTATCCAGAACTGCCGGTGGGTTCAGTTTAGTTGTCTGATCTCTCCATCTGTATCTTCAGTAGTAAACTAAACAAGATGAAGGCTACTATATAAAGGAAATATATGGACTTCTATACAATTCATAAGCACTAATCCTAACATGTCCTGGACCAACTACCAAGAAGCTGACTTGGAGTCTGACTAAACAAGGGCTTGCCCTTTTCGGAGGCTAATGTGGATGAGTGACAATTCATGATAGTCGGCTGGAAGTAGCCTCTCTGTTCTGGAGAGTAAGAGAGTTCAGCTATATAGCAGTGAGCTGTGACATGCTTCTTACCCTCACAGCCAAAAAATGAGGCCAGTCTTATTTAATTTACTAGTACAGATTTTCCATAAACCTAACAAGATAAAGATATACTCAGAAAAAAAGCTAAGGCTTTTAAAAATCATTACTTCAAGAGATAGTTCTAGAGTCAAGAGAATATCAATTATATGTTTCTAGCACTTTCTCTATAGTTTGTTATTCTTCAATCCCCTTTGGGTTTTTGTTTGTTTGTTTGTTTGTTTGTTTTTTCCTGTTCAGCTGGTCTCATTGTCTCCAGACACCTTGTTTTAGGGTCATGGACTTTACTTTTACCAATTCTGTAAAAGCACCATGCTCATGAATGGTGTTTTTAAACTAATAATTATAATTATAATAAATAGTCATTGCTCCTCTTGGTGCTCGGTGTAATATCATAACATGACTCACTAATTATGAATAATTATTTTGCCATTCACACAGATGTACAAGCTTTGGCTGGGATACCTAGTTTCAGGGCATTTTTAGCACTATTTTAATGCTTTGTAGTTAATTTAACATTACTGAGCAAAACTGAATGAACCTTTGGGAGCAGCTAGAAAAAAAAGGAGGGAATTTAGTTTAAATAAATATTTATTGGCCCATTTTGTCTTCATTTTCTTAGGGTTCCTCCTTCCCCAAATTTAGTACAATTTGTGGGAGTCAGACTCAACTGGTGAATTCACAGATAGTTCTGGATGCTACAGCAACACAGGGTAAGATGCTATAAATACAGATTGCTTAAGTCCAGCATTTTAAAGATATTTTAGAAAGAAGCCTTTAAGTAAGGGTCTGTTTTCCACAGATGAGCAACCCCAATTATTTGGCTTAGTGGAGGAAGAGATTTCCAAGACAATCTGGGACTCTTTATTTATTTAAATATGGAATTGCAGAGAAAGTGGTAGGTGAAGAGCATCTAATTTTAAATGTAGGTTTTAAAAATAAGGGTAATAATTGTCCCAAATGAAGAAAACAGCTGTAGAGCTGGGAACACAAACAGCTGTTTTGACTCCTAATTGTCTGCTTTAACCATCATCATTTTGCCAATACTTGTGTATCAACTGGCATAAAATTTAAGTTATATTCAGCAGCATAAGAAGTTGGATAAGTGTTCAGATGTATTGGCATTGATAACTAAATGACTACTGGGATATTTGATACTACATGCTTTCTGTTGCTGCTGTTGAAAGATTGTTGAAATATGAGGGGTAACATGCCCTCTCATGCATGTCATTTAGATTTGCCCAACATATAAATTGAAAAGTTTTATTTGCAAATAATATGGTAAGTAGATCTGAGGAGGTGACTGGGATAGTTGAAAAAGGTCTGCAGGTTTCACCTCACACCCACATTTTATCCTTCTTGCTCTAGTCTTCCAAGCAGACATCCATTTACTTTGTAAGACTTTCCATTTTTAATACTCTGGCATCCAGATGTAACAGTTAATTCTCTCTTACAGTCAAGCACACAGACCATTACTGTCATGAACAAGATGATACAAATCCCAGTGGTCACTCTAAATGCTCTTTAATGTATACAGCTAATTAGTTTTCAAGTTTGCAGTCCTGTCTTTAAGAAATCCATTTTTATAGTATTTTTCTTACTTTTCTAAATTTGTTTTCATGCTGTAACCAGAAGCACTTTAAGGTCAGAGTATTGAGCTCCTTAATGTTTCCTTTATTTTATCTACACACCAAACCTCATTTTGAATGCCTTCACTTGCAAGGCACTTGGAAGTGTTTTCATCTTGCCATGTGTGTAATAAACTTTTCTTTCTCCTTTAGCTCTTGACTGAACTCAGTCAGCTATGAACTTGGCAAAGTGAAGCATGAAAAGTTCACCAATTTCTTTGTTTATTGATCATACAGTTATCTCAACCTCTGGAAAAAAAGATCAATATATTTTCTTAGAATGTTAATTTCACTCAGACAGCTCACCTCATTTGGCAAAATTCTGTCTCTGAAGACTGTCTATAGCATATTGCATGACCTGTAATATTAGAGGCCTTTGACCTGAATGAAGTTAACTTTTTTTTTAATCACTACTCCCTTACCATGTGCCAAGTCTATCACTTTTCCTCTGAGTGCTTGTTGATGATGATGAGCCATGAAACCTTGGATCCAAACATAGCTGCTGTTCCATCTGTTGTTATAGAAACCAATTTCATCATCATTATTTTGCGTTTAATAACATACTTGAACTCAACATAATTATCTTCCTCTCTTGATTCTTCTTCATTATTTGTGTCCTCGAAAAATCTTTGTTTACATGGCTCACTTGAGCTATCCCACATGCAAATATTCCCATTTAAACCAATGTTACATGCATCATTAAATATTTTTAATCATTAGCAAGTATAAACTTTGCTTTTTGTCTTTAAAAATATATGCACTATATAGCTTGTTATTTACATAATTCCTTGCTTCTTTGGGTTATTTTTGAGGGAGACATTTCCATCCTTCTTTTGAAGAAAACTGTCATTACAAAAACATCAGCAGTCTTGAAAGATACTTCAGTCGTGATTTTCAGTTTTTCTTAACATATTTTTAAGAGAAAGGGCTTGCTTTTCTTCTGGAGACCACATAGTCTTTATTTGAGCAGTACTACTTTTGAAAAAAGTCTCATCTCATTTTCCACACATTGTGATAACATTAGACTTTATCCTTTTGTTTCCTTTTCTCTTCTTGCCTTGCCTTGCCTTTCCTCATTAGTAAGACACAGTAGGTGTTCATATTTTCAGCAGTAGTTTTCAAACTCACTTCCCCGCTTTCCTTCAAAACAGCACACATATTTACTGTTTGAGTGCAGAGGTCCATGAATCACAACTTTATGTCCTTTGATTAAATTGAAAGTAATATTCTTTCTATCTCAGGTCTTTGTACATTTTATTTACTTTTTCTCTGTATCTCTTTTTTCCTTCCATACTGGCTGTTGTCATCCCATTCTCCTGCTGACTACTGGGCTGCCTCCAACGAGGATTGCTTTTCTAAGCCACATATAAGAACTTCCTTACTTTTCTTGTCTGCTGAATGGATTCCCAGGGAGAGTGTAAGGAGAGGAAGGATGCCATGAGTTTTCATCTCTCTTCTGCTTTTCATTATTCTTTATGATGAATGGATAACCATTCCAAACTTTCCAAACTGCAGCAGTGATAGCTGGAGAGTTACACTCTTCAAATTCATGTAGGTTTTAAATTAACTATTGTCATGGAGACTTGATAAGCTGGTGGGTTTTTTGAGGGGAGGGAGTTGTAAAAGAGGGAAGGGATTAAGCCTGTGTTAACCTATATAACAATAAAAAAATTAGTATCACAGAAAAGATTAATTTTTCACTGTTTCTTAGTGATCTAAATGCACTTTATCCCTCTGATATATCTGAAAATAGATCAAACTTTAATTTGGCTCCTATACTGTGGTCTTACCTGGAGTGAGATTCACCTCATCCAGCTTCAGTTTTTTAAAGATGAAGTCATTCTGCCCTCCAAAAATAAGCACTTAAGTTCAGAAGAAAAGAATTACCTGCTATTGGTTTCTTATGATTACATTAAAATCCAACTTTGGGGGTTTACCACACTCTTCCTTCCTTCCTTCTTTCCTTTTCCATTCTTGGACAATTAATTTTGACCTAAGGGTTGGGGGAAAATAATGAAAAATCCCCAAACCTTTTTGATTAAGTCCACAAAATCTGGATAATTTTGAGTGATTATTATCCTGATTGTCAAAGGCTCTATTGTACTATATATCTCTATCTGAAGTGACATCTGGGTTAGGAAATCAGTGGGTTAAAGGTGTTGAAATTTCATAAAAGCATATCAACAACATTATCAGCAACACCTGAACTAGATCCAGAGTTGAGGTTCCCAGTGCCCCAACAGAAGCCACAAAACTCACTCTGCTATTTCTGCCTTGTATGAGTCCAAAGCACTTGGCTGCTGCTTCTCTTGGTTAAATCTGGCTGAGGTGCATGGCAGCTGCTCTTGCCCAATGCAAGGAATGGGTGGCCATGGGATAGCAGGACACCATCAGCTGGCAGGATCTCTCTTTTGCTGTGTGCAAGGCAGAGCTTGAGCAGCATTTGGCTGCTGAAGCTTCATTTTCTGCCTGAACAACCAGTTCCTGCCTTCTCCAGGGAAAGACAGTGAGCCAAACGGGAACAGCCACTAAGCTGGATCTGCACGGAGGACACGCATGGTTAGCTAAGACAGAACATTTGAGGAGCTCTACCGTATTAAACTCCAGTAGTTCCAGTTGCTGGAGGCAGCCATTCTGTATTTAGAGCTGCTCACTACAGTCAAGACTGGAGCTTTTTCTTATTATGTTGGCAATCAAGCCGTTGTGCACCCGAGAACTTCAAATATATGTATCTTAACACCTTCTTTCAGATTTTAGTTATGTATTTCAACACCTATAAATGTGAATTACATTCGAGTTGGGGGACTGTGTTTTCTGTTGGCTCTGAATCATAAAGGAAATTATTTAGAGGGGAAGAGAATTGTTCCATCTCAGACAGTTCTACCACAGTACAAATAAAATACAGATGACTATACACAACTTCCTTATTCAAATGGTCAAAAGAGTTTAATTTTGCTGGCAAAAATCCTGTTCTCAATTATATAAATGGAACCAAAATCAATTTTAATAAGTTGAAATTTAAAGACTTAATCCATCTCTGAAATAAATGCCAGTCATGTCACTGGCTCAAAAACTTCATTTTAGCAACGAAAGCAAATGTTGGGAAGGAGAGGACATAGCAACTTTACAAAGTACATGTTCATTTCAGAGTTTTACTTTGCTGTGCTCTCTTAGAGTAACTGATCAGAGATTTTGAAACTTTTCAGATTTTCTTTGTAAAAGCATTCTTAGAGTATAAGAGATCTCACATAATTTTTACTAGTTTCACAAGAAAAGTATACACACATTTTTCACAGGTGAATGGAGCACAGTGAGGCTGGCCTACTCATTTAAGCATGAAGATCTCTGCTTTCTATTTTTCTTAAAAAAGTATAGCTATGCTCTTTGAAAAGAAAACCTAACTCTACATTAATATTTATGTTTCCTTTGATATTTAACAGAAGTCTCAGAGGTAATAAAATAACTATTTTTTTTTTAAAATCTCTATTCTTTTCTGGAACATTCAATTATATGTCCAAAATCATTGGAACTTGCTTTTAGAGAACAAATTAATATATTTTGGTAGTATATAAGTGTGCATATGTATGTGTGTATGCAGAAAACTAGAGAAATGGTACACTAATTTCACTCACTGTGACACACTACTGTCCAAAGAATCTTTATTTCCTGAGAATGAATGTCAGGCATATGAACATAAATGCCTTTGGATTCCTAGTAGTTATAAAAAACAAGAGCAGCTTGTGCTGAGGCAATTCATACTAAGATTTTATGTTCACTAAGCACAGTTTAAAATGCATATTGCACAACAAGGGCTTTGTCACAATGACAAATATGTGTGCACTTTTTGTGAACCTGGAAAGGAATTTAAAATGAAACCATCTTAAATCAAATATCTGAACACACCATAGCTTGCCAGTTCATCAGTTCAAACGTTTATCCATCCTCTAGCTCCTTGAACTGCTCTCCCACTAGGTGAAACATGGTAAGTTTACTGCATCTTCAAGGAAACAAGTTCTTCCACACAACATGCAACCAAACTATTGGGTTCATTAATGACACAAAGTAAATTTTATCTCTAGCTACTATTTATTCAAAGCCAAGGCCAATCCCTGGCCCTCCTGAAATAATTTTCTTCTGATGCAGTGGTGCAAAGGACCCTAGTCTTTCTATAAATAGGCAATGCAGAAATTAAATTTAAATTGGAACTGTGGGGTTTTGAACTATTTCAAAATAGGGCCACATATTTAGATGTCTAATTAAGAATTTAAGATTCTAATTTCAAGCACTTGTAATTCAATCTCTTGTGCTGCAATGACCTTCAGAACAATGGAGCACCACAGGTACTCTGTTTTACATGGAATGTATAAAGGTAAAAATAATATTCCAAAAGTAATTTCAGTTTTCTAGTTCTCTCAACATGTTTGTCAATCTTCCATTCCCTAATTAACCATCATTAAGATGCAAATAAGCATATAAGAGTTGTCTGACAAGCTATTCAGCTGCCATTAATCCATTCCTGTCTTTAATTCTAACGTATTGCTGGAGTTCCTTTTACTTCTTAATTGGTCCCCGAACTACAGCTGAGCTGCTCCCATACAGCTGCTGCTGGGATGAACACTGGCTTAGAAAGCTGGCTGGACAGGTAGAAGACTCTGTTTTGCTGAGTACCTTTGGGATCATTTATCACCTAACAATATCTACAAAAGGGAGGCCACACTTAAAAGTCTCCAAGTGGATACACTCTCACATTTTTCCTAACTATGGAAATGAGCTCGTAAAAAAGCACAGTAGCCTTTCAATAAGTGTGCATTTTCTAAATAACTAACACCCGTTTAATATGAGATATATAAGTACTTAGACTCTGTCCATTAATGTTTGCAGATAATTATGAAGGTAAAGGAGATAATAAGAATTTAGTTAAGGTATATTTTAAGTTCAGTTATTCAGCTTTATAAAAGAAGGAGGGTGGGAAAGCAGATGATAAATGTTCACAGGTACATCCCTGGGATCAGCTCATTCTTGCATTCAGATTTTAATGTTATAATATAACATTAAAGAACATAAAATAAACAGCATTTAAGAAAAACACCTGTTTGTTCCTGTAAGTTAGAAACTGAAAGATCAAAACAGTAGATTAGATACTTTAACATATTGAAATTATATTAAAATGCTTGTTTATTCTGAATAGTTGAAATTCAACAAAGGCACCCCAGGTACTGCTTTTGTTATATATTTCTAACTTCTAAACTCTATACAGTTAAACAAAATTTCAGTCTCTGATTTACAAAAACATATTTATCTTTAGAAAAGGTTTACTTTTCCAATACAGGTATGTTTTATGCTGATAAGACAGTTTCTACATCTTGAATTTCAGCTATGATATAGCTCATGACATTAGCACAAAGAACTCAGGAAATATATTACTAAGGTGTATTCAGCCATGGCTACAGATTTGATAGTGCCTACCCTGTAGAAGATCCATCATTCATGAAAGGTCTTCTGTGCTGAAGGGACAAACTTCAATGAAATTAAATTCCTAAAATAGAGACACACTCTTCTGCATCCCAATATTGGATGCAAAAATGCAAAGGAACATTGGATCGAGCACTCTTCAGCAATCAGTATTTTTAGTTCATGCCTCATAGATGTAAGAAGCAGGCTTAAGAAAACAGTATTTAATGCTTTAGGGCTCATGGGGCTGCTTCAATATAGCATTTAAATCTGTTCACTTTATTTGCAAGATTATGAGACAAAATATGTAGGGGTATGTTTCAATGGAACATATTCAGTGAAATTTAAGATTGATGTATAGTAAATCATAAATGTATGGAAGAGGTGATTAATTTATCCCTTTTTAAACATCCTCAGTTCAGGTTAATACACAGTGTTATTTCATCAGAAATGTACTTTTCTACAGAAACAAGAGAAATGCTGAAGATTATTGACTGAGCTAGTGTATCAATTTTTTTTTTTTCCATAATCAAGTAAACTTTTTCAGTCTAAAATCTGCTTTTTATGACATAAAAGAAAGACTAATGTTTCATTTGCAATGGCAAAATAACATTTTAAAATACATGCATAAAAGTGTCATATTCAGCCTTGGAATGCACCATCTTTTAGCAAAGTATTAGAAAACAGAACCTGATAACACGCAGTAATTGTCCCGTTCAAGCGATTGATTAACTATGGGCTATGACACTGCATTACAGAGAGCTTCCTTTGGTAGAATCGTCCTGAATATACATAGCTAAACTATCTCACTTAATACAAGTTGTTGTTATATAGGTTAAATTATGTGGTTTTTGATACTGTAGAAAAAGTAAGAGTTGATCCTTTTTACATTCTCTTCCTTTTGTACAGCTAAAGGGATGTGACGTTAGATGGACACTGAGCAGAAATCCTTGTCGCAGAATCATTAAATGGAAGTCTAGGAGTTGCAGAGCCTTGTCTGTTTCTCTGTGATACTCTCGGGTCTCAAGTGCTGTAGTGTTCGTAGGGAGGAAGGTAAGGAATTAAAAATGCTTTTACAGTTAACCTTAAATCGGATCCTCGGGCCACTGCAGTCTATTGTGATAACTTAGACAAACCCAAGCTGTAGATAAAGGTTAGTACAAAAAGGGTGAATAGAAGGTTTTTCTCACTAATTAAAAAGAAAATTTCCTCTTTTTCCTTTTTTCTTTCTCTGTCACACATTCATACATATACATATAGACACACTCTCCCCTTTGTGAAATGGATAAAATGTATGTGATACATTGGCAATCATTATGCCATTATTATAGAGTGGGATTTGAAATAAAACAGTTATTTACATATTTGAGATACATCTTTTATATGATATATAAAACTGTTCTTGTAAATCATGTCAGCAGAAGCTAATATAGATGGCCAATCTGTGCATCAGGTAATATATGCTTATGCATTTTACTGTTGCTCTGCATGCACATCTACAAAATCTGTCAAAATCTCCACTTCTGGAGATACATCATGATGAACCTGTCTTCCTCTACTCTTCACTTTTTTTTTTTTTTTCACACTTTTCCTGATTTAACTTTGGTTTCTTTTCTTGGGAAGAAATGTCACCATACTATATCACAATCTGCGGTTTCCAAATTAGGATGACTATATTCTCATCTAGGAGCTTTGTTACACATGTGCAGAAAATATGTCTTTTCACAATGTCTCACAAAACATGTTTAACATGCATTCTCTGAGAAGAAAGGTTTGTAACACTGATCAGATTAATTGCAAGAACAGTGCTTGACTCATTTGATCCTTTAATGTTAAATAACTCTTTACGAAGGTCCTGTGGATATGTACCATTTTTACAGGTTACTGTCACCAAAGATGAGGGGAAATATGGTAAAGTTGGGTGATATAAGTAATTTTTAAATATCTGTGGCAAAAATTGGGGAAAAAAAAAACAGTTTGCAAACTAAAATTGGCAAACTGATAGTATTTTTGAAGTACTTTTTAAGCAGTGTATACCATCATTGAAATGACAGAAACACAGGTGATCTAGAAAAATGACTGGGTGTTTAAAAAACAGGTTAGCATTTTTATGGAAATGAGTGGTAAAACAAAGCAGGAAGACTGGATGACAAGATTTTTAGAGAATAATATTCAGGATGAAGGAAACAATGCTAAAAATATCTTGGCTGACACAGCATAGCTGTTTTAGAGAGAAGCTGAGAACAATGAAAAGAAATCAGGTAATTTCTGGATAGTGCTAGAGAGCTGCAGGCTGTTAAAGGAAGTAAATTGGCAAATGTTTTTACAGCTATGCAAAGCTAGCAAGAAGGTTAGAATTTTAATATGAAAGGATACTTGCTGGAATAATCCCACAAAAAAAACCCTGAAGTGACAGATTTACATTAATAGTGAAGAGAAGGCTACTGTTTCAGTACTAAATTATTTTCTTTCTTCAAATTATGATTTTTCCTTGAGAAATAAATGCAAAATTGAGCAATATCCTTCAGGTGACAGAGCATAAGGGGTTTTTTCACCCTGCAAAATACTTTACAAGCCACTCATTTGACCATATATTCTATATGCAATGAGACCTTTCAACACTTTTAACAGACTGACCTCATGACTTATTCCTTGGTGGAAATTGTCTGGATCTAACACAAAATGCTAACCACCATTTTTTAACTCTTCTCCATTTTTGTTATGTTGAACTATGGAGCAGTCTGGATCTAGTGACTTAAATCATGACTTTTGAAGTAGTGAGTAGGAAAAACACACACTTAAAGATGAAAATAGAAAGTATTTAATGAATGATTGATTTGCTGAGCAGAGTTGGGTGGAAGAAATTTATTTACTTCAAACTTGAGAAGGGGCTTTTGCAGTGATAAGAAAGGGAGACTGGAAAACCAGAGTGATGGACCACAGCCAACCGTACATGCACACAATGGTCTGTGTAATAACAGAATCTCTGATTCTCAAAATCATTCCTAGTTGTTTGAGAGGAAATTGAATTAAATGGATCAAATATGACTCTTCTTTCTTCCCTTCCTCCCTGCCTGTCTTCATTCCTTCCTTCTTCCCTAGAAAATAATAATTCATTGGAACCTCAGCAAATATGGGTTATGGAAATGATAACATAAAATGTAGCAAGGAGATACACTCTGGTCAAGGAAAGTGTGAATTATTTTACAAAAGCCTATTTGTTACCTGCAAAGATTATTCATTTCTTGTATTATGGATTTTTTTTCTCCACTGCATGCATGCCTGCCTGTGTGCAAATGTACATGTGCGTGTCTTTACTTTTAATGAGCAAGTTAAATACATTTTTCTTTACCAAGAAAGGTCTAGATTATTATATTTTTTTCTGCTTCTTTCTCTTTCCGAGTTTATTTAACAAAGTTATTTTTGTCAGAGATTGTGAGTTGTTATTCGGAACATCAGTCTTCTTTTTTCAAACAAATAAACTTTCAGATTCACTCATTTATCTAGATAATCTAATTTTGAAAGGTACAAAGCAAAAAGTTATAGAATTACACTAAACATGTTTATGTAAAATAATTAATATAATGAGAGGAAGAATAAGATTTGGGACAATAAAAATTATCAGGATTTGGGACTTTGGAAAAACTATGCCAATAAATGCTGCAGAATATAGACTAATTAGGGCAGTGGACAAGAAATAATAGAAAATATTGTATGCATTACATCAAACAGTCATGCATCATACCATTCCTCCCAAAAATTAAGGTGTTATTGTAAAAAAATTATTGAAAACATTAATCCAGTTTGTAGCTGTAGTTGAAAAGGTAGATAGGCTCATAGGATGAATAAACAAAAGTACGTAACACAAATTAAAAGAATCATTACTTATATGCAAGGAGTTGGTTATGTTTAACACTTATTTAGAATACTATGCTCAGTTCCTTCCATTCACCTTTTTACAAGGACATTATTGCTCTGGACAGAAAATAATATAAGGTGATAATAATATAGTTCAGCAGTCTCTACAGTAGTGAAAACTGTGGATTTATTTTCTTTAGGTGACCTAAATAGTGGTATTCAGAGTAATGAAGTTTTGATATAGTGAAATATCAAACTGTTCAGACTGAAGAAATAGCAAAAAATAAATGGAACAGTCAAAAAGAGGAAATTCAGGCAGAGACTAATTTACTTAGGTAGAGAAAAATATGAACTAAGATACCAAGTAGACCAGTGAAGCAAAAAATATAAATAAGTGGAAGAAACAGCCAGAGATTTATATTTTTTTAAGTGAAGGAAGATATTATAGGACACAGAGAAAAAGTTGGAATGTGAGATTTAGATAAACTTAAAGGAAATATTTCTTTTGACCTTTTATGTATGTGTTGTGTGTTTACAGCTTTATGTAGAGTACCTAATTATCTTCATTGTCTGCCTTTAAAATATGAATAGTCAATAACTGTTTTATAAGAACCACTTATTCAAAAGAAAAACAAATTCACAATTAAAGGCTCACTTGATGCACATGTAAGTTTCACTTAGGATATGCATTTACCATTGGAAATGGGAAGTCTGACTATGATGTTACCAGAGGAAAGGAGGACTGCAGGAAAATTGGGTTAATTCAGAATTATTTTATGCCACATGGGAATTAAAGAGGCAGAAGCAATGGTAGTAGGATTCATCTGACCAAGCAAAGACATTTAAAGTGTATGCACATAAAGTTAGATAGGATGAATTCTACTGCAGTGACTTAAAATAGGCTTTTTAGAAACTGGATTTTTTCTTAGATTTAGGCATCTGGATCATACCTGAGTTGCACTCCAGGACCTTGTGTCCTTCTTAATTTGGACTAAAGTTTATTTTCTAAGCTCACAGATGACCAGAAGTAACTTTAAGAGATCTTCAGTACCATGCATTCATTACAAGAGAAGGAAATCTGTGGAAGAATGAAGATGATGTTATAAATAGATATGTCTGTTAGAGCAGGGTGAAAAGAAAGGATCTGAAAAGCATAAAGGATGTTGGAGCATTAATACAAAGCAAGGGAAAGCTTTGCTATGTTTTTAAAATCCAAGGCCATTGCTATGGAAAAGAAAAATCCTAAGAATTCTTGACATGTTTTGTTACAAAAGATAAATACAGTAGTTGCACTTTATTTGTGTCAGAGATCAAACACAAATAAAGGAATAAAATAGATTACCTGTCATTTGCAACTGCTTACAAAGACTCCAGGGAAAGCTCAATGCAGTAAGTGACTACTGCCACTTAATTAATATCTGTGCCAGTAATTCCTTCTGTTAGATGTTGAAATTCATTCCTGGAATCAAACTCCAAAAGAAGAGTTCTCTACTCTTTCCTTGGATTCAAAAGCTTCAGATGTAATGAAAGAAAAATGAAGGATTTCTTTTCCTCAGGCTCTAAGAATGGTAACATTAGAACAGTAAGTATAGTTTGTCCTGAGGCAGACCTTGTACCTTATTGTATAAAGCTAAGTATTCACTTTTTACAATAAAATGACAGCAGTTGCCACCTTACTTCTGAGTCTGAACTTTGGACTTAATTAAGACAGATGGAAGTACGTTGTACAAATTAAACAGGAGAATGCATACACTTCTGAATTTTTTGTTAACCAGATCTCACACGGGCTCATATCAGGGAAGATTCCTTTTTTATTCTGTACAATATAGTTAATTTCTTCTCTTATGATCTAATTCAAAGACAGGGAGTATTTTCATTGACTCTAGACAGGTTGTTAGTGCACAGAAAAGTGGGTGATGTATATGAGCAAATCTATTATAGGAGAATGAAGTCCCTGCATATTTTATCATTTTTATACCTTAGCATATCTACTTAGAGATGTAAGGATTTCTCAAAACTCTTTGTTGACAGAAAGTAAAGTAGGAAACTGCCCTGAAAAATAGTACTGTGAATCATCTAAAATTAAGCAGAAAACAAGAATGTGGTCTCTGATTTCAGAAGTCACAGCAAGGTATAAGGTTTTGCTAATAAGAGAAAAGTCTAATAATAAAAAAAAGTTGAATACTTTAAGTCAATAAATTACTCATTACAAAAGAATTAGACTGGGATGAATATCTTTTTTTCCCTGATTTTAAGACTGTAAATTGATGATTTTTTTTTTCTATTCTGTATCTCTTAGTCAGCTGTATAGACACACCTACACATCATATGGTGCACATTTCAGTAAACCATGATTTTTTCCCCTAACTCTAACATTGTTTTCTGTCTTTGAGTTTCAGTAATATGGAATAGGCAGGATTACTTGTATGACCTATGTAAATTAGAACTTTGAAATAGATATCTGAATATGTATGTTTTCTTTTCATTAGCCAAATTGAATTATTTCATAGTGATTTATCTGTTAACCTTCTGGTTATTTAATTTAAAAGATTTTTAATATGTGTGTGTGTATATATAGAGGTATATATTTTAAAATATTTTTATAGATGTATTTGACAAAAATCCAGTCTTTTCTCTGGAAAAAAATATTATGTACATTCAGTCCTTGTAGTCTAACTAACTGGAAAGTATTAGTTCTTAGTTATGTATTACAACTTATAGAATTTGGAGAATTCTTTACTCTCATGTCATCTACCTCTGTTCACAGCATGAAAGTGGCATATTAAGAATAATGCCATGCTATTAACACTTTATCTGTTGCCTCTAAGCAGAAAGCAGGCAAATGTAGACAAATTGTACCCAATCTTCAAAAATAACTGCTTTTAGCCTGAGAAGCTAGTCTCTAGAACCAATGAGACACATTTTCCAAAGAGCACTTAGTAGCTTCTGGTTAGACAATTGGAGTGGCTAAGTTTTTCAAAGAGAGCTCCTGCATACTGAAGACTCCTGTGAATCTGACCACTAAATTTTGATTCCTTAGTTAGAGCTGCTCTTTTGAGAAAAGCTGCAGTGCTGAGGGGGAGAGAACAGAATGACTGAGGGAGAAGAAATCTTGGGGATCATGATGCTGAACTAGTAAAAATCCTGTATATATAGCACAACAGTTATCTGAACGGGATTCAGAAAGAATAAACTAGATTGTCCTTCAAACAGGACGTATTATTTCTGTTCATATTAGTTATTTCCTACTTTCTCTCCTCTCAAAATGTGCCTTTTCTATTCCACTGTATTACAGATGTGAAAAATACTTCAATATGATTACTTGAATTACATCCCTATAATCTCAGATTATAGAGATGAAATTGAATCTGATATTCTGACCAGATTATGTCAGTATGACATGTCACTGTAATAAAACTAGTTTGGCAAGGGATTAATTGGGGTTTTCATTGTGGATGCAGTGAAAGGTCTGACTTAACTGGAAAAAAAAGGTAATCTGGCTAATTTTTAAGCTGCTAGGACGCTCAGTAGGATGCCATATATCAGTCGTGACCTTTAATTATGCAAGTTTATAAGCATGTCAATGAATGTGCTATCCATTAAGCAGACTGCACTCTGAAAGCCAAATTTCAAAGGGCAGCTAATCTTGGGTCATCCTTTCCATTGCTCATCTTGTATCCCTTTCCCTCCTTTATCAGAGTTTTAAATAGATGTCAAAATTCTTCTGAATGGTTCAAGTATATCTACCATTTCACTGAGTAATCGGCCTAGACAATACAAGTATCACTAAATGAAAAACAGACATACTTTTTTTTTAACAAACTACTGTGAAACTACTATTTTTTTCATTCTAATTTAGAAATAGACATGTCCTAATTTTTCTTTATGAATATGGAAAAACAGTATTGCAGTGTAAGAGATAAATGTGGCAGTATACCACACTCAAAGAGTTTAAATTATTGGCAACAACAGAATAGAAATAGCTCATTGTCTGTCTGATAAGATTACTTCTACCTCCATTTTTCTGTGCTGTTATAGACTGTAACACTGTTATGACCAGTGTTAGCTGGTAGAGTTTCTTCGAGAGGTTAACCATACTACCCATTCTAACAAGTTTTGGTCAATGGAAACCTGTAGAAGTGTTTTCAGTATTTTGGAAATGCTTCCCTGCAAAAAAATTTGTGAAGGCACTTCTATTGCTACAGATACCTGTTCCCTCTGACTATAGAACAATGTAAGAGTGCTGAGAATAAGCAATTTTGTAATTAAACTTATAAACACATCTTTTTTTTTAATTTCATTTTGGAATATCAAATTATTTCCTCATTCATCTTTACTGAAGCCAAAAAAATTTCTTCTTTCTCCATTTTCCTCTAACCAACTGATGCTTTTTTCCTCTCAGAAAAATAGAACTTTCAATCACAAATTAATTCTTAAATTTTTCTCATTTTAGCTTTTGTTGCTGTTTGCTGAAGGATGACCATAACCATTAAAGCATAGGCAAGGAGACTGTGCACACTGTAATTTTAGTCCTCTGCAGACTTCTGTTTTATTCATAACCATCTAGATGTTTCATTAGTTTGCATTCTGATGGTTTGACAATCTCTGTTTCCACCTCATCCTTCAAAAGTGAATGCTTTTCTTGTAAACTTAATGTAGAGAAGTTCACATCCCCTAGGACCCTGGCAGTTTTCAGCAATTAGCTGAACTACATATGATATGACCCATGCAATAACGACTATTGAAAAAAAATTAACTTTCAAATAACAACTTAAGTTTTGTGGGTTGGGGCTTTTTTTTTTTTTTTTTTTTTTGGAAGTCCAGATCTCACAGATCTTGTAAAAGGTAAAAGATACACAACAGAGAAAAAAAAAAGATAATTATTAAGATTTTTAGTAAAGGCATGTTATTTTTCTAAAACCCCCAAATCTATACACATTATCTTTGCCATTATCTTTGTTATTAATTCTTCAGGCTTTTTGTGTGTTTGTTTTTTTTTGGGTTTGTTGTTTTTTTTTTGTTTTTTTTTTTTTTTTCACAGTGCAGAAAAAAAAAAACCATCATCAGATGCTTTTTAAAAAGAACTCATATGGGCAGCATTATTTTTTCAACAAATGATCTGATACTCTGTGGTGCACACTGACAACCAAACACCACACTGTGACCCTCTTAGTACATGTTCTTGTGGATTCATTGTCTATCCTGTATCACTGATGAAAAAAACTCCAAAACCATAGTTAGTGCATCCTATCACATAGACCCATACTCAGCTTACCTAGGTCAGTGCAAAGGCGATTATTGTGAAACAGACAAGGTCTTACTCGGTGTGTAGGTTTTAACCTGAACTTCAATGTTTTAAACTGCAACACTGCTTCTTGAAAAATATTAAACTATTTCAATTCTTTAACTATTTTAAGAAATATTACTAGCGAAAGAAGCCAACCTACAGATTCTTAGAATCATATTAAACCCTGGAACTTCAGTAAAATATGTAAAAAACAGAAGCTAACAAACAGAAAACCCAGGAAACAACACCACCTAAACAAGAAAAACTCTGACACATCAGCATTTTCTTTTTTTTTGTAATGTAGAGTTCAACAAAATATTTGTGGTTTGTTGTTTTCTTTTTTCTAATGACATATTTTAAAAATATCTGGATTTTACTATTACTACTATTACTATTATTATTATTATTATTATTATTATTATTATTATTATTGTCTACTGTCATGTCACTCACTGCATTTTGTTTGCTATTTTGTAAAGGAAAAAATGTATGGTCTTTTATTGTGCTACCTGCATATGTAGGTTTAGTTCATCTTTCTTTAGTTTGTTCCAGCCAGCAGCAGAGCTCTGAAATCTGTCCTTTATGTTTGTGTTACTGTTCACAAGTCTGCTAATGAAATGCATTGGTTCCAAAGGAAAAAAAAAAAAAAAAAATTGCTTTAAATGGTTATTATGTGTAGATACCTATGCTCCATATTCTTTACAGGCATACATACCTTGTAATTAATAACTGGGCCAAATTAGCATTTTCAAGTTATTCGTTACACAGAGCAAAACCTAAAAAAAATATTTCTGGACTTGAGACATAACCTAATTAGATATCAATGGACGATATCAACAAATTTTTGCTTAGTTTAAAAAAAAAATATGGACAATAACATGGATTTTTCAGCTCTAATATATTGGGAAGTGGCTGTTCAGCCAGACGACCAAAGATCATATGCTGGAGATTTTATGTTCTTGGTGCTATCAAGAGAATTTATGTCGAAGAGCACTGCATAAAGCTCTGGCTTCTATAATTTTGAAACAAAATAAAAAAAACAACTTTCAAGGTTGAGTTGCTACTCATGTTAATCCTCTTGAAATAATACGCTGGTCTTGGTCAGATTCCACTTTCAATTTTTCTCATTTCACATTTATGGATAATTTGGAATAAAAAGCTAAGGAAGAAAAAAAAGTTGACCGTTGGCGTATTGTTGGTAGTACAGTAACCACTTCATTGGTAAGAAATAACCTAATGGGTTATGAGAATCCTTTCATGGACAATGGGATTTGTTATTTAACTTTGCTTCTTCATTTTCAGTTATCTTTGGTATGAATTATTTATCGTATAAAGAAATTAAACCAAATATCATCTTTGACTTTAAAGAGTAAGGGAAAATTATAGCTGAAGAGCAGTATTTTCTGACTTTTCAAATTATCAAATCAAATCATAGAATCATAGAATCATAGAATATCTCAAGTCAGAAGGGACCCAGAAGGATCATCGAGTCCAACTCCCTGCTCCTCGCAGGACTACCTAAAATGAAACCATATGACTAAGAGCGTCATCCAGACGCTCCTTGAACTCTGACAGGATTGGTGCTGTGACCACTTCCCTGGGCAGCCTGTTCCAGTGACCAACCACCCTCTCAGTGAAAAACCTTTTCCTAATGTCCAATCTGGACTTCTCCTGATGCAGCTTCATTCCATTTCCTCGTGTCCTATTGCTGGTCACCAGAGAGAGGAGATCAGCACCTCCCACTCCGCTGCCTCCCTTGAAGAAGTTGTAGACTGCAATGAGGTCACCCCTCAGCCTTCCCTTCTCCAAGATGAACAAGCCAAGTGACCTCAGCCACTCCTCCTAAGTCTTGCCCTCGAGACCTTTCACCATCTTTGTCGCCTTCCTCTGGACACACTCTAATAGTTTGACGTCCTTCTTATACTGAGGTGCTCAAAACTGCACACAGTACTCGAGGTGGGGCTGCACCAGTGCAGTGTAGAGTGGGACAATCACCTCCCTCGGCCGGTTAGCTATGCTGTGCTTGATGTACCCCAGGACACAGTTGTCCCTTTTGGCTGCCAGGGCACACTGTTGACTCATAGTCAACTTGCCATCAACACTAATCCACAGATCTCTTTCTGCAGGGCTGCTCTAGAGACTCTTGTCCCCTGGTTGGTATGTATAACCAGGATTACCCAGCCAGGATTACCCCAATCCAGGTGGAGAATCTGGCACTTGCTCTTGTTAAATTTCATACAGCTGGTGATTGCCCAGCTCTCTCGTCTATCCAGATCTCTCTGTAAGGCCTCTCTACCCTTAAGGGAGTCCACAGCTCCTCCTAGTTTAGTATCGTTAGCAAACTTACTTAATGTACATTTGATTCCTGCATCCGGATCATTTCTAAAAACATTAAGGAGCACTGGCCCTAAAATTGAGCCCTGGGGAACCCCACTGGTGACTGGCCACCAGCCTGATGTAACGCCTTTTACTATAACCCTTTGAGCCGGACCCATCAGCCAATTGTACACCCAGTGTATTATGGACTTGTCTATCTGTATGCTGGACATTTTGTCCAGAAGGATACTGTGGGAGACAGTATCGAAAGCTTTGCTGAAATCCAAAACCACCACATCTACTGGCTTCCCTTGGTCAACTAAATGGGTGACCTTGTCATAAAGGAAATATACAAATATAAAAGGAAATACACATGCTTCAATGTTTGCACTCACCTAGATACAATTTATTCTAAGTGTGTGACTATACGATGTCTGTCACAATGTAACAGAATTTAAAATTAAAGATTTTATTTAAGAGGCTTTTTTCAGTTCACGCTTCAGCAAATAAGATTCCACGTATCTGGTAGAGTTTTTTATACTGGATTCCAAATATCATTGGTGTTTTCTGGTGTGATAATCTATATTTTAAGAAATACTAGATAGGTTAAAAAAAAATCATTTGTGGTGTCTACAGTAGAGCTTAAGAATTTTAAACCCCCCAAAAGTGCAATACACTTCATGTTATAAAAAACTGATGTTTTAGTATGTTTAAGAAGATTGCAGGCACATCTGAGAGTCTCAATCACATAGAGATTGCACTGAGAACTATATACTGATCTAACCATGAAACCTCCACCGGTTCAAAAGACAGAGCGTTAGGCCAGCATTAACTCTTAGAAATATAACCATCAATGTATTGTGTTTATTTCCAATGTCTGAAGTAATTGTGGGAAAGCTTTGCGGTTTTACAGATATTTTGCCTTGTATTTCCAGAGATACCTTATGGGGTCTAACAGAAGATTTTGTTCTCTCTTCTTCATTCTTCTTTTGAAATCTCAGAACATCTTTTTTTGCTTTTTGTTTGGGTTTTTGTGTGTGTGTGTGTGGTTTTGCTTTGTTTTTGTTTTTGGTTTGTTTGTTTTCTTGTTGAGGGGATTACAGCAACTTAGAGAAATAGGGCAGAAGTAAAGTCAAATTGCTAACACCTTTTTCATTAAGCACATACCTGCTTGGTGATTTTTCAAGAATGTGCACATTCATGTTTGGAATTACTTGAATGAATTTTTCTGGAAAGGAAAAGGGGACTGTTGGAACTGTTAGAAAGTGTGCTAATAATAATGATGACAAGAAGAAAATACTTCTCTGTCAAAGACAAAGCTTTTTAATAAGGAAAGGTCAGTTTTTATTAGTTTTCCCATTGAAAATGATATTAAAAAAAGGGACATAATAGCTACAGAAACAGAACACTTTAATTGATAAAAGCCAATTTTGACTTTTCACAAACTTTTCAACTTTTGAATTGAGACAGTAGGTTGTTGGTGGGTTTTTTTATCTTCACCATTTTATTTGGGTTAAAAATCTGTTCTTCTTCTACCTGTATTCATTAATAACTTTATGAAAACCCTTTTTCCAGTAATGCATTTTAAAAAAAAAAAAAGGCTTCATAAAATTATTGGAATTTGAAGTGCTTCTGAAACTCTCACCCAACACCAAAGGAAAGGGAAAAAAACCCAAACAAACAAACCCCAAACCACTCAGAATTAAAACAAACACAATAGCAAATGTTTATTTAAGTAGTGTATGTATTTGTAACTTTAAAAAAAAAAAAAAAAAGACAGTCATTATAAGGAACTATGAAGGTGCATTAACTGCAAATTTTAATTTTAGTATAAGACTAAACCCTAAAATCAGGACAAAAATGTGTTGATTCTGGTTTAGCATCTCTAATCAAGTGGGATGAAGAGAGTCCTACTGCTCTGTGTAAACGAGTTACAAAATGCTCTTCTCCCTTAATATAATTTTCCTTATTGTTTGGTTTGTGGTTTGTTTTTTTTTTTTTTTTTTTTTTTTTATGCAAGAAGAATGTCAGATATCTTTACACCAGCTAGAAATACTGTTCAGTGTCTGAGACAAAGAAAAGCTAAGAAAGTGTGAGGTCTGAAGACCCTGGACTGGTGCCATTTCTGCACACCAACAAGTAGCTCATTTTTAGCATGCTGGACAAAGCACTTCTTTCATGAAGAAGCAGCCTGTTACACCCTCCCCCGCTTTCCTAGCTGAAAATCCCCTAACACATCATTTTCACTGACTGTTCAACACAATCCTATGTCATGATGGATACTGAGAAACCATAATCAGCTTCTTGCATTATAACTTGTTGTCTGTCTGAAATGTGAGGCACCATAACTTCAAAGATTATTTTGACAAATGGCTGGGATAAATGGTTAACTGGTGCCTCAGCATTCCTCTAAATGGTAAATAGAATATAAAGGCAATGCAAAACTCCAGAACCTCACAACTCACTTACAAATCTCAGACTAATTATGAAGTTGTGGAATTCATTGTCCCATGGAGGTAAAGAGAATTTAGAAGGCTGTGACTGGAAAACTGATGAAATGAAACAATATTTTCTTTTTCTCTTTGAGTTCTGGTCATTCTTATAATTTGAACAGGAACTGCAACAAAAACTGAGAATATAATCAAATGCCAACAATTTTATAGTAATAATGTTGATGTTTTTTCCCAAGAGCACAACAAGGATTGTGGCTCTATTGTATTTGATGCTGAGCAAGCATAAAAAGTACAGACTTTGCTCTCAGGGGCTTACAAATGAACTTGTATTTCTTTTTATTCCTGTATACTGTTACAGATATTTTTTGCACCGAGATGCTTGTTTTTCTACCTATACACCCAAAGAGAAGGAATTAGCCGTGCAAATAGGTACACTGATAGTAAGGATACTGTTTAGCACAAACTTTACTCACTGGAATTGAACCTAAAATAAGTAGGTTTCTTCCTTGAATAACATTTACAAAAGTAATTCTTCCTCTTCATCGCTGCAAAATCTGCAGTCTACATGGTTATTAAGGCTATATAAAACCTATGTATCCCTTCCTCTTAGGGTTGTAGAGAGTATAAATGTCTTGTCTGAAGTTTCTGAGCACCTGGTGTATGAGGTGAACTAAAAAAGATTCACGCCCTCTGCTCCATGGGGGAGGGTATTGCATGTGATAATGTGATCAGCTAATGTCAGTCGTGTCCTCTCCCAGATTTGGTCAGGCAAACAGATACATCTCACATACAAGAAATACAAATATAAAAGAGAAACTTAATATTTTACTGTGTGTAGATGGGAGAACGGGACTGAAAACAGAACTCTAACAACAGTATAAAGCCAAATACTCAAAAGCCAAGCAATATCAGATTAGAATTTCCTGTACAACTTTAATTTCAGCTGACAGATATATGCGTTATTATACAGACTGTAATTATATAACTGTTTAATTTTTCTTTTTTTCCTTGAGTTAATTCTGGCCAAAGGACAAAGAATAGAGTATACACACAAAATAGCTAGCTAGCTAGCCAATTATTTTTTAACTTCATCATTTAGTACACCATCCATATCTTATGTACAGGACACCATTTCAACTGTACACTGAATTCAGAATTATTAACTTCCTCTGGGGCATTTTTGTGGTATACACATCACTGTGATATCTGAGTAGCTCACAAACATTATTTTGCATACACAACATCACTCTGAGGAAGGATAATACTATTGTACCCATCTGAGATACAAGGAGCTTAATACCAGAGTATTCAAATGTCCATTAACTCTGGATGATCCCACTTGATATGCCTACAGTCCAAATTTTCAACATATTTAGCAGATCATAACATTTTATCTGTTCAAAGAGCAAATTGAGCAGACCTCTGTGGTTCACTTTTCTGTTCTGCTCTTTCTGCCCTTCTGCTCCTTTTACTCCTGTTTTAACATTGTCAGCATCCCTCTGCTTCTTGGCCCCTTGCATTTAAGTTTGTCCTTTTCCCCTTCCTACCCACTCTTTGCAGCTTGCCTAGTAGTAAGAAGATGGTGAACATGTTATCAAAATGATTTTTGGCTAGAGAAAAAGCAGCAGTGTAGTTTTGCTGAGCTCCATGACAGCTGCCCAGCCTATGCCTATTACAGAGACACAATAGACACTGCAGTCTGGCCCTGAGGATGAGTAAACACAGACTACTTTAACACTGTAGAGCAGGTGGCCATGGACACCACCTAAGCCCCATCTGGTACCCAAGTGGCCCTTGCAGTCTTTATCATTTTCTGTTCAAAATATCGAAAAATTGTGAGGGCTGTGTTGCAGCCCATCAAACGATGTTTATAAAGAGTGAGACTGAGCTACCTGGGGCATAATCTGGGTGAACTAGAGGATATGCAAGAGGTTTTGAAAATAAAACTTCCTGAAATAACGTTACAAGATTGAGCATGGTGAAATGGACTAAACTTATGGACTCAACCATATTGCCCAATGGGAGTGGTCTTGGATGCCTTTGACCCCTTGAGCTGTGCCTAGGCACGTTCTCAGAGATCACTGGTTGAGGTAAACCAAAACCACGCCAGGGAGCATGCTAAAAATGAGTGAAAACAGAATGAAAGAATGGGATCCACTGCTCAGCCTAGTGCATGGGTCTGGCTTTTTTTCTTTTTCTTTTTTTTTTCCTTAACAGTATGGGTGTACTTTTACAGTTTGATCAGAACGTATGAGAGGAGAGAGCACAGAAAGCACTCAGAGAATCAACTGACAGTTTCAAAAAAATATATTCCAGCTGGTTTACCAGAAAAAAAGTATCAGGCACCTTTCTGCTCATATCACCCCCCTTCACTGTATCAAATCCATTCATCAATCATTTGAGATTTGTGATTAGTTGCTTACGAGATTTTCTTAGCAAGAACACAAAGACATTCTAGGAAGTAACTGATTTGTTTCTATTCGAACACTAAGAAAAACAAACAGCAAAAATAAAGCCCAACAACTCTGATCAATTTTAAAGAGGATTTGTAGCAGAAAACGTCAGGCAGCCATATCTACTAATGAAATGTCATACTCTATTTTACAGTAGATTATGCTTAAGCCTAGTTTTTGCATGGTTTGCAATTTTGTGGAAATCAGAATAATGACAAGTAACACCTGCTTTGAACTGGTATAAATAGTTAAATATTTTTTAGGGTATCATTCCTGATTTAATGGTACTAAGAAAGATCTACGTATTTATGCATACAAATAACATTTTGATTTATTATTGATAATAAGTAATATTGTAGAATATAAGTTGATTACTTCAGATCAGGACTAAGAAAGTAAAATTAAAAAAGTGTTTATTTATTTAACTAAAAAGGCAACCAGATACTAGCATCTTCCACTTTATGTCTAGTTTAATAAGGTCATTATCTCCTTCTATGTGTATTTCAAACTTAAAAGAAGAGGTAGATTGACTAATGTGTGAAAATAAGGAGATTCTGCAAACAAAATATTAGGAGCTCAGAGGTTTATTAAAAAAAAAAAAGAAAAAAGGATACAAAAGAGACTCTTGTACAAATAGAATGTGGTGTTACAATTTATTAGAATGGTAAAGGCAGCCAATTTATTGATTTGCTGCTTGTTTTAAAATAGATTGTAGATGCTTTTTTCAGCTATGCTCAGAATTCTCTTTTTCAAGAGGGACAGAAAAACAAAGAAAAACAAGCTTTTCTAGAATAATGGGGACAGCTATATGACAAAGGAGGAGCTGCAAAACTACAGACACAGTCCAATCAAGCAAGCAAGCAAGCAAGAGTCTTTAGTTCTTAATGTCTTCTACTGTGTAACTTGTTCATTCATTAATGAAGTAATTGCAAATGTTGACTCAGGTTTATTCTCATGTCATGATTTGCTGGGTGAAAAGGGGTGAAAGAAAGGGACACAAGAGAGTTGTTTAAAGCTGTCTCTACAATCTCTGCATGGCTTTGGTCATGTTCTAGATACGTTACAGAAATCTGAGAGCTGTTCCTTTTTCTTTTTTCCCTTTTTTTTTCCCTTTCTTTTTTTCCTTCTTCCTTTTTCCCTTTTACTTTTCTTTTTTTCCTGTCACCTTTTCTGTTTTTTCCCTTTTGTTTTCCATTTTCCTTTTCTTTTTCTTCCTTTTTCCCCTTTCCTTTTCCCCTTCTGTTTCCCTTTCCCTACTTTTCCTCTTCCCCTCATTTCCCTTAATTTCCCTGCCCTTCCCTGCCCTGCCCTTTCACGTCTTCCTCTTCTGCTTCCTCTTCCCATCACTCTGTGTGTTCCCAAGAGAACATATGCCCAGATGCAGATGGAATACAGTTTCACAATGCACCGGCCCTCTCACTCCTGCAAGCATCACACTGAACCCACACTGGCACTAAGGAACAATCCTCACAGGCTCCAGGTATACCACCTTTTACCACTTAGACATCTGTCATGGTGGAGAAATTCTAATTGAGAAAAGTTGTTATGAAGACGAATTCCATTTTGTCAGTATCTAGAGTCCCTAGAGTAATTAATTAATGAAAATTTAGATTGACCAATGCGTTCATAAATTACTTATCTCACTGTGGACTTTATGAATACTTAGGATTTCTAACAGCTACAATTATTAATTATGGATTATTTTTCACCTTCCAGTTTTTCCAATATATATCACTAATGGTGTGGTGGGTAAACTGAGATGCTTTCAATAGTGCTGGGTAAGGGGAGATTATTTGAAATAGACACATATGGATAAAACTGCATAATTATAATGCTGAGTATGTAAATGTAGAAGTCATGGATTTCATTTTGGAATTAAAGATGCTTAAAATTTGGTATTAGAAAATTAATCTTATTAATTTTAGACCTTTCCTGAACTGCCTAATACTTGATGAAATTTCAGGGATGTTTGGAGACAGATATGGGACATGTCTGAAATTGTTGTAATTATTTGTGTATATTGAAATTAGCTACATAGCCCTGTTTTCAACGAGTCAGGCACCATTCAACCTTTCTAAATCAATTTCAAAATGGAGGAAGGAAACCCGTTGGAAAAAAATAAACCATCATAAAATATGCAGAGAAGAAAATTGACCTCAAAGGCTGACAGAAGCACAATCTTTCTCTTCGGAAGACTGGAAATGTAAATAAAGGCATCATTCTTCCCAACGTAAATTGTACTCATGAAATATGGATGTTAGCAATATTACACAGTGGAACACATTATCATGAAGATCAGTATACATTCTTCAGATTATTTTCAAAGGTCATTAAAATCAAATAAATGTATGTATGTCTGCACACCATCATATGGTACATCCATATTTATGTTCTTTGCTGTATATTTTCTAATAAATATAAATTGCAAGACTAACAAATTAAAAAAAAAAAAAAACAAACAAACAACAAACAACAACCAAAAAACCAAAAAACAATCCAAAACTGGGTGTGCATTATGCATCACTTCAGTAGCTTTGGCAATAAGACCATTTTTAATCTTTTTCTATGAAATTCAGAAGATTTTTTTTTCCCCTTTTAGGGTGGCAAAGTTTATGCAGTGCTTTGGAAATATGTCTAAGTGCCATTGCTGGTAGATTTTGGTAATAGTTCTGACTCAACGAACAAGGCGTTTATTCTTATATGCAAAGGTACTAAATAATTCCTGCATATGCATATTTGCATTTGAATTTAATAGTATCAGCCCTTTATATATCAACCCCTTTGCACAGATCTACTAATTATGCAGATTATTTTAAAGCTATGTTGGCAGGAAAATAGAGGACTTCTCATTAACACATTTTCAGAACTATGTAAAAATACTATCAAATAGAAAAAAAGGACATATGAGATCAAAATTAGTATTTAACTATTGGAAAAAAAAAAGTGTTTCAAAAGAGTTATCATACAAAATACTTTTAAAAAAGAAAAAAAGAGAACAAATGTTTCTACATTTTGATTCCTGGCCAGACTTGGCATATTTTACTTTATTTGGCATATTTACCATTTGACATGTTTATTTATTTGTCATATTTTAAGTTACTTAATTTCAGAATCACTGCTATAAATACTTACTTTCTATGATAATTTATGGATAATTTGTAATTCCTGAAAATCAGATTTGAAAAGAAATCAGAGCCTCTTTTGGATTTTGGAAGAATAATTTTCTTTGATACAAGTTTTATAACACACCCAACAGGCATTGTTCCAACAGACTTCATGTCAATCAAAAAGCCTAATTTTACTTTACTAAGAGGTAAAAAAACCACCCCAAAGATTGATGGGTTTTATTTGTGCTATACTTGGTTTTTACTTGGGTGAGAGGCTTATTGGCCTAGATCACAAAGACAGATTTGTGATCTGGAAAACAGCTAATAATATTAGCAAATAGAAGGTAAAAGAGATGGTAATGGTTTGCAGGCCAAGGTATACTCTTCTTCTTCTTCTTCCACCATATTTCACTAAATCTGCAGGTATGGATCTTAATTTGTTTGTTTCCTTTTGTCATTGACACATTGCATTGCATTAAACACATATAAATCAATGTCAGTTATTGAGGCTAGATACATTTTTTAATTCTAAACTTAGTTAAATAGAAGTTATTGGAGCTCATGCTAATTCAACTATTTTGTGTTTTGTTCCTCCTTGTTCTGATCAATAAACCTTTCCACTTAATATGTTATATAAATTGCATATTCTTTTTGATCATTCTTCAGAGTGTATATCAATATTTCCTAATCTCTCCATATTAAATCTGTGACATAATCTTATCTTTTTTTCTTCATTTTTGCATATCTTCTTAGAAGTCAACATTTTTCCCATCTCATTTTGTATAATATGCTTGGTAGAGCCTTATAAGTCTACACCAAAAAGCTAGTTCGTTTTATCTTTCTGGGAATGAACAAATACATAAACAACAGCAAACACAGATTTGACAGTAATTTGGGTACAGCCTTAGCAGAATTAAATTGCAAGCCATTTTTCTGAACTATATTTTGTATTGTATATACTGGAAAGTTTCAACAGGCTACCCACAGCCTTTGAAGCTAACCAAAAACCTTTTTTCTGAGAGGATTATCTTAAAAGTGGCATCAACTGTTGAAACTAATAGAATAGCAAAACCACCATTTTCGGTTTTATGGTGTTCAAATCATTTTTATGTTTGATTTACACCCCTATTATTAGGAAATTCCAGATAAGCAGGTTAAAAAGTGTTGGAGTCTATCAGGAAAAATAATGGAGGTCCTAATCCAAGGTGTGAGGACCACAAAGGCTCCTTTCAACTTCATGTTAGCAATTCCCACTTGACTTGAGTGAAGGTTCATATTGACACAGAAGCATACTCTACATTGTATGCTGAGAGCCTTAGAGGACATAAATGTGAGTGTATTTCACTGGCAGAGAATTATAAGTATTATGCTTGTCTAATTCACAGAACAGACAGGGACCATGTAAACTATTTGCCCAGTCATAATTATGTGACACAACTCTGTGTCAAGAACTTAAGAACAATAAATGAAAACAAAAGAATTATTTTTAACATATAACTGATCTTTTTGATAAAGGATTTTTTTTCCAGGATTAGAGAAGAGATAACATACAGAAAACCATTAATTTTCAAAGATTGTTCCTGCTCTCTAGGCTCACTTCAATATCCTACTTGAATATGTAGACATTAAAGTGAGCGCAGTGATAGTCTAAGTAAACAGCTTTGAGCTCTTTCATTCTTTCTTGGTGTGTGGTATCCTCATGTGACAGGTATGTTGCCTTTATTTCCTAAGAGTAGAATGTGGACATTCACCCACCCACCCAAATTATACGTCCTTGAAAAGCAGCTGTGACTCCTTGGCAGTCCAATCCATCTCTCTTCTAATTCTTTCCTTTGGAGCTTGTGGACAGAGTGAAAATTCAGTGAAATAAACAACCTTTTAAAACCAGAATATTGCTCCATAACTGCCGAAGAAATCAAACATAAGAAAAGATATTTTAGCAGAACATCCAAGGTATCTAGATTCCCACAGGCTTTATACTTCAGAGCTCAAAAATCTCATATCTAGAACAGGGCTTTCAGTCGCTTTTCCCGTTGTGGTGATTCATTCCCAGGCTGAGGGCTCAAAGGCCCCCAAATCCAGAAACCTTCATTTTAGTAGTCCTGCTTGATTTCTCATCTCTCTTCTACTACTCCATGGAAGCTGAAGTAACCATGATTATTAGACTGACATTGTTATTATTCTTCTGAGGATCTCTAAAAGATTCGTTATTTTCTTCCTTCTTGTGTACATACAAGGCACACCTACAGCTTCTTCCAATAATTTCAGTCTGGAGTGTACCAAGAGGCTCTAACTGACCTGACCAGTCTATAACCATCTTTCTCTATAATATGTCTTTGCTCCTCTGGGGGTTTGGCTACCTGTATTGAAGGCCAGCTCTGGTAGGGTACAGCTGTGTCACCTTGTATCAGACTTCTATAAATATAGCTAAGTTGCAAGAAAGATCGGTGAGAAATGGAAACTGATATCTTGTGGAAGAGCTGTCAGATGCCTTCCCTGGGCCTTCATCCATGCACATTGTTCCTATTGGCCTGGGAGCCACATTTAGGCCCAGTCCTTGCCTGAGCTCTGTCATAGGTATGCTGTGCTGTGCTCTGTTTCTTGCTAACTCTAAACTTGCCTTGCTGACTTGACTTCTTGGATTGGCCTGCTTGGTCAGTGAAGACTTTGCCTAGCAATCACCAGGCACTGAGCTGACCTCAAGTCATTGTCCTCAGCCCAGCCCTGCTCTCCTAGTGGGGTACAGTGGGACTGTGCCCCTCAGTGAGTTGGTGCTTCTCACCCTTGGCTCCCCTGCCTTTAAGGGCAGCCCAGCCTCACTACTCCCTGGCAGACAACACCCAAAAAACCTTCTCTAAGATTTCGTCAAAGAGCTAAAATTGCTAACATGCAATGTCTATGGATCATAAACTGGAATTCAATCCAACTGTATTGTCTAATTATCTAAAGTCCAAACCTATTTAATCACCTTTTTAGAAACACTTATTGACCACTGATACAATGAGGTTTAATGAAAACCACAATGATTTTTAGAGTATCCTTAGTTTGGTCATACTGACATCTTTTTGCTACCAGATAACTTAATTCTGCATTGCTAAGCTTTAGAAGCCTGAAACTTCCAGTAAGAAGAGCTGACTCCTTATGACTTTGTTGATAAGCAGTACAGCCATTATCTGCTGATGAAATAAATGCATGTTCAGTTAAGACACCAAGGACTTTTATATCCATAGAGGAATGCACCTTTTCAGAGTGAAAATAATCTAGAATGCTACATATATGTTTATATATTCTGCCTACTTGTTGTGCAGTGTTTTTTGATAAATACCTTTCAGTTCATGAAAGCAGAGTATCTTATCCACTTGCATATGTTTTCTGATTATTCAGGTTGTGATAATTGTATAGGTAAAAATCTGTTTTCTTTAGAATCATGGGTTTATAGAACAATTAGGTAGGGAGATACCTCAGGAAGTCCCTTTAGCCAACCCACTCCACTGTTCTACTCAACTCCTGGGGAAAAAGGTTTTCATTATATCCAGTCTGAATTTCAGCTCTTTTAAGTTATGTCCATTGTCCCCTGTGAGGCCACCATGTACCACTGTGAAAACCCTGGCTCTGTCCCCTTGATGACTTACCTCCCTGTAGACACCATGGAGCTTCTGTTAGGTCAGTCTGCAACCTTCTCTTCTCCAAGCTGAACAAGCCCCAGTCCTTCAGTCTCTGCTCACAGGGCAAGTGCTCCAGCCCCAACCATCATAGGCTGAATTAACTCCAGTTTATTGAGGTCTTTTTTCGTGTATTGCAGGACTGAAACTGGGATGTAGTATCTAGCTGTGGTCTAATGGGTGCTGAGAAGAGGGTAAATATCCTTTCCCTTGACCAATTGCCTGTGCTCCTATTAATGCAGCCTTGGATGCTGTTGGTTGTCTCTACTACCTGGCTATACTGCTTGCTGTACTCCAGGGCCCACAGGGCTTTTTCCCCAGCCCTGCTACCCAGCCCATCAGTCCCCAGACTGTATCGCTGCCAGAGAGTCTTCCTTCCTGGGGACAGGATTTTGCATTTGTCCTTGTTGAATTTCAGGAATTTCCCATACCTCCAGCCTGTCCAGGTCCCTCTGGATGTCAGCCCTTCTCTCCAGTGTATCGATTGGTCTCCCCAGTTTGCTGCCATATGCAGGTTTGATGAGAGCACATACTGAGGCAAAGGAAGCATAGGGTAGCTCAGCTTCATTTGTCTCCATTGTCACCGCCACCTGCTCCATTCAGCAATGATAGCACATTTTCCTTTTCCAGCCGTCCAGCCTTTTACTACTAATGTAGCCACTGATGAGCTTCTTTTTGGACTTTGACATCGCTTGCAAGTGTTAGCTCCAGTTGAGTTTTTGCTTTTCTATGTGCCCAAGCAACATTTCTAAATTCCTGCTTTATAACCTGCCTCTACTTTCACCTTCTATATACTGAGTTTTTTTGCATTGATGCTTAGTCATGTGCAAGCTGTTCCCTTGATATGTCTACTTGAATTTCCTGAGGGTTGGTATGGACCATACTTGTTCTTGGAGGATGCTGTCCCTAAAGACTTGCCAGCTTTCCAAGCTCCTTCAGAGATGTTTCCCATGGAATCCTGCTTGCTCATTTCCTGCATAAGTCAAAGTCTTTTTTTCCTAAAGTCCAGATATGCTATCATTCATTAATTTAAGTACAGCAATGAGTGATGTTGCACAGAGATCTTACTGTTAATTTTTATAATATAAAGTTTATATATTCTCATTAGAATCCATAAAGTCAATGTTAATCTTTGCATTTTACCTGATACCAATGAATAAATTGGTGTATCTGTAAACATTTTAGGCATTATGTATAACATAGTTATTATTTATATAGCCCCAACAAAAGTCTTGGATTTTGAATCCCAAGGGTTTAGAGTTTTCCCTAAACACCTCAGAAGATTGAATTGTTATTGAAAATGAACTAGTTGAAGGAGTTTAGTTTTAGCAGTCATAATGACTTTAAAAAGTACAAAATTCAGTTTTCAAGTTAACTAAACAACTTAGATCTTTTCTAAAACACTTCTGGTTTTCCCTTTTTTATTATCTCATTGTATGCAGGTTTTTGGAATGTTATTTGGAAAAAATATTCAGAAGTAGGTGGAAGAGGTGTTGGATTGAATTTTATCCACTTATTTTTTCTTTCTTTTAGAATTTTTAAAAAGTAATTTCCCGAGATGATATGTGATCTGTAGGACTTGTCTAAGTGCTGTGCTCTAAATCACATACAGCATTGAGAACACATAGTTACAACTTCAAGGTCAAAGACAAATTAAATCTTGCTGTTGGTGGACTCCAGGACCAAAGTAACTTTACAGGCTCACTTATGTGTACAATATCTTCAGTAACACAGAACCAAAGAATAACTGAAGATGCTGTTGATGAAGGGAAAGATGGCTCGAACAAATTCTTTTCATATTTTGGTGGTCTGCATATCTTAATTAAAAAAAAAAAAAAACAAACAACCTTCCAGATATTCAAAGTTATTTTGAAAGACTAGCTTAAAAGAAAACAAAGTAGAGGCATTATATTAATACAAAGGTTATCTTTACACTTTTGTTCCTATAAGAATGAAGGAAATATACATGTTCATGTACATTTTTGCATTACATAAGTATTAGACTTCTTAAAATTGCAAGAAGCAGAATCCAGATCTTCTACTTCTTATACGGGTGCCTTACCAATTAGAAATAAGGATAAGTGTCATTTTTCTTTTGTCCTTCTGTTGTTTTCCATGTGCTGCCAGTATCTAGTTTCAGTGGTAAATGCCATTTCTTAAATGTCCTCTAGGCATGTCATGCAAAAATATGACAGCCATTCTCTTTGCTTTCCTGTATCCAAAGTTCTATCTTCAATCCTTTGTAAAAACAACAACTTTCAAGTATATATTAGATTTATTTTAATTTCTTGTTCTTGTCTGTAAGAGGCAAAATGGAATCTTGATGAGCTGTTTGGTTAAGCTTGGGGAGGAAAGTCATCTTCATTTGATCTTGCACATAGAATACATTACTTTGGAAAAAAGCATCACACGGTTTGCATATTTTGTACCCTGACTTCCTATTTTACTTCTCTATAACTAAGTTTGCATTACTTAGTTAGTAAAAAATACATTGTATTCAACAGTAAAACCTGATGAAAGAAAACAGTAATTTTCTAATATTAGGAAAAACTAAACAGTCTTTAGAAAAGTTATTCAATACTCCATAAGTTAAAGAACATTTTCTCATCTTTATGCAAATTGTTTAGTATCTGTATGATTCAGCAAATGATCTCCTTTGTTGTTAAAGTTATAGGCCGATTATAGCTAATCAACTGTGATTGCAAGATCATAGCAAAAGTTTTGGCAGTTTGGCTGTAGGCATTTTCATGTAAAATTATTATTCCTGATCTAAACTCTTAATTTAATAAGTATTGTTAACAAATGGAAGATCTGTAGCTCATCAGGAGCTATTTTACTTGCTACAGAAAAAAGGCATTACACCAAACTGAGCAGAGAAATTTCTTCAAAGTGTGAGCAGAACTTAACTTCAAGGACAACTTTTTTTTTCTTTTTTCTTTGTTCTTTGTTGTGTTTTTTTGTTTGTTTGTTTTTTTTTTTTTTTTTAATTTACCTAAGGCTGCAGTCATCACTAATAGAATGAACTCAAAATCATTTGATCTGTAAAGTTGCACCAGACAGGTCATTCATATTTCCACTCTCTTATTTCTTGTTTTGGAACATTTGGCATGGCTAATCAGAGTAATTGATTGATATGTGGTTAAAAGGATTACAGAGAGGAAGGTAGCTGACAATAATGCCTTCATGCTAATATTTTCTTAAGATTTCTTATATCCAGTCTCTTAGCACACACTGCATAGACACAAGATCAATGTTTTAATAATAACAATTAATAATTCATGATGATGTAATGCACGATGAGAAGAAGCCATTTCCTGATACCTATTGACTGGGTGCAATACTTCAGGGCCTGAGACAGACCCACAAATATAGCAGCCCCCTACAGATAATTATTAGTCTTCTATAGTATTAAGAACACATTACAGAGAACAAAAAATAGATTTTAATATTTAGATAAAATAAAAGTTTAATTGAACATTCTCAGGTTTATTGTGTTCTGCTTAAAACAGCTTTTTACCCCTTACCTTGCAAAAGATCGTACAACGATGAGAGAGAATTAAACAGCACTTCATTTACAAAGTTCTATTAAGTTTGTAATAAGAAATGTACTGTAATAATAGTTCTATTTTGAGACTAGATTTAACTGACTTTTTTTCTTCAATAGAAGAATCTTTCATGCAAGTAAAGGAAGAGGTATCATATTGGCTGCATGGGTGTTCACCACGTGGAACTCAGATTCTTACTAGACAGAACCCCAAATGAGAGAAATCTCTAAGGTTTCTGCTGGCATGTTTATATACCTGCAGTGCTTTCCCTTTTTAGCTTGTGTTGACAGCTTTACAGATCTGTTTTCTCTGGAGTATTTCTGTTTTGGTTTTTTTTTTTTTTTACAAGCTTTTTTACAAGTTTTTAACTCCAACTTTTAGAATCTCATTTTTAAAGCTTAAGATTTAGCTATCTGAAAGTAATTTGCTTATTATTAAATAGGCCATATGACAAATCTACACATATTCCTCTGTCTTCTACAGCTTTAGTTACTCTGATTTCTGGTCCATTAGTCCTATCCCTATCTCATTCCATAGCTATTACCTAATAGAGTGAAAAATTAGAAAGGAATACTCAAGAATATTGAATGGAAAAAGCAGAAACAGGATTAAACTCATATAAGTTTAGCTACTCAAATATTGTGAGTGTGATTACGCTAACCAAACTTTAGATGACTACAAAATAGATGTCTGGAGATAAGTCACAGTAGGCTGACTTCCTTTATAGACAAGAAAAAAGAAAAAAGGCACTTTGAGGTTATGGTTCATTTAGCTTGGTTTAGATATCTACTTTAGAATAAGAAGAATCATGCCCTTGACTGCACTAACTATACTGACCACATCTTTATTGACTATATAGGTAGCCAAGGATGAAGACCTCAAACATAGATTTATATATCAAAACCCACACAGTGAAATTTATATCCTCATTTTTAACCTACAGGAAAGATGAAAAAAGAAAATAGTAAAATATATTCCCATCTGCCCTGTCCTATTAAATGTATTTCTCCAAATAAGAGAATTCTCATTACATAAAAATATATATAAGAATATAATAATGGGCATCCAAAAAATTAGCTTTGCAACAAGAAATTTAAAGTTATGGGTCTTTCCTTGTCAGTTTTTCAATTGCACAACCTGGCTGTCAATGTAAGAGAACTGAGATAATGGCAGGATGAGTCAGAAGTAACACAGAGCTGGCTATTAGACACTGAATATGTCTTTAATCTTACCCCTCTGTTTTATTGGTATTCTGTGGTGCTTCTTCCCACTGGCAATTCATAGCTTGGCAGCCTCACCATCAGATGCAAAGGAACTCTTTGAACACCTGCATGACATCATAAGGGTGGTATTATGTCATGATATTTATGTGATAACTCAATCATTAAAGTGCTCATCAACAAGGTGGGATAAAATTTTTTCTCTTCTTATTTTTGCAGCTTTTTTCTGTGGAAAAGAGTTGAGGGGCAGTGGCAGGATAGAGGTGTGGGGAAGAAGAAGCAGATTAGGAGAAGAGAATGAAGACATGTATACGTATATGTGTGTTTGACTCAGAAGACTCATGTTGAAGAGCTCAGCTAAGGGGTTAGGATGAATTCCCTGCTTCTGGGATTATTACAGTGTTTCCTCATTAAATATAAAAACATTCCTTTGATCAAGGCCTATAACTTTATCTCCCAATGACAGATCTAACTACAAGGTTATAGAGTCATGCTGCTTCCTTACTGCTGATTTAAAATCAAGACATCAGCTCAAGATCTAAATGATCTTGAGACAGATTAATTGTACCCTAAGCCAACATACTGCTTCACAGGATATAGACAACATTTAGTGTAATTTCTTGACTCCAGCTGAACCGAAGCCAGAATTATGTACTGCAACAGTAGGCACTAACATTGCATTCAAACTGTATCACGGTGTAGCAGGGGGAGCTCTGAAAGCTCGATTCTCCAGTCCTCAAACTAAGAGGCTTGCTGGACCCTGCTGACACTCATTTCCTGACTCAGTCAGGCACCTAAATTACTTTCTCAATCTGCACTTTCAGTCCAGATGATCTTTAAGGGCAACAACACAGGTATATTTTTAAGTAGCTCATAATTGTTCGTTTCATATGATGATTCAAGTACTTCAAATGTAGCCACATGGTTGAACCGAAGCTCCTCAGACAAAAAAGTTTCCATAGCATTTTCAATGTTTAAAGCAATGGTTTCACAGTATCATGGGGGTTTTTGCCTATTTATGTCTTCAGAGAAGAGAGAAATTTTCTGAATATTTCATCAAAATTTGAATGAATAAAGAAAAGATCTAATATGATATAATCTCTGCATATTTATGTGGTAACAGAATTTCTGTGATAATTGTTATACTAGTTACTAATAGTTACTATAATAATTACTATAATAAAAGAAACAGTATTTTGATTTTAATTTTGCTTTAAAGACCTCTCTCTGTTCTACAAAAACTCTTTTTGTTTAGTTTAAGAAGAAAATATTCACAAGTTTAAAAAAATAAGGCAGTACAATGGACTATATTGTCTCACACATAGGCATGCAAGATATTTTATACAAATTGCACAGTTCTTTGCAAATGGAAAGAGACCACCTCTTTAACAAAGACAAGGTGGAAGATCTAGGCTGAATTTTAGCTGTCTGAGGAATATATAGCAGACCATCATACACACTCTTGTTCTTCACTGTTTCATCACTCAATGCCTATTTCCATTTACAACATTTGTTTTTCAGTCTGAATCTAATGTTACTGTTAAGGAGGAAGAGGGAAAAGAGGAAAGCAGTACAAAATGGAACACCTTACCAATAGCCTGCTAGAATACAGCTGGATGCCCTGTAAGTCACATCACTGTGATCACAAGGTTGTGTGCAGGATATGTACAGCTCTCAAGGGACTGAGAGGGGATCTAATATAAAGCTTGTACTACAATGGTTGAAGAAGATTCTGCAGGTTCTGTGAGTGGAATTTCATAGTGTCTCTTCTATCCAGATATCTAACATTAAAGAAATGGTCCTATGTCCTTTAAATAACTGTCTTTCAAGGCAAAAAAGCTAACCTTTCTCTGTAGATTTAGTATTAACATAGTTTATAGGAAAAAGAAAAAAAATAAAATCCCTACTTCTACTGCATTATGACTCAGATTCTCCAACAGGTGGTGCAGGAGCAGTCTGTCATACCTTCTTACAGTCTGTTGAGCAAAGCAAAGGTACTGCTTTGTACGGGAACCCAAGAACACAATTCATGCTGTAGAGTTATATCAGTGTTCTGATGCTTTGTTACATAAAAATGCAAGGCAGTTAATGAGTGTTGACAACACAACACACACACAAAAAAAAGAATTAAAAGGAAATTAATAGCACGTTTAAAGTTGGAAAGTTTTAGTCTTACAGTGACTAAAATATCAATCATTATCTTGCCTTCAGCCAACTTAATGAAATACAGAACAGAGCATTATGGCTCACTTTATGTTAACTTTATAACCAGCTAGGAACAAATGCTTCAAACCTGCCCATAAAATCTTAATGGAAATCAGCCACTGGGAAAAAAAAAAAAAAAAAAAAAAAAGATATGGTATATGAAAACAGGTCAAAGACAGAATTACATAAAAAAGAAACTGGATACAGAGACACTTTCATAAGGGAAGAGTGTGAAGCAAATACTTTTGGGAACTTGGGTAGTAATGCATTTTGTCACCTTTAATGAAATACAAAAACTACCCAAGGCACATACTGGAAAACAGTATCATCTCTTTTACCACTTGGCCTGCCACAACTGAACTATTAAACAAAGTTAAGACAATGCAACAATAACCCAATACCAGTTTATAGCCATCATTTATGAACATTTAATTGATCTACTTGGAATTTCTTGGTGAAGGACTTTGAATCCACGATCGATTTATGATTATCTTGATGGTCAGACAAAAAAAAAAAAAAAGGCGCTAGTCTTTCTGGAATTTACTCAAATTCATACTCAGATAAATATTCATATACTATAGACGGCTAGAATGAATGAGTTAACCCAGTAATTTGAAAACTTGTGCTTCTGACCAGTCATCACAGACTGGAATATTAGAAGGAAAAGACCAAAAAAGATGTAATAAAATTGTCTCTTCAATGTAGTTCTTCTCAGCACTCAAGAGAAAGATTATAAGTAATTTATTTTCATTTACTGGGAGTAGAGTATAATCTAGAAAGCAATTTTTAGTGAGTCTCTTGGCTCACATTAGATGTGGAACAAATGTTATTTTAATCGTAATCTGTAACATTTAATTGCAAGTCCCTGTTCTGCCAGATATTTAACCTTTTTTATAATTATTAGTATTGTTCCTGAGAGGTCTATGCAACCTGCAATCCCTTCATTGTTGCATTACCCAAAAGGAAATGAGTGAAACAATTTCTGATTATTTCCTGTTAAAAGTTATGAAATATTTTACAAGAATATAATGAAGCAAAGGGGGAATACTACCTAATAATTCTGATACATTTGAAAAAATGATTTGTTCAAGAAAATGAACCTGTAAGAAATTCTGTTTTGATAGCTTGTCATAATAACATTAGTTAAATCGCTCTCTCTTTCTCTCTTTCTTTCATTCTCTCTTTCTCAATAGTATTTTATTTTCCATTAATTTAAAGGGAGAAAATCTTATTAGAATATTAATATTAGTTTTAAGAATTTGTAATCTGGTAATGTCCTTGGGCAGATTCATCTGTAGGTCCTATTATCTTCCATTTAAATCATATATCCTGAAAAATACTGATGCAACATTTAATTTCTACATATAAAAAGCATTCATTGAGTCAAGAAGGATACTAATAAATCTCAGCTTTGTGAGTGTGGGACCAAAGAACGTCTTATTGACTTCTACTTAACGGAATCAATCATATCTTCAAGAGATTCCATAGCATTCATTTTGGGATGTGTAGCTGAATATTCAGGGATCCCAACTGTCAAATTCATCTGTAGATATCAATAGCTTTTCTTTAAAGTGATGATACTAAAAATACTGAAAGGGCTCTGAACTGCTGACGTTACATTTTATTGGAAGACAAACTACAACACAATGACTTCTGCAGAACAGAAGCTCAGATCAGCTGGGTCAGATCAGATCAAAATTAAAGCAGTGTAAGAAGTCCTCACTGCTCACTATTTCACCTCAGAGACAGGTCCTCCACTTCACTCTTGCTTTCAGTACAGCAACGTTTAGTGGCTTTCTGAGTTGTGAATAATTCTAAGCAGTGCCCTAGAGACCCCTGGAAACTCCCTGTGTATCTCCTCTGCATCTTTACAGTGTGTCTCTTTCCTGTTCTTGGGAATACATACTTGTATACAGACCTGGGAGTCCTCCCAAGTCTTCCTCTCTCAGGAGAGGACTGCTGCTTCCCCTGCTCCAAAGGACTGTGCATTGATCCAGTATGCCACAGCCAGCAGTGAGCAAGTAGTTGGCCTTTCTCCCTCCTGCTGAGCTGCACCTTCCAACAAAACACAAAGTATGGTAAAAGAGGAAGTACAACAAACAAAAGATATATTATTTTTCACCCTTAATATGAGATGATTTGTATGTATATCAAGCCGTTTCAGAGTCTGCATTAAATTTATCACCAGTGGAAATGTTCTCTGCCTCCTGATAGCACCATCTCTCTCCTCAAACCTGAAACTGAGCATTATAAACGCCATTTACAGAGAACTGATTAATGTACTTGCTTTAAAGCTATTCTTAATGAAACATAAAATCTGATCATAACAGGATATGAAGTTAGAATAGATGATTATTTTAACCTTTGTAGCTTGGAAAAACAAATATTCTTAAAATTAGCTTTTAAAAAGCTCCAGCTTTTTAAAATATAAAAAGGTCACTTGTTGTGTTTCCTCACGGAAATGAAAGCCTGATCACAGATTACAGTAAACTACAAATAAACTTGAATTACACTTTTACTTAAATGAGATGTTATACTTGCAAGTCTGTTTTACCGAGGTCTTGTCAGGGCCGTTGAGGCACCACCAGGCCTGGCTGTCCCTACCCAACCCCCTGGGTCTCCCACCACCCTGCCCACAGTCCAGGACCTCATTTCAGCCCCCCAGGGCCGCCAGCCCCTGCCCCAGCAACGCCGCAGCAGGGCCGGTTTCCAGGTCCCTACAGCCCTGCCCTGCCCAGCCGTGGGCCCTGCAGAGCCAGGCCCACCTGCAGGTGTACGTCCCAGCCCAACCTCGCCATCCCCAGGGAGGTACCCAATGCACCTCATGCCCCCTTGCCTGCCCTGCTCCTGGCTGGGGTGGTGGGACGGGCCCTGGCTGACAGGCCCTGCCTTGACAGGCCCAGGGGAAGCCCCAACACCGCTAGTGCCCCAGCGCCAGGGAGCCACTGGCCCTCGTGGTGCCTTGACACTGCTAATGTTCTTGGGACACCATTCAGACAACACAAAAGAAGTCATAGCTCCTTTTCAGCCAAACAAGTTATAGTAACTTGGAATCATAGAATCGTAGAGTCATTTAGGTTGGAAAAGACCTTTAAGATCATCGAGTCCAACTGTTAACCTAGCACTGCCAAGTCCATCACTAAACCATGTCCCTAAGTACTACATCTACAAGTCTTTTAAATACCTCCAGGGATGGGGACTCAACCACTTCCCTGGGCAGCCTCTTCCAATCCTTGGCAACCCTTTCGGTGAAGAAATTTCTCCTAATATTCAATCTAAACCTCCCCTGGTGCAACTTGAGGCCATTTCCTCTCGTCCTATCGCTTGTTACTTGGGAGAAGAGACCGACACCCACCTCGCTACAACCTCCTTTCAGGTAGTTGTAGAGAATGATGAGGTCTCCCCTCAGCCTCCTTTTCTCCAGGCTAAACAAACCCAGTGTCCTCAACTGTGCCTCATAAGACATGTTCTCTAGACCCTTCACCAGCCTCGTTGCTTTTCTTTGGACATGCTCCAGCACCTCGACGTCCTTCTTGTAGTGAGGGGCCCAAAACTGAACACAGTATTCAAAGTTGTTCTCTTTATTGTGGGGTATTCTCCTGGACATTGTACTACTTGAAAACTTCATCTCTAAAAACTTTACAGGCAGCGACTACTTTTCTTCCATGTATACTGATTAGTGCTGAGTCAAGAATAAATCTTTTTGTCACCCCGCCAGAAACTTCCACAGTTTGCTGCAATGCTTCAGCAACAATTACTTCCTGAGATATACTAGATACTTAGGCTTTTTGATGAAATATATGTTGTACTGCAAGGTTAGGCTGAGGATCACCATTTCTGACTGCGTGGTTACAAGGTGCCATAACCTATTACGCTTATCTTCCTCAGGAAATGTAAATAAATACATTTAACATTACCTTATCTTCTTCTGGAAATATAAATATATACACTAAACATGCCTGTAATGATAATTCCCCCAAAGTAATGTTTTAGGGAAGGCATCAGTACTGGTAGAAGGGAAATTTATGAGACAATGAGAATAACCTTCTACACTTTAGTATAAGACTATATTTTTCACTTAGCTTCTAGACTGAAGTTGGCAATACTTTCTTCACTTAAGAATGCGCGCATTAAATAAGTGTCTAAAAATAGAATAACATAAAAATGATATTAGAGCAATAAAAAGTAATAAAATTTTAAATTTGTTCTTCTATGAGGAGAGAACCGTAGTACTTATGAACTCCAATATTGTTTATTATTTGTCACTAGTACTTGGAGAATATATGAGATGATTCAACCATACGTTTGAAAATTACAAAGGAATTGAAACACCATATAAATGTTTGTGCAGTAGATACTAAAATCATTATATCAGCTTTTTAGCCAGTCTTTTCTGAAATCACTGCTATATAGCACCCAGGTTTGGAAAACATATTTCTGGGGGTATAACTATAGCCACATGCATTTGTTGTATTAGACATTCAATAGTCTGCTGTGATTAGAGTTTTGGTACTCCTCAGAAACTCCCGGAGACTGGTCAGAAAAAAACTGTTTTTCACACCAGATCAGAATTGCTGACTGCAAATCTCATTCCGGTGCAATATAAATCTAGTTTTTATAGAGCTATCATCTTCAGCATGGTACTTTTCTATGAAAAATAAAACTTTCCCCAAAACTCATAATGGTAACATTTCCTAAAGGTCCAGAGTTCCCGTAATTCCTTCAGTAATGTGGAACAATTACATTCTTGCCCCCTAAAGACACAAATAAGTTACTATTTGCACAGATTAACAACTCTTTAAATAAGAAGCACATGGTCTTCTGAAACATTCCAGGCAACCAATTATGATCAATAATTGAATTTTGCTACTGACTTAAAAACAAAGAGATACTTGGGACCATTGTAAACACTTAACATTCATAAATATGTTTCATAAATATGAGGCTGACATCTCTCATTACAGTCTGTAGCCTGCCAGCAAGGTGCCTGTCTGGGTTTTGGTTGCAAAATATCTTTCTGAGAAAGGATTACATCTTGAGCAAGTACCTTTATGGCTGGATTACTGCAGGGGGGGGAAAAAAGAAAAAAAAAAAAAGACTAGTTTTTTAGATATTTGCAATTTAAAAAAAAAAAAAAAGAAAGAAAAAGGAGCTGGTCCTAAGGAGATAAAGTCATCTAATTTTCATCCCGATTCTAACACTTTAGAAATGGGAAAAGCTCAAACATAGTCCTAACAGCTCTGCTAGGAGCTGTTCATCATGTAGCATTTCTGGCTGACTTTTCTCAGGTGTTCATCAACCATGTAAAGAATTTGTTTAGGTGGTCAGGATCAACCAAGGTGAAACTAGAGGCTTAATTGTGAGATATTAGCAGACTGTGCTTTTCACAGAATCACAGAATGGTTGAGGTTGGAAGGGACCTCTGGAGGTCATCTGGTTCAACCCCCTTGCACAAGCTGGGTCACCTAGAGCAGGTTGTTCAGGAACGTGTCTAGATTTTGAATATCTCCAAGGATGGAGACTTCACCACCTCTCTGAGCAACCTGTGCCAGTGCTCAGTCACCCTCACAGCGAAAAAGTGTTTCTTTATGTTCAGATGGAACCTCCTGTATTTCTGTTTGTGCCCATTGCCTCTTGTCCTGTCACTGGGCACCACTGAAAAGAACCTGGCTCCATCTTCTCATACAAGGTCCCTCTGGATAGCAGGACAACCCTCTGGTATATCATCCACTCTTCCCAGTTTTCTGTCATCAGAAAACTTGCTGAGTGTATACTCTGCCCGTCTTCCAGATCATTAGTGAGGATGTTGAACAGGATTGGACCCAATATTGACCATCACTGCATAGAGCCATTCCTTCTGTTGTTCGACTGTTTGTTGAAGTCCTCACAATGCATTTAACAGAAGTGGAAAAAAAACTTTTCAATTTTCCTGGTAACTTCAGCATGTCTAGGGTGTTACCCAGAAGGAGAAGGTAAAATCATAGAATCATAGAATCATTGAGGTTGGAAAAGACCTCTAAGATCATCGAGTCCAACCATCAAGTCCAACACCACCACGCCCACTAAACCATGTCCCTAAGTGCCGCATCTACACGTCTTTTAAATACCTCCAGGGATGGGGACTCAACCACTTCCCTGGGCAGCCTCTTCCAATGTTTCACCACTCGTTCAGTAAAGAAAATTTTCCTCACGTCCAATCTAAACCTCCCCTGGAGCAACTTGAGGCCATTTCCTCTCGTCCTATCGCTAGTGACTTGGGAGAAGAGACCGACACCCACCTCGCTACAACCTCCTTTCAGGGAGTTGTAGAGAGCGATGAGGTCTCCCCTCAGCCTCCTTTTCTCCAGGCTAAACAACCCCAGTTCCCTCAGCCGCTCCTCATAAGACTTCTTCTCCAGACCCCTCACCAGCCTCGTTGCTCTTCTCTGGACACGCTCCAGCACCTCAATGTCCTTCTTGTAGTGAGGGGCCCAAAACTGAACACAGGATTTGAGGTGCGGCCTCACCAGGGCCGAGTACAGGGGCACGATCACTTCCCTACTCCTGCTGGCCACACTATTTCTGATCCAGGCCAGGATGCCATTGGCCTTCTTGGCCGCCTGGGCACACTGCCGGCTCATATTCAGCCGGCTGTCGACCAGCACCCCCAGGTCCTTTTCCAACAGGCAGTTTTCCAGCCACTCTTCCCCAAGCCTGTAGCGCTGCATGGGGTTGTTGCGGCCCAAGTGCAGGACCCAGCACTTGGCCTTGCTGAACCTCATACAGTTGGCCTGGGCCCATCGATCCAGGCTGTCCAGGTCCCTCTGCAGAGCCTTCCTACCCTTGAGCAGATCAACACTCCCGCCCAACTTGGTGTCGTCTGCAAACTTACTGAGGGTGCACTCAATCCCCTCATCCAGATCATCAATAAAGATATTAAACAAGACCGGCCCCAGTACTGAGCCCTGGGGAACACCGCTCGTGACCGGCCGCCAACTGGATTGAACTCCATTCACCACAACTCTCTGGGCCCGGCCGTCCAGCCAGTTTTTGACCCAGCGCAGAGTCCACCTGTCTAAGCCGTGAGCCGCCAGCTTCTCTAGGAGAATGCTGTGGGAGACGGTGTCAAAGGCCTTGCTGAAGTCCAGGTAGACCACATCCACAGCCTTTCCCTCATCCACTAGGTGGGTCACCTGGTCATAGAAGGAGATTAGGTTGGTCAAGCAGGACCTGCCTCTCATGAATCCGTGCTGGCTAGGCCTGATGCTCTGGTTGTCCCGCACATGCCTTGTGAGCGCCCTCAAGATGAACCACTCCATAATCTTCCCTGGCACCAAGGTCAGGCTGACAGGCCTGTAGTTCCCCGGATCTACAGGGATACACACAGACATGAGCAAAATACATATATCTTTAAATACAGTGAGATTTACAATACATTGTTAACATTCTGTGTTGGCCACAGTCGTATGCAGACCTGTAGGCATTCCTTTGCTCTGTGTTCACTCTATTTAGGGGCCAATCGGTGGCATGTCCCTTCTCCCATCCACTGTGCAAAATATATTGTTGCCTAAGGGAGTCCAGAATCTGTCAGAAGAGCCAATCATGTAAAAATGAGGAACTGAGAATTCCTAAGTTCTCAGACTGAAAAGAGTCTTGATTATGAGGGAAGTGTCAAATTCTCTTAAATATATTGTTTGTTCTATTCCCAGTGAATGTATAGTAAATAATGCTATGATGCTGTGTCTTATGATCTCCATAAATTGCAAATTACAATGCTGAGCATAGCTTTTGTGGAAATTAATATACAGTCTGTGTTGGCAGCACAATGTCCGTTAAAAATGGTAATTGCATATAAAACTGAGTTATAGGGTTCAGGTTATAAATAATTTGAGTTACAAATATAAACAAGTATTAAGTAATGATGAAAAAATTATTTTCTAGTTGCTAAGATTTGATCCTGTTTCTTTCAAGTTGTCTCATTTTCTTCTTAGTGTATATACTTTTTCCCTGTTTTCTTCTCTAAAGTACAGTAAAATTTGAAGTTTTTGTACTTTTTTTCTGAAGCAGTTAATGAATTTATAATACTCACTACAATGGATACTGTGAAACATGTCTGGTGTAATGTTACTGGAAAGTTTGGTACATGTATTATATCTAGATGTATGTGCCCTTTTGATAAGCCTCACTCACTCTGCTCACTTCCATCAAATCAGTGAAGTAATGTGCAATATAACAATTATTAATGATATGGCAATTCAAGCCTTATGCTCTGTCATCCTGCCATCTTGTAAAATCAGTTGACACTTCCACGTGGCACACAGGTTCCCATGCATGCTAAGAAGCTTGCTAGCTTGTAAAATAGATTCTACACTATACCTGAGCTTGGCTGCAGTTCAGAGAGGTATTGAGTGATCTCTGTTTCCACTGGAGATTAATGTTAGTTTTGCCAGGGTCTGCTCAATTCACTAGGGTTGCATGGGGTTCAACAGAAAACTATTGGAATCTTTTACATGCTAAACTTATACAGCCAGTGAGTCGTTTAAGTACCTTTTCTTTCTAAATAGATTACAATCACCAGTCCCACATTGCTGGAAAATGGCTAAATTTGTAGAATACAAAAAAATTGTTGTTGGGTTATTTGATGGCTTTCCTCTGAAGTATGAATTATTGGGGGGGAATGGAATGTAAAAGCCATGCAATAACAGGGAAAATAACCAGAAATACCTTGGTGATCTGCCTCTGACACAGGGTTATCTGCATTTTTATTTAAGAGTCACCTGGCAAAATAAGAAATTTGGGAGCATGGTTTTGTCCTCCACCATGCTAGTTTGATTATACATATACATATACATATACATATACATCCAAGGCATTATCAAGCCAACAGTTTGCTTTTAAATTGTTTTGCTTTTTTATTAATTTCTGCATAGATTTCATTTTCTTCTGATGAATCATCATTGCACCTCCTTTTCACCATTTTCTCCACATATATTACTGAGCATACTCTCATGTTTCTCAACTGAAATTATGCTAGAGATGATGTCTGGTGGGGAAACAGAAGATTATCCTGATATTCAGGATAATTGCTGTTACATTGACTAACTTCTGCATTTTCATCCATCATATTTTATTTGAGACTTAGATTTCTTTTTCCCCTTCTTAATACATTTTTTGTTTTAATACTACATCTATTATTTGAACAAACTAATTTAGAACTCTGTATGTTTTATAAATCTAAACGTACACATTTTAGCCTAACCAAGTCTACAATTCTTTAGATCTTCATGGAGATTTTATATTTTATGAACAAAACATTAATTTTCAAGGGGAATCAAATCAAAACTCCTCAAAATAAGCTGCTGGAAAATTTTACAGCTAAAATATTTCCATTTGCAAGCCAAATGGTCAAACTTTTACTTGGAAATGTTTTATAAGATCCATGTCATTGAATCTCCTGCTTTCTTGAATATTCAACTTTAATTTTGATAATCATTTTAACATGAGTAGGATAAAAAGAAAACTCTATCTGCAATGCATTTTTGCAATGCAGTGAAATGTTGTGTTTGAACATAATATTTGAATTTTATGTAACTCTTCTGAAATGCAAATATGAAAATAATCAGTTATGTAGTTGTTTCTGAAGGAATGCACCATATCTGCTAGTATGAATTATTTTTAATAGAAAACAGATACTGAGTAACGTGAATAATAATGCTCTAATAAGCAAAATTTTAGATGTTAGTTTTGTTAAGACTGAAGAACTGGAAATCCAGAGAGAATAGTGAGTTAAGCAAGGTGCACAAAGCATAGCTCTGTAACACAAAACAGCAGAATTTGAAAATATGGAGTTTAATGGCTGAAAATTTGGGTTCAGTTTCTGAAAGGAAAACTCACAGAACAAAATGATTTGCTGTGTAAGTAAGCATTTCTGATGTGCACAGGTAGTACAAATTCTGAATTTACCATGGAAGATCTAATTCACTGTAAGCAAGTTGAAGAACATATACATCAAGGTTTCATTTAACTGTTAAATAATGTCTATTTGGGGGGGTGGGGGTGGTAGGGGAAATAAGAAAAAAAAAAAAATTGGCTGGAAGGGGTGTAAAGAAAGAGTTTATTGACAAAAGATCCCCAGGATAATGTAAAAAGAATAATAAAACTTTACTGTTCATTGAGGTCTCTGTTCAGCAAAATAATTGGTCTTTTACATCTCTTAGAGATTGAAGCTATGTAGTATTCTGCAACTATTCTCAAACATAATCTTTAACGCTTAAATTCAGTGGCACATGCATATTCACAAACATGTTTCATCCCCTTGTGTCTGTATGTGGACTGCTCTGTGCTAGTAAAAGTTCTACTTCTGACTAGTTACCCTTTTTCAGCCTGGAGGGAAGATATGACAATGTTCCCTTCAGATCAGTTCTTTAATCCTGTAACAGAAAGTAGCAAGGCTTTAGTCACGCAAAGCACGAACAACTTTTACCATATGCAAAATATTAGCAGTTCATATTATCTAGCTGAATTATGTTCAGTTTGCAGTTAAGCAAATTATAGTGGTCATCAGTACGTCAATTCCTTTGATTAAATTCTGCATTACATAACATAGGTAAAAAGGAGGTAATGAAATAGAATGTGAATCCTAAATTAACTATGCTAATTTTGATGAATCTTTCAGTGCAAAAGGGTCCTACTGAGCTGGATGGTGCTAAGGATTCTTTTACATGTAAATATTCTGAATAGATTTGGAAACCCAATTCTGATTACTCCCCTTTTCTTGTGTATCTGGCTGATAGGTTGATTGCTTGGTTTAATTTTTCTGATTACACAGCCAATTGCCTATAAGTGTGTTTTGCAAATCAGCATTTGGCCCATGAGGAATTTCACAGAATATTCCTTTCATTTTTTTTCCTTGTTATGAATAAAAAATACCCACCCATGTAATATTGTTTTCAAGTTGCTAGGTGATGGTTATATTGTCTTAATTTTCTTGTAAAGCAGTGTAATTAAAATGACCTTTAATTAAGCATGGCATTGACACATAGATACTTTTTTTTTTCCCAGAAAAAAAGTTCAATCACATAAATATGTAACTTTTTATGAAGGAATTATATTTAGCAACCCTTAGATTATATTCTTGTTATATATTAAAATACAGAATGAAAACGCTTTCTTGTTGTGTGTATGATGATGTTATTTTGATCCTATTAATTTGGTGAAGGTTGATATGAAGAAGCAAAACTTTAGATAAAAAAGCTTCAGGTTTGAATTTTTTAAACAATGTTTTTGATGCACAAAAGTGTGTTTTGCATTACCAGAGAGCAGCTAAAAAAGTCTCACTCCATATGTTTCATCACAAAAAAAGTTAGAACGCCTACAATAACTTGTTGATTTTATGTAAAAGAGTAAGCAGCAGTAATTTCTCCTCTGAGACATGAGGAAGCATGAGAATTATGAGAAAGTCACAGATAAATCTGTTGGATGTACTTGGCTGGAGAGCAGGCCCATGTTTAATGGACTCAATGAAGATATGGAGTTTGTCTTAGTGATAGAAGACAATGATGTAAATAGACATATCTTCAGAGGTCTGATAGATATTAACAGTGAACTATTTTGTAGTCTAAAAGTATCTTTATTCTGTTATGAGATGTTATACAGGCAATAAACTCAAAAACTGTGTAATATAATATGTACCTGATGTCCCTCAATATGATGTGATATGTCTCCATATGCTTTCCAGCAATAGACATTCCTTCTCCCTTGACCCAATTCCTTTATTTAGTTTTATGAATATTTAAACTATAATGGCGCAAATAAGAGATGATGCTTATAATTTTAAAATGTGTCTAATGGTTATCCTTGTAGCTTACATTGCAGTAATCTATTCTTACGTTATTTTTCAGTGATAATGATGTGCTCCCATTTTGAACAACCTGCTATATAACCCATTTTGCCTGCAGACCCTATGTTATCTTGAACATGAATATTGATGGATTTGACTTCTGGAAGTCTCTTGTTAAAATTTCAATAGTAAATTAAGGGAGATAATCTGCATCCATTTACTTGCTTATAATGATTTTAATTTCCTGTTGAACATTTCCAGCAGGAGAGGTCAAGGAACTTGTAAAAGCATGTCTGAAGAGAGCTGTTTTGCCCCCAGTGCACCACCTTTCAAGGATTAGTTGTGTGGAAGTTAAATGAAAAATAATAAATCCATATCCCTCACAAGGATCCATATGCTTTAAACTCCATTTCACATAATAACAAATACAGTTTGTATAGTGCAGCGTGACACATCACTAGGACACATGCTGTCCCTGCACCTTCCTTGTCCACTCACTAGTTGCACAAACTGCCCTAGTGCATTCTTACATCATTCTGTTGGAAAATTCAGACCAGTGTTTCCAGTAATTTTCTTCTGTATGTTTTTGCTTACTGACTTTCAATAAATATGTATGATCCAAAGTGCCTTATAAACTGTGGGTTTGTTATTATTCATAAACATAATAAGTATGTAAGTTTATTGGTACAATAGACTTCACTGACAATATTGACTAGGTCTCCGATAACCATAATGGTCATTTAGATATCTAGCTCACAAAAAGACACCAGCATTTAGCCACTTTGACACATCCATGATAGGGAGCCAAAACTTTCTAGAGTCGTGGGTTCAATTCTGTTACCTAATGCAGGCATTTACTGACATTTGAGGGATTATAGTGTAGGTAAGACATGTACAGGGGAATAGCATATTTGCCAGCAGACCTATGGGTGACCCCTGTCTTTCTGGACTAGCACCTTGAGGTCATGCACAAAACCTTTTTTTGTCTCAAATAGTATAGATTTCCATGTTTTGGCAACTGAATTAAGCTACAAATTTGAATCTTTGAACATAATATAGCTCTGAATGGGTGCCAGAATACCTTTTCAGCATAAGAGATAGCATGAAGAGGCGACTCTGGAAGATACATGTATAGTGATAGATGAATAAAGGCCAGAGAATAAGATTTATTTGGGCTCCTGACAGATCTCATTGCTCATGTGGTAGCTTACCCCTTGGATCTGTTTTGAACAGCTCCAAAGTATTCTATCCAAGACAAATTTGTTTATAAGGCAACAGTCTTAAAAACTGTGGATGCAGAGTCATCAGTTTCTTGCTCTCTTTTATATAAGAGGATAGACACAGATAAAAGATCAAAAATAAAGGTGTAAATAGGTCTGTAATTAGGCCACTACCTATTCAGAACAATAACAACAAAAAAGAACCATTTTTATCTAAGATAATTATTTCTTTTTTATTATTGTTTTTATGAGAAAGAAAACATATCATTCTATGCAGACATGCTAACATTTTGAAATGTGTTGATCAAGGTATCCTTCAGATTTCTCTCTAGTCTCCTTCCCATGGAGATTCTGGCAGCTGATGTGAAAATATATTATTGGCAAGACTGACAGTATTTATCAAATAATTAACACTTAATTTGAGAATAACACAAAAAGTTTTAAACTACCAGATTTTAGCCATTCTGTCTGAGAAGCTCCATGTCAGATCTATCCTTGGAAAATACCAGCCTACATGAGTCTAGGAATGAGAGCGAGGAAAGGATTTCCCTGTTCATAACTGATTTTGCTCTTTCTGGCCCAGAATGGACTCAGGTACCACAGCTTTTAGCACTTAGCACTTCCTTGTTATTCCATTAACTTTTCTATAGTTTCTTATAGTGGGGAACAAGAGATAACACAACGGTGAAGGTACAAAATGCTAAAGACAGAACTATGTGTCTCAATCTTCAAGAAGATCCAGGAGAAGATAGAAAGGAAGAGAGAATAAGGTACAGGAATCTGATGATGACGCAAGGCCAAAGAGAAAAAGGAAGTATCCTGAGGCAAAAAGATTGAAACAAAAAGACAGAACAGCTGAGTGAAACAAGAATTAGATGGGCAAAGAAGTAAAAATATATGCCGTGAGTAGGTCAGTGTGGTGTCAAGTAGATTTTACTGGAGTGTGCACAAGGATAAGAAGCCAGAAGAGTGCACCAGTGTGTGTGTAGAATAGAAGAAAAATGGGGAGCTGGAATCAGGAAGGAATTTGGCTGAGAGAGAAGTATGGACTAAACAAAGCAATATTGGTCACCTCAGGGGGAAAAAAAAAAAAAAAAGGCTTTACTTCAATGTAGCACATTCTTCCAAAGCACACTGTAGAAAATATCTCCTCCATCTTTAAATGTCCACAAAAAACATTTCAGGTATAAATTCAAATGGCATATCTTTGCTGTCTATCTCAAGATGAACTCAATAATTCTCTAGGGGACTCAACTCAGCTATCTATATATAGGTATCTGTGCAATTTGAAAATCTGAAGTGTATTTGACAGTCTTACACGTGGCTTGCAGATATTACAAAGGACCTACAGGGGACATGGGTTCTCCTGGAACAGCAACTGCAGGCCAAATAGGATACCTCACCATCACTCATCCAGCAGTTGACACCTACATTTTCAGTCAGCTGAGCTGGATCCTGCTGAAGAGATTCCCTATTTAATTTTTAGGATGAACTAACAGCTCACCAGCTTCCCTCTAATACAATGAATGGGGGTGGGATTCAGCCTTGTGTATGCAGAAGTGTCTAATGACATTGAGATGCCCTTGCAAATCTGACCTGGATTCCAGACGCCCATGCAGACAGGCATAGGTCTTCCACGAATCTGTGTCATGAGCTAAGGTCTCATATAGCCTAAGATATTTCAAATGGCACTTAAGACCTGTATTTAAGAAACACAGTCCTCAGGACGCCACTGATGACAGTAGGAACTCAGGTCCTTAACTCTCATGTATCTTAATTTGGACATTTAAAATTAAGTCCAGACTGTGGGTCAGAACCCCACCTTTATATATAGATGAGATTAATTCTATCCCAGATTCCTGAGACTAGTCATCCTTTACAATGCTGACTGCCAAAACATACAATCAGAGCTGGTAGTGAAATAACTTTTTTTTTCCTGTACTCTGAACAGTTAAATTACAGTTTAGTGGGGTTTTTTATATGAAAAATCAGATCATGTCACTCAAATGAAATTCTGAAACAGAGGATAGTATCTCTGTGCCTTTGTTTCTCATATGTACAGTGGAGAGAATGATGCATACTTATCTCACAAGGATGTCATTAACATGCATTCACTAGTGTTTAATGTAATGTATATTATAGTAAAGGGGGGCATGGAAAAAATCTAGGAGGAATTGTTCCTGTATTCTGAAACTGCTTTGAATATTGTGTCATAAATAAGGCATATGTTTATCAGGGAAAAGAAAGGAAGTTATTGAGTTGTTGCTTGCCAAGTAAGCATGGCTTGTTCCGTACACCTAGTGGTGCCGGCAGCTTCTGGAAAAATCATATGAAAGCATCTAATTAAAGATCATATGTACACAAAAGTACCAAATTAAGGTCACAGACAGAACCTTAACTGTAGCTTTTTTAACTTTTGTGAGTCATTAACTTCCTAATCCATGCAAAGATTCTTTTAACCTAATTTTTGTAAGTCTATAATATTATTTAACTCAAACTGGGCAGCTAATGCAACCTACAAAAGAATGATTGAATGAAGTGTGCTTTAGAAACCCACAGCTATATAGAGTAACCCTGGTTGTGTCACAGCCCGCTCTCATTCCAGTATTATTTTAAATTGTTTAATGCACAAAAATTGCTGAAATTGGTCTTTTCAGATTTTCTTTTGGCACTAATGGACTGAAAGGCATCTTTTGAAGTTCATATTTATAGCAAAGTTACCTGCTTTTAGTTGTACAGTTCTAAAGCCCTGTTAGAAATCCGAAGCTCTTACTACTTTCTTCAACTCAGCAGACAAGTCTCTTTTATGCACTGAACTTCTTAATGTTGCAGAACACCTTCTGACAGTAATGTTTTTTGTACAGTTGCCCTTGTCTTCCTCTTCCCATTTACACTGACTCTAAAAATCTCTCAGTCCTGCAGGCACAGTTTAAAAGTCGAATAAAAAGCCAATGTGTAAGTCTTTCAGTCAACTATAAATGCAACGACCTAAAGGCTCTCTGGTTCATTGAAAATCATTGTCTGGGTTCACCTTTTTTTTTTTTTTTATTAATACTGATGTAAAGGTGATGTCCAGAGCCAGTCTGTCAAGAGTGCCTGCCAGCTTCTCTTATGAACTGTGTAAAAATCACACTGGAAGCATGTGATGTTTTTTATCTTGAGGAGGAAGTATGACAGTACAAGTGTATTCACTGTCAGGTAATTCATTGCCTTTGACTAAGAACACCACCTACAAACCCCAAGAGAAATAGAAAATAGATCCAAATGTAAATCTAATGCTTTTAAGAAGCACAATGATTAAATGCTTTTACCTCCTCCTAAAGCTAAAATAATAGATAAATCAGTCTCAGAATTATATGAAAAAGGTGTAGTATTCCCAGGATAATTCACAGAATTTGAGCGTAAGCACTAGTGGTACAATAGCAGCATGATGATAAATGGAAGGATGTGGTAAAAATCACTAGTCACACACTGTTTTTCGAAATAATATGATTAGAATTCATATAAAATATTTGTAAAGCCATTATAACATTAGCAATGAGGGCCAGGGAAGATTAAAAAAAGACAGAATGTAGGCAAGTCAAAATCTTGTGATGACAATACTCTATCAAAAATGTTAGCTTTTAGAAGTCACTACTTAACACAGTAAAATAAAAATACTGTGGACCCCAAATCAGAAGTCTTAAATGTTGCTTACTAGAAAAGTTTACCTTACACTCCTGCTTTTTCATTTCTGTAAATAAACAGATGAATGAAGAACAGGGCATGAATTTTAATATTGATAGATATGAATCCTTTTCTCTGACTGTATATATTCCTCAGTTATGTGTGTACATATTCCATTATTCTGACTGAGATAATATAACTGTAAATATTTATACTACCTTTGCATTTACAAGCCTCATTTGGGACTGAGATGCTAGTCAGTTGAATGTTGCACAAACATAGAAAAATGTAATTTTGTGTCCAAAGATATTACGCCCAAAAAATTTCAGATAGAAGAAAGATTTAAAGTTTGGGACTCAACACCTGCTAATTAGTGTAATAAAACAAGTGGACCTGATTTATTAATTAAATTTGATAATGAAGGAAGTGTTTGTTCTGAGTGTTTTTCCATTGGCAATGAGAACTAAAATAAAGGAGTTTGAAAAATGAAAAAAGAAAAGAAGAGGCATAGATCAGCATGGATTTAATCTGAAACCTACTAAATAAACAAAATAAATACCACTAACTTGTGTTTTGGAACATGCACCAGCTAACATAGGCACTAATGTGATTAGAATGAACATGGCTATTATAGATATCAGATAATACTCCATTGATTAAATTTACTGAAAACTGTTATAATTAGGAACAATGAAGACTTTTTAATAGGCATAATTATGCTATGCATTTTAATCAGTCCAAAATTATTTTGGAAGAAAACTAGTTTTAGGAAGAAAGCTGACTATTAAATAAATATATAAATAAAAGCAATGTTATAATTTGTTTTTATTGGCATCAAAAATGAAAATGTTTTCCATTGTAAATTCTTGTTGTTAATGAAAATGTTGGATATGTTTCAGATTTCTTTAAAAAAGGATGTCTTCTGATTCACATTCCCTTGTTTCATGTCATAATTCTCTTCAGGCTTGATGAAGAAAATATTCATTTAGTAACCATTTCTCATTACTAGCAAGGAGTATGTGCTCATGAAAAACTACTATAGACTGGGGAAGACTAGTTTCCTTATGTTCTTTATTGTCACTGGTGAACGATACCACTAAAAAAGAATTCAAGCAGAAGCCTAACTTAGTTGTTCTACATCCCTATCTTTTGCATGCTGTTTCTCTTAACTGACAGTAACTCCTCAATGAATATGAAGGAGTCCGGAGAGTTTAGGCTGAAGTTAGCATTTAATATCTTCTATGAATTTAATTGGTGCATCATAATAACTGAAGTAGAGTGGGATGGGGAGAGGAAGGGCGAGAGGAGGAATTCCCCTTTTGTACTCATGATAGAATGGTTGGCATCCTTGGTATAAACTCGAGAGGCTTAATATCTTTTAAATAACTGTTTTTTAGCTTATAATTTCTGCATTGTATATCTTCTCAATGTTCTGAATGCATACTATTAAAAGCCACTAACAATAAATTAATAAGGAGACAAAGCTGTTATATAGCTGTGTACCCTGTGGTGGAACAATTCAGGTGACAAATCAAATACATACAGCTTGCTTTGAAACGGTGTATTTTTTACATTATAAACAAATGAAATGGTTGTGTGAGTTCTTCAGAAACGTCATTCTCTATACTCCATTCATGCATTTTTTATTTGGAATGTTGCAGTAAGTTTCTTTCCTAATAGACAAAAAAAACCTACTTAACTGGGAGACGATTACTTCTTTCTTTGAGACTTTAAGTCTACATTTCAGGCAACAAAAACATTGAAACAACATGTTGAGATGAAACCACTCTGAAATTAAAGACCTTTGTGCAAAGAATTTAGCTGCCTAATTTTCATTCTAAACAGTTAAAGCAATTTTAGTAAGGCTACATCTAAACTGCTAGATAAGTACACTCTGTGCTATGACCTATAGTCCTGGTCTCATGATCATCCAGATCAAAAAAATCTCTTGTGCACCCTTTCTCTCTCCTTCTTTGGTCTATTTTTTCTTCTGATGCATTTTATGCATGATAAGAAACTGCACGTGACTTTATGACTATCATGAAATTTAGAAACAGTCAAGATGAGTACCTGGACTTACAAGATGGGAAATGCTCTTCTGTGTCACAGCTCAAATGTAAGCAAAGTTCTGTTTCTACCCAGCAAATACTTTGCCTATAGCAAACTTCTGTGTAATAAAAATGTTCTGGTAACCTGAAAACAAAAGATGTCACTAATGTGAAATATATAGGAGAGACACTGCTCAGAATCTTAAAGGAGAAATTGTTGTTTGAGTTCACTGATAGATTGGTTATACTGAAAATACATTCACCCATTTCTAGGGGGAACCAGCAAATGGCAAGAAAACTAATGGTAAAGACAATCTGTATTTAAATAGTGAAAGAAGAATATCCCTGATGCAGCATAAATGCAAGTCAAAGGAAGTCTTGATATGGTTTTCAATATAATCTAAAATAATTTTATAGCTTTATTTTTGAAAATGCCTTTTTATCACAGATAATTGACTTAGAGTTTTAGTTACTTTTTAATTAACTTTGCAGCGAAAGTCTACTCATCACAATATGCTAAACCTACTTTTTTTTCTGATTTACTGTATTATTCTAAAATACTTTCAGGTTTATAGTCAAGCTGTTCAGGTTTCAGCTGACTGTGAGTAAAACAACTTTTTAAACAGATTTTGAAGTGTCCATTAAAATCACTGTAAAAAAATTATTATGCCATTATGATCTAAAGATGAGACATTCTGTGTAACAACATCAGTAACTTTTAAATGGGCCAAATGACACATTCTTTTCTTAATGATTCATTCACCTCACCATCTCACAGAAACCTTCATGTTCCTCTTCAGCTTGAGAATTAAATGAATCACAGGTTTTGCCACATAAGATTTCAGATTTTTATATAATACAATCATTTATAAATATATATTTCTGGAAACTGAAAAAAAGAAAATCCTTTTGTGAATATGGCTCAAAGAGGTGCTATGTTGGGGAAGAAAGGCCTTGGTCTTTTCTTATCAAGATTAAATAGAGAAAATCCAAAAGTTATCTTGTCCTTTTTCTTCTGCAGTTTATTCCAGTGTTGATCAGACCTGAGTCTTCAGTAGTCATCTTAGCTGTGTAAAGTGCAATAAAGTCAAAAGGAAAATCTGATAATACGCTACTACTGGAAAATTTGTGCAAACAAATGTGAAGTGAGGCATTATGACAAAACTATGATTACTGTTCATAAGAAGAAGTAAATGACAGGAATAACAGGAAAAAAGGTTTAAGAAGGAAGGCTGATACTGAGCAACAATGTTGAAAGCTACAAGTACTTCTTAGAACAGTAGATAAGTGGGAAGAAGTTGACCTTTAAGTAACTCTGCATTGACTATTTTATATCAACAAGCCTTGCTACAGATGTTCACTGGAAGGTCAAAATTTCAATATTGCATAATGTAGAACATTAGTAGTTGTGCAGGACTAAATCTTCCATGGTGTGAAGTGAGGCAACGCTGACCTTTAAGTGCCTACCTCCACTGTACACCACCACCTTCTGGAGTCCTCAAAGCCAGACTGGTGCCTTAAGAAACAGCTGGTGAGAACACACAGTATGGAATGAGCAAGAAATCAAAGCTGTGGGGATACTGAATAAATCAGGAGAGAGAGAAATGGTTAAGAAAAGAGTAGGCTCGTGCTTTAAAAGGATTACTTGGTCAGAAGTAGGACATCTCTTGGCCATGAAAAAGAGTGTAGCACAGAGACATCAGCAGAGCCTACATTCATATTCCTAAGGAAAACTACATCAAGAAGCTATTCTTGGTCACCAGGCCAAGATTTTCAGAGTAGATTGTCCACACTGAGTATCATTTTGTTTAGGTCTTCTCTGAGAGTTTTTCTTTTTCAGTTCAAAGAGCTTAAAATTTTCTGAGAATCATGTCTGAGCTTATCAGACTACTGATTTTACAGTGTGATGCCAAATCTATGTGTTGCATGCCACAGTGCTTGACATAGCAGTGTGTCAGTGATGCTCAGCGGTCCAAAGTCTGAGTGTGCAGTGTTGGAGGGTTGTGAAAGCCAGTCAGTCAAGCCTGACTCATGAAGCGTACAGAGTGGTTGAAGGAGCAAATAATACCCAAAACTGCAACCAGATTCAGACTCAAAGGAAGCCAATTGCTTCATCCAAAGAGCAGACCTGGAATGAAGTAGTATACATGATTTTTCAGAATGGAATTTCACTTCAAAACTTAATTTATTTCTTTTCAAGATATTGGTATGTTTCAAACACACAGTTTAGCCATATTTTTTTCAATGCTATTGTTATGTGTTTGCAACTTCTACTCCAGCTCACTTAGTTTGAAGATATTTCAGCTTCAGAAAGTATTTTTTTCCTCATTTCCTTTTTTCTTCATTTTTACTTTGAAGAATAGGCATCTAGCTAATAATAGCCAAGTTTTGTATTAGCATTCAGAATACTAGTATAAATGTTATTCTGCATCTATACTAAACAAACCAATCTCCCTTCCAAATCAGTTAAAACTAGTGAGAATCAGTAACTTAGTAGTAACACAAACATGCATAATCAATCTTTTTACAGCATGGAATGTGAGACAATGGAAATAACAGAAGCAACAGTCATACAATCCAGCTCTGAATTTTTGATTTATTTAGAGATTTGCAATTGGCTGAAACAATTACCTGTTAACTTAAAGAAAATAAATATTAAACTTGTTAATAAATGCAGGGCTGTGGAGTCAGTATAAGCAATGGAGGCCAGTTACCAATAGCATATTAGTTATGGTGAGACCCACCCACTTTGCTACCTATAAGTTAGAACAAATTACTGCATTGTAAAAAGTTAAGTGAACAAGTCTTTTGTGCAGTTAATGTCCTCTTCCCTCCAAAAGTACTGGATTCTTTTGGGGTAGCTTTCCTTTCAATGAAAGAACAATACTGTCTTATTGTGAAAACATGAATATTTAGTACAGAGTAACTGAAATTAGTTTCTTTTACATTAACTTTTTCTCATATATATCATCTGAACTTAAATGTCAGATTACTTGTCTTGGATTGCATGAACACCCTCAGAAACCCACTATAGCCTCCTCAACTCAGAGCTGTTAACTTGAGAAGGTGGTAGAACTGAGAACTATTCCAAGACTGTGGTTGATGTGTTCAGGCTTATGCAGGAGTAAACCTAAATTCCTTTAAAATATTTATGTATGACAAGGCCTGCTTCCTAGATGTTGACATGAAAGAGTGAGTTACTCCATCACATGCTATTATTGATGTATTGCAATTGCCTCTGGCTTTGTCAATAGATGATGAAAAAAAAAAGCAAAAAACCCCGTTTGTCTTTAGATTATGTTATACTACATCATAATCTGTATTGTCAATGTGCTATACTTTTATTCCTATATAAATGTAACAGTTTGTATTTATATCATATTTGTCTGTGATATGATCAAAACCACAGTTTTTGGAATCACAGAATCGCAGAAGGGTTGAGGTTGGAAGGGACCTCTGGAGATCATTTGGTCCAATCCCCCCTCCTGAAGCAGGGCCACCTAGATCCAGTTGTTCAGGAACATGTCCAGATGGCTTTTGAATATCTCCAAGGAAGGAGACTTCACAACCTCTCTGGGAAACCTGTGCCAGTGCTCAGTCACCCTCACAGCAAACAAGTGTTTTCTGAGGCTCAGATGGAACCTCCTGTGTTTCAGCTTGTGCCCATTGCCTCTGGTTCTGTCACTGGGCACCACTGAAAAAAGCCTGGCTACGTCTTCTTTACACCCTCCTTTCAAGTATTTATACACATTGATGAGATTCCCCCTGAGCCTTCTCTCCTCCAGGCTGAAGAGTCCTAGGTGTCTCAGCCTTTCCTCAAAGGAGAGATGCTCCAGTCCCTAGATCATCTTTGTGGCCCTTCGTTGGACTCTCTCTAGTATGTCCATGTCCCTTTTGTACTGAGGAGCCCAGAGCTGGACACAGGATTTCAGGTGTGGTCTCACCAGTGCTGAATAAAGGGTAAAGATCACCTCCCTTGACCTGCTGGCAATACTTTGCTTAATGCAGCCCAGGATGTCATTAGCATTCTTTGCTGCAGGGGCACATTATCTTGTTTGTCTTTCAGTCAGGAATCAGAAATATCTCTTTCTCTCTCAAAAATAAACCCTCATAATTCTAACTCTCCATATCAGGGAACTTAAACTTCTTAAGTACTTTATCTATCATTATTATGTTTTAATTAAAATGGTCTTTAATATCTGGTCAAAAAGAGAGACTTTATACTAGAGGTGCCTGGAATTTTGTGGGAATTATCCAGAAATGAAGAAACACAAACTCCCAAATCCCAGAAAGAACCTTATGTAAGGATAATGCAAGAAACTTTTTTTTTCCCCTGAAAATAAAGTTGAAAGATAAAGCTATTTCAAAGTTGCAGAGGAAAAAAAGTGAAGTCCTTTTTTAAAGTAACATTTTTCTAGCAGAGCTGAAGTGGTGGAAGACTAATCACTCCTCTCCTACTCTTATCTGCAGTGTCCCGTGTTATCATCACTCACATTTATTATACTTTGATGGCTAAGAATAAGCTGTGATGGGCTTGAACGAAAGAGGAACAACAGTGATATTCAGCTATTGATTCTATTTCCAAATGATAATTGCTACATTCAGCCAAGCCTTCAGAGGTGGAGAGCAGTTGGTTCAAGATAAGATCAAGACAAGATCAAAATGTTCATCACTGGAAGAAAGATCTGCTTCAGTAAGTTGGACAAAATAGCATCTCCACTTTTCATCAAAGATCTGCAGCCTGTTCACCAGAGTGACGTCTTTGAGTTTTCAATATCTTCACTAAGCATAGTTGATTAAGTAGCTTGTTTGCTTAGTCTGTATCAAAGAAGACTCACAGGTAGCTGCCAGAAAGTCAAATTTTTGTTTTAAGTGCTCACTTTAATTTCCAGTCAAGGAGTTAGTCAAGCTTCATTTATATCTGAGACAAAACACAGAAAATCATAGTAGCTGTATTTATCCAGGAGGATCCAAACCACATACTGAAGTTGAAAAACATGAGAGTTTTTGACAAGACATAATGATTTGCATGCTGACAAACTTTCAGAGAAATCTAGCTGAATTCATAATCAAAGAAAAAAACAAAGATGTTAGTGCTTTTTAACACAAATATTCATAAATCCAATATCCATCAAAAATTTCCATTCCAGGAAAAATTCTGAGTCTGTAACAAAACATATATACTCCTTGAAGTCTAACAAAACCTTTCGATTTGCAGGTGATTTTAGATGGACATTTCTAAATATCATGATGATAGCTAAATAATCTAAAACCTGAAAGCAAGTTTTAGATAAGTGATAAATATGCATTGAATTAGACTGGAAAATTACAAAAATAATAATAAAAAAAACCCACAACAAAACAAAACACTTGTTGCAATTTATAAGTGTTTTATAATTATTTTAACATCTTAACAATATTCCAAAATATATCAAAGCTAGCATCATTTTTTTTTTTAAGTGAAGGTGTAGCTAAGGACCATGTGCCAAACATAGTCATATTAATTTTTACAGTATTTCTGAACTCTAAAAAATGAGTTTTATTTACATACATCAACGTCACCATCAATGGAATATACGGTGTTACCTTCTGAACCAAATACAAGTACAATTAAAATGAATGAGTACATCAGTTTCTACGTGTCTGGAAGAGGAAGATGGACAGGATATTTTTGTCTTACATTAAAATACAGTAGTAGTCCTGAGGAAGCATCGAAAACTTCAGGAAAATAAAAAGCCTTTAGCTGAAACCCTTTGATTAGTTGCTAGAATACATTCTGCACAAGAGGAAAAGACGGTGTGTGTTTTAAAAAAAAAAAAAGAATCTTTGCTCAAGATAAACTTGGCAAACCCAAATTCCCTGTAGTATAGAGTTGCAATTGTGCTCCTTGGGGTGATTGTGCAACTGAATATGTTTTAACAAGGCTCACCAACTGTTACATGTTCCTGAAACACTGGAGTGTATACTGTGCACTATACCTACTATTACATGTATTCAGATCAATGTCTCATTTCTAGGAATTTTAGACGTTGTCAGTAGGTTCTAAAAGTGAAAAAGGGTAGCTAGTGTTTCTCTCTAATCTGGAGGGAAAGTAAGAGGGGTTTTGTTTGTTTGTTTGTTTGTTTGTTTTATATTTGGAGAGTGCATATGATTAGACCTGTGCAGTTCTATTTGAAAAATTATTAAGAGAAAACAACTACATGAAAAACTAGGTGAGCTCATTGCCATTAGTGTTTCTTCTAGAAACACAGGTTAGATTCACACAGGTAAGTTTAACATCATAAAAATAAAAAATAGAATGATTAATTTTGGGAGCATAGCTGAGTAAAGGAATGCACAAGTCTGTTCAGCACCCATATTCTCTCTACAGCACTTGAGACAAGTCCTCTACAATACACTGAAGACAGTTTAAGATCTCAAGTTTCAACAAACATCTGTCTTTAGGAAACTTAATCCTGCTCCTAAATGTCAATATTAGGGTGAATTTAATTGATTTCTAGGCTCTAGTAACAATACTGATAAGATCTGCATTGATTACAATAGGAAGTTAAAACCTAGTTCACACATACTCATCTGCTTGTACCCACCTAAATTTAGGTATTATAATCTCAAAGTAAATCACATTGTGTAGAAAGTCTGCATGTGTCTATGACTCAGTTTGGTGGCTTAAACACACACACATCTAGTGTCATTTGAGATGTTCTAGAGTATATGAAGCATCCACCTAATGTTGTTCTAGAAGGACCCAGGTCCACGCAGGTCTCTGTTGCATCTATGTGCTAACTTTTGGGGATGTCTTATATACTAAGACTTTGACTAAATACTCTACATGTAGATGGGTAACATTCATTTATTCATAGAAAAGAATTTAGTGCCATTTGAGAAGTTGTCCTCATTATTTTAACTGTCCTCCAATTTCTGCTTCAGAAAGATGAATGTCTCTTATAGACCTTGTGCCATACTTGGCAGCTCTGTCTGGGTGTCTCAGAGCCTTTTTTGTCCATGACTGCACAGTATTGGAGATTTTTACATAAGCATGTATTGATTCAAAGAACAGTATAGATGACAGTTTCATTAGATATGGTGTTAAGTTGCTGCCACATATATGTGGTTGCACTACTTTCAGACTCAAATCAATAAACCTGCTTAACCTGTGCTGCACCATTTTGACTCATTCTCTGTTGGGGCGAGGATTGTCACTTGTATTTTATATGTTCTTAATCTTTCCTTTGGTCTTGAGCAATGTCTAATATCTGATATTTCAGTGAAAGAGAGCTAGCATCTCCACTTCCAGAATAAAACAAAATGCCAAAAAACTGCAAAAATACCATCCAACTATGTAGAGTGATTTCCTCCATATCTTGCATCATGAAAAGTAAGTTTATGTGCCTTATTATCCAAAGAAAATCCTAAATAAAGCAATCAAAAATGTCCTGATGACACCTAGGTTAGCCAACCTTTTTCTCAACATGAATATTGGACAGACTGAATGATTACAAGAGTGATTCTTGAAATGTGTTTGAAAAGACAGCATGCTTTTTGGGGTCTTTGGTTCTTACTTTTCCTCCTTTTGTTTTCCTTTAGTTCAACTGATGCAATTGTACATGAATAAAAATAAAAATAAAAATAAAAATAAAAATAAAAATAAAAATAAAAATAAAAATAAAAATAAAAATAAAAATAAAAATAAAAATAAAAATAAAAATAAAAATATTTTTTCCACTCCATGTAACATAATTTTAAATGCCTCAAATAAGTTTCATATAACTCTTCTCTCAGCATCGGTAATCTTATTTCCTGCTGATTAGTTTCTGATTGTCTTCCTATAAATCTCTTATATATGTGTGTATAGTTGCATACATTACATTATTTAGTGTAATAGCTGGCAATTTGGCACTGACACTTATTAATAGTAGAATAGAGCACAATAACTCAAACATTTTAACAGACAAAGTCATCAGCTAATAATAATGTTCAATACAAGCGTACATCAGAAATTGCCTCAGGTTAGAAAAGGCAAAATCTTAACCAATGTTCAACTTACATTACACTTCAGAGCTGCTAAATTATTTTGACTTTGAGATTGTTTTAAGGTTCTCATGACATAACCAGTGTTTTCTCTTGCATAGATATTGTGTCCTCTTTCACATATTTCTTTTTGGCATAACTTCACTGTGATGCTTTTTAGATACTCCATTCTCACTGATTAATTTGAAAAAAAAAAAATCGTAATATTAAAGAAAATTACTGTTTTAGAATCACAGAATCATAGAATCATAGAATCATAGAATTATAGAATAGTTTCGCTTGGAAGGAACCTTTAAAGGTCACCTAGTCCAAACCCCCTGCCATGGGCAGGGACATCTTCAACTAGATCAGGTTGCTCAGAGACCCGTCCAACCTGACCTGGAACGTTTCCAGGGATGGGGCATCCACCACCTCTCTGGGCAACCTGTGCCAGTGTTTCACCACCCTCAGCGTACAAAATTTCTTCCATATCTCTAGTCTAAATCTACCCCCCTTTAGTTTAAAGCCATTCCCCCTTCTCCTGTCACAACAGGCCCTGCTAAAAAGTTTCTCTCCATCTTTTTTATAAGCCCCCTTTCAGTACTCATAGGCTGCAAGAAGGTGTCCCCCTGAAGCCTTCTCTTCTCTAGGCTGAACAACCCCAACTCTCTCAGCCGTTCTTCAGAGGAGAGGGGTTCCAGCCCCCTGATCATTTTCATGGCCCTCCTCTGGACACACTCCAACAGGTCCGTGTCCTTCCTGTGTTGAGGGCTCCAGAGCTGGACACAGGACTCCAGGTGGGGTCTCACCAGAGCAGAGGAGAGGGGCAGAATCACCTCCCTCGACCTGCTGGCCACGCTTCTTTGGATGCAGCCCAGGATACGGTTGGCCTTCTGGGCTGCGCGCGCACATTGCTGGCTCATGTCCAGCTTTTCATCCACCAGTACCCCCAAGTCCTTCTCGGCAGGGCTGCTCTCAATCCCTTCATCCCCCAGCCTGTATTGAGACAGGGGCTTGCCTCGACCCAGGTGCAGGACCTTGCACTTGGCCTTGTTAAACCTCATGAGGTTCACACAGGCCCACTTCTCCAGCTTGTCCGGGTCCCTCTGGATGGCATCCTGTCCCTCTGGTGTGTCAACCACACCACTCAGCTTGGTGTCATCTGCAAACTTGCTGAGGGTGCACTCAATCCCACTGCCTATGTCATTGATGAAGATAAACATTACTGGTCCCAGTACGGACCCCTGCGGGACACCACTCGTCACTAATCTCCATCTGGACATTGAGCTGTTGACCACTACCCTCTGGATGCAACCATCTAGCCAGTTCCTCACCCTTTACTGGACAGTCCACCCATCAAATCCATACCTCTCCAGTTCAGAGAGAAGGATGTTGTGGGGAACTGTGTCAAAGGCCTTACAGAGGTCCAGATAGACAACATCTGTAGCCCTTCCGGTGTCCACTGATGTAGTCACTCCATCCTAGAAGGCCACTAAGTTCGTCAGGCAGGACTTGCCTTTGGTGAAGCCATGCTGGCTGTCTCAAATCACCTCCCTGTCCTCCACGTGCCTTAGCATAGCTTCCAGGAGGATCTGTGCCATGATCTTCCCAGGCACAGACGTGAGACTGACTGGCCTGTAGTTCCCCGGGTCTTCCTTTTTTCCCTTTTTAAAAAGGGGGGTTATGTTTCCCCTTTTCCAGCCAGTGGGAACTTCACCGGGCTGCCATGACTTCTCAAATACGATGGATAGTGGCTTAACAACTTCATCCGCCAGTTCCTTCAGGACCTGCGGATGGATCTCCTTGGGTCCCATGGATTTGTGCACCTTCAGGTGCCTTAGATGGTCTCGAACCTGATGTTGTCCCACAGTGGGCGGCTCTTCATTCTCCCAGTCCCTGCCTTTGCCTTCTGTTGCTTGGGTGGTGTGTCTTGAGCACTTGCTGGTGAATACTGGGTCAAAAAAGTCATTGAGTACCTCCGCCTTCTCCATATGCCGGGTAACCAGGTCTCCCGTTTCATTCCAGAGAGGGCCCACATTTTCCCTAGTCTTCCTTTTATCCCTGACATACCTATTTCTTGTCGCCTTTTCTTAGAATCATAGAATCATAGAATCATTAAGGTTGGAAAAGACCTCTAAGATCATCGAGTCCAACCGTCAACCCAACACCACCATGCCCACTAAACCATGTCCCTAACCGCCTCATCTACACGTCTTTTAAATACCTCCAGGGATGGGGACTCCACCACTTCCCTGGGCAGCCTCTTCCAATGTTTCACCACTCTTTCAGTAAAGACATTTTTCCTTACATCCAATCTAAACCTCCCCTGGCGCAACTTGAGGCCATTTCCTCTCGTCCTATCACTTGTTACTTCAGAGAAAAGACCAACACCCACCTCACTACAACCTCCTTTCAGGTAGTTGTAGAGAGCGATGAGGTCTCCCCTCAGCCTCCTTTTCTCCAGGCTAAACAACCCCAGCTCCCTCAGCCGCTCCTCAGAAGACTTCTTCTCCAGACCCCTCACCAGCCTCGTTGCCCTTCTCTGGACACGCTCCAGCACCTCAATGTCCTTCTTGTAGTGAGGGGCCCAAAACTGAACACAGGATTTGAGGTGCGGCCTCACCAGTGCCGAGTACAGGGGCACGATCACTTCCCTACTCCTGCTGGCCACACTATTGCTGATACAGGCCAGGATGCCATTGGCCTTCTTGGCCGCCTGGGCACACTGCCGGCTCATGTTCAGCCGGCTGTTGACCAGCACCCCCAGGTCCTTTTCCAACAGGCAGCTTTCCAGCCACTCTTCCCCAAGCCTGTACAACCCTGCATGGGGTTGTTGTGGCCCAAGTGCAGGACCCAGCACTTGGCCTTGTTGAACCTCATACAGTTGGCCTCGGCCCATCGATCAGCCTGTCCAGGTCCCTCTGCAGAGCCTTCCTACCCTCGAGCAGATCAACACTCCTGCCCAACTTGGTGTCGTCTGCAAACTTACTGAGGGTGCACTCAATCCCCTCATCCAGATCATCAATAAAGATATTAAACAAGACCGGCCCCAGTACTGAGCCCTGGGGAACACCGCTCGTGACTGGCCGCCAACTGGATGTAACTCCATTCACCAACCATTCAATTCAACCATTCTTGTTGCCCTTGATGTCCCTGGCCAGATTTAATTCTATCAGGGCTTTAGCTTTCCTGTCCATTTGCTGGCAGATACACACAAGCCCCATGCACAACAGGTGTGGGGAAGATATAGACACTTGTCCCCCATCAGCCAGCACCGGGCACATGGGCTGTGACTCACGGTCCTGCTCTAGCCTCTGGCACTGAGCTCCTCACTCACTTCACTCACCCTGGTCCCTCCCAGTAGCTGAACCTGACACCCCCACTCACTCCAGCAGCTGACATTACAGTCCAGGGGCACCTACATTCCTGGTCTCCAGTAGCTGGCACCCAATACACTCACAATGTCCCCCCCCCAGTAGCTAGCATTCCGGGCACAAAGTCTGTAGGACAGGATTCAGGGGGCTGGAGCACCTTCTGTATGAGGACCTCTCTTCTGGGGAGACCTTATATCAGCCTTCCAGTACTTAAAGGGGCTCTACAGGAAAGATGGCAAGGGACTTTTTATTAAGGAGTGTAGTGATAGGACAAGGGGTAACGTTTTTAAACTGAAAGAGGGTAGATTTAGATTAGCTATTAGGAAGAAATTCTTTACTGTGAGGGTGGTGAGACACTGGAACGGGTTGTCCAGAAAAGATGTGGATGCCCCTTCCTTGGAAGAGTTCAAGGCCAGGTTGGATGAGGCTTTGAGCAACCTGATCTAGTGGAAGATGTACCTGACTGTGGCAGGGGGGTTGGAACTGGATGAACTTTATGGTCCCTTCCAACCTAAACCAAACCATTCTATGATTCTATGATTCTATGATTCTATGATTCTATGACTCTATGACATGCTCAGGAGACCTATGGCATCTCCAACTTCTGATGCTGAAAATCCACTTGCTCCAATTACTGGCACCACAGGCCTGGGGGGATCTACATCCCCTGTCTGACTCCTGTAGATGATCCACATGCACTCACACTGGTCCTCCAAGTAGCTAGCACTTAGTCCTAGCACACACATACCGGGTAGAGAGTGAGATTACATAGATAGTTATGAAAGGATTTAATAAGATAGGAAAGACTGCAGTGATTAGGTGGAAGGTTAGCAGACAAGCGTACTGACTGGCCACTGTGTGACTAGCACCTTTTATACCCCCTTTTGTCTAGTCTCCACTTTACTTCTCCCCAGTCCCATTCCTCTAAACATTCCTTTTTAAGTTTTGCAGTCCCACAGCTTCCTCCATTAAATATCGTAATTTTCCTCTTTTTTCCTTCCTTCTTATAAGTTACAAAGTCACCTTCACCCTTTCCAAAGCTGTGCCTGAAGTTTCTTAATGGCCCATCAGTTAGTGACTGGAGGCTTTTGGCCTTTTACATTGTCTACATTATGCCTTGTCTTTCAGCTTTGTGTCTCTGTGTTTTTGCTTCCCCCTTTACTTATTATCCTCTTTGCATTGAAAATCTCCTTGATTGGATAATCTCAGCGAAGCAGACAGTCTCACGTTCCACATGCCCTTACAGAGCATGGCCAGTGACATTGGACAGTTCCCTCAGCACCTGTGGGTGCACAACAGCAAGTCTCATGGACTTGTGTACATCCAGTCTGCTGAAAGGTACCCTACTCTGATCCTTCTCCACTGAGGTTGTTTTCATTGCTCCAGGCTTTCCTACAGCAAAGATGAATCTTACCAGTGAAGACCAAAGCAAAGAAGGCATTGAGTACCTTGGCATTTTCCATTTCCTTTGTCACCAGATCCCTTTTCCCATTCAGCAGCAGGCCCATATTTTCCCTAGTCTTCGTTTTGCTACTGATTTACCCGTCAAAGCTCTTCTTATTGCTTTTCACATCTCTTGCCAGATTCAACTCCACATGGGTTTTGGCTTTCCTAACCTCATCCTTGTGTGCATGGATGTTGTCCCGAATGTGGGCTCATTGCCCGGTGTGCAATGCTAATTCACACACCGAGATGAGGTATTTCTGTTTCTTTATTCTAGTTTGCACAAAGTAGGGAGCTAGGTGATAGCCCACAAAAGTCTAGCTCTCCAATTATCAAAACCTTTCACTATTTATAGTCTCTGTCAAATGGTCTTCTCGCCTCTTATGTTAATTAATTTGCATACTCAGTCGTCTTCTGTTTTTGGGTCAGAGGGTTTCTTGAGTTGGTGGGCCATGAGTTGGTGGTTGTGATCTCCCCCTGCCGGAATTACCTCTCCTTCACCTTTAGCTTCATGTTTCAACTGCTGCTGATTTCAGGCTTTGATCACCACCCTCCATTCTCTGAGGTTTTGCTTGACAGAGATTTCACTTAGCAAAACAGATTATTATGTCACAGTTTCCTTAGATACCACGTTAAACATTCACTTCCAATGACCTTGAATATTCAACAGATTGTTAGACAAAACAATTGTGCATCAATCAATGACAACCCCTTTACAGATGTACATCATGGAGACTGTCTCTATATTTCTCCCAAGTCACTTGGCCCTGCTTCTAGCTTTTGCATGCTTCCTTTTTATTAGTCTTTATATGCTTACCTTCACCATGTTGGGCATCCCCAATTACTAGGAAGGAATCTGTGGGTTGAAGCCAGCTCAAGCCCCTTGCTTTTTTCAAAGTTCATTTTGGTTTTGCTGTTTTGATACTATATATTAGGCTGAGCCACATATACATTTCCCCCATTCCGGTATAGCTAGCTCAGGAAGATATTCACACCTTTTTGATTAACTCAGGGAAGGTCATTTACACAACCAGTTGATCCACTCAGCTGATACAGCCATTATCTAAAATAAAGGCCACCTTCTGGTCCCCTTTGTGTTGAGATAAATTCAGCATTCTTTGCAACAGTCAGTCACTCCCTACTTCTTCCCTGAGCTTCATGAGTACATCTCCTGTACCCATCTCCTCTGTGCCTTCTTGATTGTTCACATTCACTTAACACATCTTCTCCACTTCATCATTAGAAAGGCTTCTGAAAAGAAAAAGTTTTTTTTTCCTCATTAGGTGTTTTCACAGCCTTTCATAAAGAAGGTGAGATTTATTTGAGAAGTTTCAGAAATACTGCCTTGGAGAGGGGAGGGCACATGACACACGACACACGACACACCTGTTCCAATTTGCCTGCCGAGTCTAAGATGTCCCCCTCATGAAGACAGTAAACTATTAGTTTTGTGATTAATTTTCCAACTCTTGGTTTTGTGAAATAAATTATTTTTCAGCCAAGCTTGCCTGTGCTGTGAAAGCAGTTCTGTCAGATGGTGAAGGATGATGCATGGAAGACTCATTGTAATACTACTCTTGTAGCAGTGGAATCTGGCTGTTATAGGGTAAATACTACTTGTAAAAATTAAGGGAAATACTTTGTGATAATATTTCTTTTAACTGAAAATCAACCCACTAAATAATTTCTTATATGCTTTCCCATCACCTCAAGGGTAATTATAATGAACCTGGTACTACTGACGAACAACGTAGGGAAAAAGCAAGGCCAAACACTTTCCTTGTTTTCTGGGGAGGTTTATCTTCTACATGGTTAGGTAGCAAAAGAACATGGAACTTAAAAATTGGCTTGCTTTGTAAAAGGGAAGAACATATCTGCACAGGCTGTATTTTTTCTTGGGTATTTTTTCCAAATATTTTAAATTTATAAAGTTATGGACTTGTTACGTCTTATTTGTTTGCTTTTTTTTTCTCGCAATCATGACAAAAGAAAAAAAAAAATTGCTTTAAAGTCTGTTTCAAATGAAACTCCACAGTATATATTTGACCATTTGCTTATTATTTTTGTAAGAACATGAATTAATCTGTCTCTAACACTTAGAAAAGTGAAAGAAAAATTAAGGCACACAAATAAAAAATTGATTGAAAATGGCACTAGGCAAAAAGAAAAAAATCAATTTCAGCACTAATTACTGTAACACAATATTTGGGCCCTTTTTTGCTATGTTGGTCAGTCACATATTTGAATGTATTGATGTATTGATAGAGAAAACTGAACGCATATGTATTTCTTAATTTTTTTTTTCCACTTTATAGTTTTTAAGGATAGGGCTTTGTCATGGCTTAACCCCAGCCGGCAACTAAGTACCACACAGCCACTCGCTCACTCCCCTCCCCAGTAGGATGGCAGGAAGAGAATTGGAAGGGTAAAGGTGACAAAACTCCTGGGTTGAGATAAGAACAGTTTAATAATGGAACTAAACTAAATAATAATAATAATAATAATAATAATAATAATAATAATAATAATAATAATAATAATTATTATTATTATTATTATTATTATTATAAATGGTCTTCTCACCTCTTATGTTAATTAATTTGCATACTCAGTCGTCTTCTGTTTAAATAATTATTATTATTGTTCAAATAATTATTATTATTATTATAATGAAAAGCAAAATAACAAAAAGAGAGAAATAAAACCCAAGAAAGACAAGTGATGCAAATGAAAACAATTGATCACCACCAACCGACTGATGCCCAGCCAGTCCCTGAGCAGCAGCCCCCAGCCAACCTTCCCCCTAGTTTATTGCTGAGCATGATGTCATATGGTATGGAATATCTCTTTGGTCAGCTGGGGTCAGCTGTCCTGGCTGTGTCCCCTCCCAACTTCTTGTGCACCCCCAGCCTACTCGCTGGTGGGGTGGTGTGAGAAGCAGAAAAGGCCTTGACTCTGTGTAAGCACTGCTCAGCAATAACAAAAACATCCCTGCAACATCATTGCACTGTTTTCAGCACAACTCCAAAGCATAGCCTGATACTGGCTACTGTGAAGAAAATTAACTCTATCCCAGCCAAAACCAGCACAGGCTTACACAGTTTTTTACATTTTTGTAGAAAAGATTTTACATTAGTACAAAACTTGATATGTATTCAAGGATATCAGACAAAACCATGCTAGTGAGATTTAATCTTTTTCTGATTTAATCTTGTGCTAGTCTAATTTCAAACAGCATCATTTCTATATAGCCTGAAGTCTTACAAGGATTAATAAAAAAGTCTCGTTGACAAAGGATTACAATAGTAAATACTTTATGTGATGAAGCCCTGAACCAAAGATTCTGTATCTGCTAGGGATAATAATAAGGCTGAATGAAGCTTTATTACAGATGTACAAGGCCACCCAAAAAGAAGAAGAAAAAACAAAACAACAAAACAGCAATATTTTTCTTTAAATGCTAGCAGTGGACCATTAAAAACATTGAGAAGTGCATGAATGTATATGAATTTCTGCCTTTGATGTTAAATGACAAAATAAAACCCTAATGATGTTCAACAGAACCTATTATGAGAGAAGGAAAAGAGTTAATTGTTGTTGGTCAAAGCAGATATGAAATAATGCTAAGTTGCTTTCAGATAACTTTGCAAATAGTGCCATTTTTGTGGAGAAGAAATATCTGATAACATGTGGAATGCCAATTATACGCAGTATTTATTATGCCTTACTGCATATCAAAATAATATAGATAAGAATAGTTAAGGTAGATGGAAAGGCAGCAAGAGCAAAATCATGGGTAGATCTAACTTAGATGTTTAAGTTAGGATCCAAAGGGTAGAGTTTAATTGTCTGGGCACCAAGGACACCACCCAACCTCATTCTCCCTGATGAGCCTCATCTGGGACACACCTCCTGCCCAAGGCCAGGACCCCATTTCAGCTCAGTAGAACCCCAGCCTGGCCCCAGTGATGATGTGGTGGTACCTGTGCCCATCCTCATCTCTGGTCCTGCCTCTGGCTGCCCTCAGCCAGCACTGTGAGGAGTTCATCTCCTGAATGAGCTGATCAAGTACAGCTCTCCCCTTGACAAAAGCGCTGGGAGGCCCTATTACCAGCTGCAGCTCTGGTCACTGCACTGAGCAGTGGGGGAAAAGGCTTTAAAATTGAGGAAGTTCTTAGCTTCAGAGTCATAGAAAGGTATTTATTATTTTCTCAGATTTAACTGCATTTGTTTGATTCATAAAAGCATAGCTGGCTTTAGTTCTAATACAAATATTCACAAAACTGAATTTCTTACTTATGCACTTGACAGATGCTTGCATTGTTCCTAATGGGTCAATGAAAAACTTTAACATATGACATCAGCTAGATTAAGCTGGTGATTTTCAGCTAACTATGGAGCAAGAAATAGCATGTTAATTTAAAATTGCAACATATCAAGTGAGATGCAATCACTTAGTCAAGTAATCTACTAATGAAAGCATCAAACTGATTTTATAAATCTCATAATAACATATCCAACTGAGAGGATTTGTAACAGATTTGCAAATTCAGGGATCCTAAGATATGGAGAGCAAAATAACCCAGGCCTTCCATGTCCTGAGAGAGTGTTCTATAGAGCAGGTATAACATGAAGAGACCACAATGCTTTCTTTCCCCACTCATGACTCACAAAGGTTATCTATAAGGTAACGTAAGGAAAGTTGTGTCTGGCTCTGAAGTTTCAGTGAGCATATAAGATTTCTTAGAGGAAATAATGATATGTTGGTATACTTGCTTTCCAGCTGTTTGTTCTGTAGCCTAGACACCTAACTCTCCTCCAGTCACTGTCTGAAGACCTTTAGGCATCTACCTCCACAGCATGATTGATATTGGAGCTAGTTCCTGTAGTGCTGAGCTTTGTGGTAGGTAGTCCTTGTATCAGTACCCAGCATAGTTTTAAAAATCTATCTCAACAAGTTCATTGAAAATCCACAGGTTTTAAGCAATTTTGAAAATGTTATCTATTAAAATTAAAACATTGCAAATGAATTTGCATTCAAATGAGTTTTCTAGGGTTACCAAGAGAAAGGATGGCATGGGTACACCAGAAAATGGGAATGGAAGGGGGAAAGTAGTAGGGAGGACAACTGGGGTCTTAGAAGTTTACAACAAAGAGAATGTCATAAAGATGCAGCTCTAGATGTGCATGATAACGTTATTTTTTTCCCTCAAATACTTCACTTTTGCTTAAAGCCAAAGTTGGAGAACTTTTTTCTGCTCCCAATACCAGTCTAGCAAGTCATCAGACCAGCAATTTCAAGATAACCAAATAACACATTATTTTAGACAGAATTCGAGTGACTACCTGACCCTGAATGAAGTATGCAGGCTAGTTGCCCTCGGAGTTCCTATCCACTGGAGTGGATAGGAAACCACTATGGATAGCAACCTATCCACTGCTGGTTGCATCTCATAAGATTTGCTATGTCTCCAAACCAGTCAGCTGTATGTCCAAGGATAGCCTGATGGAATTACAGTAGCTGTGTTCTTGGCAGTGGTGGAATCCCAAGACAGCTGGTTATGGCACCTTTCCTGTTGCTTTTCACTGTGAGGGCAGGGTAGCGTTTGGAATGACTATGTTTTGCAGTTATTTGTCATGACTATCAAGTCTTTGCTGACATTTCTAAATGTAATATATTAGTTTTAGTCCTTACTACACACAAAAAGGAAACTTTAGTATGTGGTAGGCAGTTTTCAATTTGCTTTACCTAAAGAAGGAAAGAAGTGGATAAGCAGGGAGGATGAGAAGAAAGAAAAATATTTCAGAACATAAAGTTCTGACTTTGAGTATAGAGCACAGTCAGATTAATAAATGTTCAATAAACATGTAATGAGTCTGTATTACTCTTTTTTTCTAGGTCCTAATACAACATAACAAATAAACAGTTTTTAAGCAATCAGTATGACACCGTATATAATGAGTTGTTTCTCCAGCAGTTGAAATTCAGTTAATTAGTTTCAAAAGAAAAAAATAAAATACTGGCAAATCGTATTATGAAGACAGAATCTTTCTGTTAAAATCAGAACTCATAGGACAGAGGATAAAAGTAGCCATATTAATAGCAAGCAGTTTTGCAGATGAGTAATCTACCAAGAACGTTACCACTAATATTGCTGCAGAGTAGTTTCAGCTGTGAAGAACAGTCATCAAAGGAGGTGATCACAGATTCCTTTCTGCTATGAATGCTAAAATCTCAAAGACACTTCTATTTTGCTATGGCAAACAAGACAGTGAAGGCTGCACTTGAATTTGATGCTGTGGAATCCTTCAAAGTTTGCTTAAAGAACAAGACAATCTTTCTGTAGGAGAATAATTAAGGCTAATAACCACTTATCAGTAACTACTGCTACCAACAAGGAAGGAACAAAAACAGAAATAGTGAAGTAGTGCTAAGTATTTAAATCATTGTCCTGGATCAGGGATTTGCCCATTTAAACTAATGTACTGTCTTTCTAAAGATGTTTTGTATCAGATGCTATCTAGGAAGTGAGGAAAAAACCTGCAGTAGGCAGGTACAGTACAAGGCTTGGATATATTTTTCTTTTGAAGGTCTTATCCTATCAGATTAAAACAGCTTTTGTTTCTAAAAGTCCAATCTTAATATAACATCCTTTCTGGATTACCTTAATTCTGTCCTTATAACATATATATCTGAGCTCAAAGTCAACAATTCACCCACTTACAACTGAAAGAAAAAAAAAAAGGAAAAGAAAGCTTACAAAAAGCAGTTTTGTTTACAAGACTGTCATAACCAAGAAGTCCTGCGTCATTCATTCTTCTGCCTTCAAAAATAAATCTCTGCCTGCCAGTAAACACAGATTATTGTCCGTTGCTGGAATAATAAGGAAAAAGTAGAGCAAATCTTATTTTGTTACCCATTTTAAAAAATGAGATCCTGTAACTATTGTTTGTCTTTCAACCTTTTCCACAGCTAATGCTAGTTCTAGCGACAGTGTAAACAAAACAGCCCTTTTCAACTTTTAATAAAAACAAGCAGCAGCTAGTATAGTTAGGACAAAGTTTATAATACTTCAAGACATCTCATACAAAAGATTTTTCTGTTTATGGTTTTATGTTAACTTTGTTATCTATCAACTTGAACAGTGCTGAATTGTTAATAAGGGTTTCCATAGCATGATGTCACTCTCCCTTTTATTACCCATCTGATCTCAACCAGTTAATTTTCTTCTGTGTCTCTGTTACTGTTTTATTTTTGTTAATTTTTTCACTTTCTGTCTTTAAATTACTATTGGCTATTTTTTAAAAAATTATTATTTATCATAGGTTTTTCTTCTTATTGATATTCTTGCCTTCTTCATAAACATGCCTGAACTCAATAAAAGGATGGTATGTATGACACATTAGTAGAGATCATAAATTTACCTCAAACCAGCAGTTGAAATATAGTAGAACTAGGACAAATGTGACTGTGGTTAAAGAGATCACAACTGTTAAAGCTTTACTGTTTTCCATTTGAAGTTTCTGTAGGAATTTAATCAAAAATTGCCACTTAATTTTTTTCCCCTCAAATTTTCCCAAAAACATTTTTTAAAAAAATTAAAATCAGTATTATGGGAATTTTCACCAGGTTTCTTTCTCACTATGCTTGCCTCTCTTTTGGCCACTGAATTGCACCAGAATGAATAACATCTAATTTCAGGGTTGTTTTCTCTAACAGTTAGTTTCCTTCTTTATTTCTCCTTCCTTACCTAATTTTTCATAACATCCTCACTAAGAAAATGGAATGGAATAAGCAACAATAAAAAAAGGAATGTTCAGAGACACCTTCCCCACTTTTTTGATGATACTCATTTCATTAACTGCAGCAGCAAGAAAGTTTCTAAAAATATCTAATACACAAGCAATAAAGTAATAAAGCCACTGCTCTGTTATCATAAGAAAAATAAAGATCTGTACTGATTACTAACAGTATCTCTGGAAGATTAATGAGCATAATTTTGTTACTAAAAATACATGTACAATCAAACTACTTTCAGAATCTTCGACATCATTTTGTATAATGGAATCCAGCAGAAAATTTTCAAAGTTCTTGGCAGATTTAGTCAGTATTTGTTTATTTATACAATTTTTACATACTTTTTAGTGAAGAGAGTAACTGATTTATAGACATAGCTGATTCTAGGCTACTTTTGAGTTGATTCCAGCTGTGATTGCTTTAGGTTAGCATGACCTTGACATTGTTTCTGTTAATGATTTACTTTTATACTTGTTCTATTCATAAGATACATTAGAAATGATGGAGTGACTACATCAGTGGACAAGGGAAGGTCTACAGATGTCATCTACCTGGACCTCTGTAAGGCCTTCAACATGGTCCCCCACAACATCCTTCTCTCTCAACTGGAGAGGTATGGATTTGATGGGTGGACTGTCCGGTAAAGGGTGAGGAATTGGTTAGATGGTCGCATCCAGAGGGTAGTGGTCAATGGCTCAATGTCCAGATGGAGATTAGTGACGAGTGGTGTCCCGCAGGGGTCCGTACTGGGACCAGTAATGTTTAATATCTTCATCAGTGACATCGGCAGTGGGATTGAGTGCACCCTCAGCAAGTTTGCAGATGACACCAAGCTGAGTGGTGCGGTCGACACACCAGAGGGACGGGATGCCATCCAGAGGGACCCGGACAAGCTGGAGAAGTGGGCCTGTGTGAACCTCATGAGGTTTAACAAAGCCAAGTGCAAGGTCCTGCCCCTGGGTCAGGGCAACCCCGGTTTCTATACAGGCTGGGGGATGAAGGCATTGAGAGCAGCCCTGCCGAGAAGGACTTGGGGGTACTGGTGGATGAAAAGCTGGACATGAGCCAGCAATGTGCGCTCGCAGCCCAGAAGGCCAATCACATCCTGGGCTGCATCCAAAGAAGCATGGCCAGCAGGTCGAGGGAGGGGATTCTGCCCCTCTCTTCTGCTCTGGTGAGACCCCACCTGGAGTCCTGTGTCCAGCTCTGGAGCCCTCAACACAGGAAGGACACGGACCTGTTGGAGTGTGTCCAGAGGAGGGCCATGAAAATGATCAGGGGGCTGGAACCCCTCTCCTCTGAAGAACGGCTGAGAGAGTTGGGGTTGTTCAGCCTAGAGAAGAGAAGGCTTCAGGGGGACACCTTCTTGCAGCCTATCAGTACTGAAAGGGGGCTTATAAAAAAAGATGGAGAGAAACTTTTTAGCAGGGCCTGTTGTGACAGGAGAAGGGGGAATGGCTTTAAACTAAAGGGGGGTAGATTTAGACTAGAGATAAGGAAGAAATTTTGTACGCTGAGGGTGGTGAAACACTGGCACAGGTTGCCCAGAGAGGTGGTGGATGCCCCATCCCTGGAAACGTTCCAGGTCAGGTTGGACGGGTCTCTGAGCAACCTGCTCTAGTTGAAGATGTCCCTGCCCACGGCAGGGGGTTTGTACTAGATGACCTTTAGAGGTCCCTTCCAACCCAAACTATTCTGTCATTCTATGAAATAAGATTTATTCACCAGAAAAAAAAAAAAAAAAAAAAATCTGGTTACCTCATTCCTTGTTTTCATAAGCATCCTTAATAATCTTCCAGAGGATACTTTTTCCCAGTAGGCCATGTTGGCAGTATTGCTTTGATAAGTTGTCAGTAACTTTATGTTTTGATTCTCTTCTGTTATGTGAAGGAAGCTTCTGAGCATACACACAATCTTCTTTGATATTGCCCTAAGCAACTGGAGGCTTTTAAAGGAGCTCAAGAGCTGAAAAAAAAATTAAGGGACAATTCAGCAGCAATTCTGTTTCTGTAGAAAAGAAAGAAGCATATAGGTAGTAAAACAATAATAGGAACACAGCTCCAACAAACACTGGTGAGATTCAAATTCATGCAAGCACAGAGATTTCTACTTTAATTTGAGCATCGTAATGTGAATATCACATTAGTAAAGAAGGGGAAAAAGGGAAATAAAAAAGAAAAAATATCTACAGAAAAGGAATGATGAAATGTCCACAGAAAGATTTAAAAAAGGCACCAGAGCACACCACAAAGACTTGGCACAGATGTAACCAAAAGAAAGAATGGGGAAGATGGAAATGTTATTCTGACTACAACTAATATAACAGTTTGTCTGTTTCTAAAAGTTAGTGAGAAACAACGTTTCTTTTCTTTTAAAGTAATTCTTTTAAAATAATTAAAATAATTATTCAGACAAATTGAACTGAATACTGAAAGATTATTCAGAATGATGAAGCAGTTTTGAAAGTAGGAATTGCGAACCTAGTGAAAGAATTAATATATCCATTTTTAGATATCTGGGAACATATCTGTAAAATGAGTCTAATTAATGAATATGTAAAAACTGAGACAAGACTTAATACACTTTGCACTGGAGCCAATTCTACCATCCCTTCTGGAGTTCAGCAAGAATAGACACTGGTTAGCATCTCCCCAGAAATATAAATGTGTTTGTGTATATATATTAAAGATACACATATATGTGTGTGTTCAGATCTAGTCATTAGAAAGGCTAACTCAATTGAATGGTTCAATCTAGTTTTATCCATGATTTCAATAAGGACAATATCAGACACTTGATAACCAGCTACCACTGAACAACCAAAGTGTTGGCACACAGAAAGCATGTGAAATTGCATATCTGACCTCCATCTTTTTGTATACAATAGTGTTCTTGTGTGTTATCAGGCAGGCCTGCACATTTTGTAAGGTACTTTCAAAAATCTCTCCCTGAAGATAAATGATGAAATCCTCTTTAAGAGAAAGAGATACATACTTTCATATACACAAAAGGGGAGAAAATTCAAAACATAAATACTAAACAAAGATAAATTGATTGATTTTCCTGCTGACAGGTAAATACCATTATGCAACATTACAAACTTCAACTGATTCTGTGGTGGAACACCTATAATAAAAAAGCAGAAATCCCTTTATTATCATCCCCAAGAAAGAGGACATGACATGTATTACATTAATAAAAAGAATGAGAAAATTAATCCTGAAATAATTTGCATAAAGTAGTGCAATATGAATGTATTTTACAGCATGTACTGTGTCCGAAGTATTTGATAAGGGAAAGGTAACATACACTAAAAGAAAAGTTTTAATGTTCATATCAAAAATTCTGAGCAGAAATCTTGTGATTATGATAAAATTATAATAATAGACAATTTTAAAGAAATCAAAATTATTATATTAATGCATTATGTACCAATGAGAAATGTATATTCTTTACCCCACTTAATGATGAACTAATAATTGAAGAGAAATGTTTTTTTTGGGAGTGCTGGTCATTACACAGAAATAACATATGCATTCTTTTTCACAGTAAAAAAAGAAAAAAAAGAAAAAAAGACTTTAACATGCTCCTTATCCTGAAGGAAAAGGAGATGAGCAAGCATTGAAAAGATAGCAGAAACACTACATTGGTAAAGTACAGCAATGACAATTCTCAGAAATGGTTTCGTTTAGTAACAGCAAGAAAAGTCATTCACATCTTGTATCTCACTAAGAGATCCCTGAGGACAGTTTAACATGCAGCTACAGCACACAGCAGACATGCAGGAACTGGAAGGGTGAAGAACCTGAGGCTCTTCTGCTTTTGGATCACAGTTTTCTCCCCCCCACAAATAATAGATGACTGGAATGATTACTGTCATCTTAAAAGTGGAACGGTCAGGTTTACAAACATATGTTTCCATGTTTACTGCATCTTTGTCTCACAGGAATTTGACCATGAAATATAAAATAATGACCAAGACATTTGAAATTAAAATGTTTGTGTTTTAAACAACCTTGGTATTGTGATATAAATAATTATTCCTCCAACAATCAAGATCGTCAAAACTTGATTAATTAAAGACTATGTTTCCCATGTTCTTTTTTCCAAAATATTCCATATTGTAAAGAAGAAAAAAAGCATTTGATTCTTCTACAGATTTAACTTAGAGTGTATTACTGATGAACATAAAAAAATAACCTGTTTTACTCAGATAAAAGTATTTTCTCATCTTTTCACAAAGAATAAATACTGCAACCACCTCATAATATTAAGCTTATTTTAAGACATACATAGTTGCAACAGAAGAATCCATTAATAATAATTAAACTCTTAGAAACATTGAAAAATAACATAATTCAACAATCCACAAGAAATATGTCCATCTCTTTATCCTTGGGTAAAGCACACTCAAGCATCTCTCAAACCTCTACCATCTAAGTATCTTCTGCAGTGAACCAGAAATTGCCAAATACAGGTAATTGTGAACCAACTAGGAAATGAGAGAGATGGCAAAGTGCTGACTCCTTACAGTGGATTCCCTACCTGTTTGTTGGTTTGTTGGTTTGTTTGTTTGTTTGTTCATTCATTTATTTTCCCCTGAGGGATTTCTAATTAAAGACAGCTCTCTCCCTGACAATAAGGCATGAGGTAAGACCTTGACTTCACATTTTGTCTTCTAAGGACAGGTTTAACATTAGTAAACTCCACTTTAATCACAAACTATGTTGACTTTCTCATTTAGATACAAATTTTCTCCTTTTCAGCTCTTCATTATTTCTGGTAACTGGTTTTCTTTCCTATAAACTCAGTTCTCTGTTAAATATTGTACTTCTATTCAGCTCCTCAACTCTTCACTTCAGCTGTTCAGAACTTTGCAGTCTTCCTCACAAAGTTCTACAATACCCACAGGGTCCTGCTTTCTTTCTCATCACTCCGTTCACGTATCCTTCATTTCTCTATTGGAGTCATCTGTTTTTCCTTTTCCCAGGCTCATTATGTCCATTTTCAGAGGTGCAAAGGTACAATACAGAGAATTACAAAATAGTAGAAATTTCTGAAAACAGAATATATCTATTGAAAAAAAAGGCAAAAGTTTGACTTTTGCAAGCTAATTGTTTGGTTTAGAAGATTAAAAAAGACAGAGTTTGGCAATTGACACAAAAATATGTATTTTCAGGAGCTGGAGCAAAAAGCATTCATTACACCTATTTAATGTCACGATTTTGTGTACTGGCCTCTTTTCATTGCCTCCCTTCTGTTACATACAATGCACTAAACTGCCTCCATTAAAGTAATATATTGCTTATTCTGCAGCAAGTTAAAGTTTTTCTGAATTATTTTTTCTCTTGGCTTGTTTCCTGTTGCAGTCAGATTTAATAACCAGTACTCAGGAAGGTGGACCACATCATCCCATGCAACATATGTGGGCTACAGAAACACTTCTTATATGTGAAACCAAAAATCTATTATAGTCTAACTGATATCATAATAGTCTAATCAAAGAATTATTATTATTACAGGTCCAATAATTATAGAAAAGGAAGGGGATTAAAAAAAAAAAAAGGCACTACAGAGAAAGTATCAATGATAATAACAATTGGAATTGTTATCCATACACTTCCTAGTGTCTTCCTCTTTAGTAACATGCTCACCCTTACCCTTTCACTCTGGGTCCTAAAGAACGTTTTTGTTCTAGGGGAAGGAGAACAACGGTGAGTGTCTGGAGTCCTTTGTAGGGAGGAATATACTGTTGGTTGTGGGAGTTTCTTCTTCTTATCCTTGAAGAGTCTGAAGATGATGCTAAGTTCTGTCTTCTTGTGCTGACTCTGCTTAGGGTCATTTTTGTATTTATTTATATATACTAATCACAAATGATCGATTTCTTGTCACTAGCAAATGCAACCTTGTAAACCAAATAAAAGCAGTTTAGGGATAAGCTATGAAGAAAAGGTAACTAAGTGTACGTAGCTCATCTCTAAAACTGTCTTTACTCAGTTTGCAAGGTTTCATTTACCAGTGACAAGTAACTGACCGCTGGTGATTAGTGCTTATACCCCTTGGGGCCTATTAGCATTCTATGCATGCACTTTCAGGGCTTCTGCTATCACATTGGGCTTGCATTTTTGGAGGGCCTTATTAGCCATGTCCCACTTTTCTTTAACAGCCTTCATATTGTTTTTTTCTTGATAATGTAACTAATGTTGTATTAGCATAACCTAGTCAGACATATATCCTTGTTTTAGGTCATTGAATAGTTTGTTGTTTAAAAATAATGGTCTATTAAAAGACATATGTATGTGTATATGTATAAACATATATAGAGATAAAAAACATTGATAACTGCTTGTTATTGCCATCTGCTACTTATAACAATATACTTTATAAAATTACTCAACAATGGTTTACACTTTGGGTCAAGTGCACTCTGGGACATACGCAAAGTCGTAGTTTTCAGAGAGTCCCACTAGTGACATCCCAACTGCACTTTATGACGAGACCCAAGTATGCACCATCTCCATATATTGCCTGATATATATGTGAGGAGAGCTAAAGTGCATTTTGGTAGGGTCAGGCTGTCAGGATGATTGGGAGACCAAGATGCCATAACCTGCTAACTATGTTACCTGGGGTTTCTAGAGATCTCTGTACACAAGACTCTCCAAATTACAAATGTTTCTATTTATTACTCTCCTTTCTGAAAGAATTGATGGAATATTTTAGCATGAGTAATGAATTTTCCCAGTCAATTATTATGTAGTTCTCTTTTTAAGCATCTGCATAGCTAGATAAATAAAGAATTTACCTTTTTTTTTTGCATACAGAAAATTATTTCTTCATTAATATGGTTTTCCATCATCCAGCCAATTCCAGTTGATTCAAGATCTATTCGTAAATATGAACATAAACAAAATCTTATTCACCAGGCTTTCTACAAAAGCAGAAGGATTAGAATAACATTAACTTCTAGCTCAAATATACAAACCCCAAGATAAATTTAATTTTACAGAAGATCCACTTATATAAATCCCTGAGAGTAAAATAATCATTGGTTCGATTGTATTTTTTCAGGTAGAATGAAAAGTAAATGTTGAGTGTTTTTTTGTTGTTCTTTTTTAATTTGCTGTTGCCTACCTCTTTAAGCACAGGTTGACATCTCTTCTTTCTGGCTGGTAATTAACTAGGCTTCTTTCAGATCATGACATATGGCTGACGACTACAGACATCTGAGCAGATATATTTTCTGAGTTGTTTGAAGCACAAATTACTTAGGTTAGTCCTATGCCTTCAGGATTTGGTTTAGCTGACCTCTAGGCATTTCAATGATTGCATAGGATGCTCCACCATAACAAGTCTTTCAAGATGAAAGAGCTACTGTTCTGTTTGTCATTTTAATCCCACAGTGTGAATTAAAAGATTACTCTGTAAAAGTTATTTTATATCAAACTGTCTTAATAACATGGACCAATGAGTCATTTTGAGGACTAGTAAAATATTATGCAAGCATTCGTATAAATCTTTAGATGATATTTTCTATAGGTCTTTAACTCTGGTATTCCTCAGTGCTAAAACAGAAGTTATATAACATGAACCTTGTAAGGAAAAAGCACAAGTTTAATTTTTTGCTTCTTAATGAGTGTTTATCAAAGAGCACTTACTTATTTGTGGGAAAGCCATGGGGAAGATTTCTAGTTTGTTTAAATTAAGATCTAAAATATTTTATCTATGTTAGAAAAGCTGATGATCCAATAACATTGAATTGTTCAACAAATTATTCACATATGTTGTTACATCAAAAATCTTGTTCTGGGAAGAAGGGAACACACCTATGCAGAACTAAGAATTTGTTATTAATTAAAGATTTAGTAGTATAATCAAAGTACGTACTTAATGTTTTTATTATGGTTACAATGTTATTAACACTAATAGTCTAAATTTTTATTATTGCAGAATAGCCTCATATATAATACAATCTGAATTTTTACACGCTCATTTTCTAATATCTATTTGGGTTTTTTGGAGTTATGCACATGATTCAAATGCTGCTCTCAGTCCTGAGGTCAATAGGTATAGCCTTCCTCAAGAATGGGAGTGTTGAGGAAGTTCAGCATATCTTCATCATCATCATCCTGAGTTCTTCACCAGAGGAATATGATTTAGATATTGGAGGGTTTTTTTTCCTTAATCCAGTCTATGCCTACTTAGGGTTATTTTTATGCATTTTTCTAACATGATCTACTTACCTTTTTTTTTTTTTACTGGTTTCCCACTAAAATCTGATTATCTTCACTCATAACATTAGTGTAAGGTTACACGATATATATTCTCCAGCCAATTAATATCAAGGATTAATACTTTTTAATTATTGATTGCATATGTTTATTTGACTTATATATTCACACAATTAAGTTTAAACTAGTCACTTGGACAATAGTCACCTGACCACTAGACAATTGTTACAACAGCTAAAACAGGCTAAACCCAGCTCAGGCCAAGACAAACCCAGACAAGTCTTGAGACCCTGCACTGTCAGGTCAAGACAAAGCCTGTGGACTTTTCCAAGCAGTGGCAAAATCATACTTTCTGGTCTACAGTCTAAACTGGACTAAAAGCTGGTGTGGGGGAGGGGTTGAAGTATGGGGTGTTTTAATTTTTGTTATTTTAAGATAAGAAATGTTAGTTAATTTCAGCAATAAATGACAATTAGATGGAACTGATGCAATTAAGTTTAATATTGAAGTCCATGAAAATAACTCATATAAGCTGGTACTTAACCATGAGACACTTGAATTCACTTGATTTACCCTTTCTGGGAATAGCAATGAGACCTCTTTCCAACCATGTCCACTCTTTCCAACCGCGTCCATAAAGAATCTGAGTGGTCCAACACTCACTCCTATGCAGGACTGTTAGGAATTTTCTGCCTGAGTTCCCTGAGCCTGATTCTTGGATTATATTGAACACATTACAGAAGTATCAGATACCTCACTAAAAGCAGCTGTGTCTATTTTCCCAGCTTTGTCATAATAGACTGGTGTTATAATATTTACTGAGAATGCAGAAACAAACAGGAATTAAATGACACTGTAAGCCTGAGCATAATCCGTATGTCCCTTGACAATACATTAAATATGTGCCCTGTTGTTAAATACACTGCATACAAACAATGTTTGGGCTTCAACACGAAGAAAGAAAATACATTAGGAGACAGAGAGAAATAACTAGGAGAAACTATATAATTTCCTAGAGAAAGAAGAATCACACTTCAAAAATTCTGTATTCTACCTATGTACTGGCAGGATTGGGTTTGTATTTTACTCAATACCTGTTTTACATAAAATGAAAGTCAGGTCATACAGTAGGAGCTAGAGAACCACCTGAATGTAAGCTAATATCCAAATATCAGCTTCTTAAACCAGAGGACCTTGAAATTTTTTTTTGCATTATTAGTCGCATTCAACAAAGAGGAAAGGGGGTGTTCCTCCTTCCTATGGCCTATAATCTTGAGATTAGGGTGCTGCCTTGTTAGGTGGAAATTGTGGGTATGAGAACAACAAAGAAACCAGGTGACCCATTTTCTGTCTTTGCTTTGGGATGCTTAAAATATATAATACTGTTTAAAAAGAGGAATAAATTTTATGTAAATTTTAATACAGTTCTTAGAGGTAATCTAATAACTGATTTATCTAACTGATAAATGGTTAAGAACACGCAAAATATGGTCATAATCTTGTTTGGAGATGTTGTATATTGTGGCACATTACTCAGTTAATGTAACCTGTGGACAGGTTTATGCAGTCAATCTGGTTAGAGTTTCTAATGACACCTTTTAGACATTTGTCCTGGTTTCAGCAGGGATAGAGTTAATTTCCTTCCTAGTAGCTGGTACAGTGCTGTGTTTTGGATTTAGGATGAGAACAATGTTGATAACACACCGATGTTTTAGTTGTTGCTAGGTAGTGCTTACACTAGCCAAGGACTTTTTAGTTTCCCATGCTCTACCGACTGAGAAGGCTGGAGGTGCGCAAGAAGCTGGGAGGGGGCACAGCCAAACTGGCCAAAGGGACATTCCACACCATGTGACGTCATGCTCAGTACATAAACTGGGGAAAGCTGGCCGGGGGTGCCACTGCTCCGGGACTGTCTGGGCATCGGTCGGTGGGTGGTGAGCAATTGCACTGTGCATCACTTGCTTTGTGTATTATTATTATTATTATTACTACATTATTATTATTATCATCATTTTATTTCAATTATTAAATTGTTTTTAATCTCAACCCACGAGTTTTTTTCCTCACTTGTGCTCTTCCAATTCTCTCCCCCATCCCACTGGGGGTGGGGGGAGTGAGCAAGTGGCTGTGTGGTGCTCAGTTGCCGACTGAGGTTAAACCACAACAACATTGCAAGTTTGTATTACTTTTTTTACATCATTTTGAAGATTTTCTACCTTTAAGGTGTGCCTTTTCATTATATCCATGCCTTTTTTTGCACTTTTTCACATCCACACTAGTCATTTGTACCTTCTTGTAAATTACTGTTCAGATATGATCCAAAGGCAACCAACAGACATCCAAGAAAATCAGACATTTTGTCAAATAAACTAAAATTTCACAGCCACAAAGTTATTCTGCAGGAAGAACTATATACTTCTCACATTATATTTAATACACTGGTTTTTCACCTTAAGTCAAAGAATACCAGATTGGATATTTATATTTTCTGTATTTATCTAGGAGGAGGCAAAAAAAAATCAGGATACTTTTTGTTAACATCAACAATAGTTATACATATGGACAATTTTCATTGTCTTAAATAACAATATTTTAACAAAGTTTTATTAGAGCCTTTAGTCACAGAAATTTATCATCTAATCTGATCTATGTTATTACTAATGCATATGGTCTACAGAAGGAATATACAGTAGAACAAAGTATTCATACAAGTCTGTAGTAAAATATTGACTTCAGTTTGCAGAAGACTTCACAAAATACATCACCACTGTGTTTCTGGGAAAAATTTTGAAAACGTTCAGTAAAAGAAGGATCTTTAAGGTAAATACTGGCTTTCTCTGTTTTTCAGGTTTTTTCCTCCCTCTCCCCTGCCATCACACGGATCCACCCTAATTTGGCTCTTCAGCTGTAAGAGCCTTAACTGGTGCTCTTTTATCATATAAAATGGACAGATGGATTGAATCTTGTCAAACAGAGAAGAGCAAGGAAGATAGCAAGGGAAACATAGTGAAGGGACATTACCTTCTACAGATGAGTAGACTCAAAATTACACAGAAACAACACAACTGATGAATTTATGATATGCAGCTTTTCTGTCCAATCCATATCTGTTGTTCTTATATTATAGAATCACAGAATCATAGAATCATTGAGGTTGGAAAAGACCTCTAAGATCATCGAGTCCAACCGTCGACCCAACACCACCATGCCCACTAAACCATGTTCCTAAGCGCCTCATCTACACGTCTTTTAAATGCTTCCAGGGATGGGGACTCAACCACTTCCCTGGGCAGCCTCTTCCAATATTGTTACTGATAATTGTACATGATGATTTATCTTGTATTTCATTATGCAATTAAAATCAAATCGTTTTCTTCATTGTACGCGTGCTGTTCTAAGGGTATTGGCATACTTGAAGTCAGTGTTTTTATTGCCTTGATACACACCTCTTCATGAACAGTTAATGCATATGATGAATGATTACTTAACTATTAATCAATTATTTACAAAATAACAAAATATTCCTAATGAGTTACAACATTAAAATAAGCAAAATCAAGATCTCCACAGATAGTCTGCTCAGGTATAGTGGAAACCGTCTTTCTGACAGCCACAGTCTCTATGTACTTTAAAAACAGGGGGAAATTTGCAGTTAGATATTCACCCTCTTTGACTTCCAGAAAAGTACATATAAGATATTATTGAGCTTATTCACATAGCAACCTAGCCTAAAAAAGCAGCCACCTCACTGATTAGTCCTGCTTTCTTCATGGCATTTTCAATAGCAGAGGAAGACTGCTGAGCTCTCCCTTCCATTAAAGGAAAGCTCTAGGTTTCTTTATATGTATTAGAGATTAATTTTACACTCATTTAGCCAATTACCTGCTAAAACTGAACAAAAACCCATATTTTCTCACTTGGCTTACATTATATGTTAGTGTAAAAGAAATATAAATAGAGGGGTTTTTTTTTTTCTGATGTATTTTGTTGAGCTATGCTGTACATTGGGCTGGTAAAAATGTTCAGCTATGGCTAGATATAGTTTTTAATCCCTTTATTTATCTCTTTTGAAAGTTGATGCAATATACATATATAAAAAAAAAATCAAACAAAACCCCAAATCTTCTCATATAATCATATAAGCCTTCTATCAGAATTAGGATAAGCTATGGAAGTAGTTCAAAATTTCTAGAGAATCTGGCTGATAAATAGTTAAATAGTACCTGAATACTTTACCCCTTAAAATTTTGTTTTGAAGTGAAGAAATTTTACTTTTTTGATAACCTAATTTTTTTTTTTTTTATCTTTGTAGTTAAGAAAGAGAGGAACAGCAATGAAATTGATAAAAGAGTCCTCCAGTGCACATACAGACACACATGCACACTGGTAATTACATACTTCTATAAGCTATAGAACACCCCAAAAATAGTACACTAGAGGTGGGATTCACCTCATTGAACTCTACTATCCTACAGTATAGAAATCCCCATCTGAGTTGGCAGTTTAGCCTTCCATTTAATTTGGCCTATTTTAGCTATCTATTTTAAGATGAGATGAACTGAGCCCTAGTACACCCACCTGAAAGCCAGTTACCTTGAAGAATGTATTAGAGGTACACAGGGAAGCAGACATTCAACTGAGGCAACATGACTGAAAATTAGGTAGGGGAAAATGAGGAGAAAGTGCATGAATTACCTTCACAGAGCTAGGATGTTAGTTTGTCACACAGGACGCCTTAGGTAATATCTCATTTAGTTTTACATAAAAATTGGATTATACATGCCTCCCTCCCCCACCCCCCCTTAAATATGCATTGTAATGCATATTTATGCAGATTCTTGTAAATTTGATTAGGACAGCTGAGTTTTCAGTCTGTATTTGTACGTGGGTTTTTTTCAGATTATTTTTAAAAGTACACGTGCTGGGGTCAAGTAACAAACAATGTTTGTTTGTCCAGAGTAACTGGGGAATACAGGAGATGTCCCAGTTATCCTGGTTTGTCCAGGGTAATTGGGGAATACAGGAGATGTTCTAGTATCCCAGAGAAAAGTCTTCAAGGAGCTCTTTTGTCCTGAATTTTTCATCTCAGAAAGATGTTTAATGTCTCTACTTTTGATACATGCACCCAGCCCTGGCTCCAGCTCCAACTTTTTCATTTGTCTTTGGTTCATTGCAAAAAGCGAAAAACATTTAATGTCATCTGCATCATGCTGAGAGATGTAACATAATCCTCAGTACTCCATCCTATGCAGCACATCTCTGACACCTAACACAACAGAACATATATGCTTTCTATATGTCTGTTTATAAGAGATCTATCCGTGATGATGGACTATTTGAATAACAAGTATTTATCATCACTTTTGTCTGTCTCTTCTCCTTTTCTTAGCTGTAGATGTGTTTTGTAGCATTTATATCAAGATCCTACCCAAGAGAATATGAATTTAGCAGAATATTGATCATGAAATATTACTATTGATGTTCATGTAGCACTTATCTTTGGAAGAATCTCATTTGGGGGATGGGAGGGTTGGTCTCACCTGACTTTAGCTGCTGGAAGGTGGATGTCTTATACAAGTCATTTAGAGAGCGTTGAATTACCTTTCAAGAGTTCTTATCTAGAGACCTAAAGTGACTTGCATAATCCAGGGTACTACCTTTTAGTTCATTAAAATTTGTTTCAAAAGAGTTTCACTGAAATACTGCTCTTAAATTAAGAGGGCAGAAATTGTTCTTATTTATGTTTGTGAAATGCCAAGCATGTTTTTAATGCAACTGTTGAATGAATTAAATGATGTGATATTTCATTATTAACATTATTATTATTATTATTAAAAGTAAACATGTATTTGGAAAAGTTTCAGTAGTGCAGAAAATGTATATTTAAATAACTGTGTTAAATGATAGGTAAATTTGATGCAAATAAAAAAAGTTTAGTTATTAATTGTGTATTGTTATTTATTGGTTAACATACAGGGATTTCACAGCTGATGTATAATTTTATACACAAGAAAACAAAGACATTTTAACTGTTTGTGGTGGGTTAGCCTTGGCTGCCCAGCTGCTCCTTCCCTCCCTCTCCTCAGCATGGCAGGGGAGAAATTAGGATGGGAAAGGTCATGTGTTGACATAAAGACAGGGAGATTGCTTACCAATTATGCTCATTGGCAAAACAGACTCGACTTGGGGAAAATAAATTTAATTTATTGTCAACTACAATATATTTGGGTAGGGAGAAACAAAGGGAAACATAACAATAACACCTTTCCTCTCCCCCCTTCCCAGGCTTAACTTCACTTCTTCTCTCGCAACACCTCTCCAAACAGAGGCCACCCCTGCAGCCCCCCACTGCCAACACCTTGACATCTGCACCCAATATGCTGTTATTTTACTCCCTGTTTGATTTGTTTTCCTATTGTTATTCATCTCAGTCTAAGGATGGATAAAGAAGGCCTTCTGGTAAATAGGTCCTGATGCTTCTGTTTTAACATGCAATATAAAGAACTGTAAATAAAATCTGAAAATAAAAGAAGTAGAAAATCACTTTACTCCTCCTGTTCAACATTTTCTGTTCAGCACTGTGAATTTTATGAAGATTAATACTAGTTCCTAATACTGGCTCTGACGTGCATGTGCAGCTTTAGGAGATCCTTGTGTGCATACAAGGAAAAAATTACCTTCCTAAGAAGGAATAAAAAGGTAAAAGTGATATGTATGGAAAGTTCACTAATGACAACCAGTGCTCTGGATACTATTCCCAGAACAAATGGGAATGTTTTCTTATACTGTATGCAAGGAAAGCAGCATCAGACTGAAACTATTTGCTCACCTTAGTATTTGTGAGCTGCTGACATTATTTTCCATTAGCCTCATGCATTTTATTTATTTATTGCTCTGATGTTATATGCCATCAGAAACCTTTATTACTCCCAGGATGCTGATGCAGTAAAGTGAAGATGAAATAAAGGCTCTAAGTTTGTATTCCAAAGTTTAGGCTGATCCAGTAATATAACTTTTATTTCTAGAGCTTAAACTTTTACTGTGTTTTTCATAGGTACGTTGAGGCTACTTATTTCTGTCAAAAAGTCAGGAGGCCTACCACTTAAATGTTATATTTAATTTCCCAGCATGGGTTTAAAGAAACAGAAGGACAACAACAGTCAATACTATCTTAATTTTGGAAATGATAAATTTCAGCCACAGTTCTTATCAATAATATTTTTAAATTGAAAAAAACTAGTAAATAAATTTTCCCATGTTTTACTTCCAGAAATGTCTTAATAATTTGAGTTATTTAATTGTGAATTCATGGGGTCTGAAGTATTTTTTGGAGGTGCAAAATGTGATGGACCTTCATAGGTGATTGAAATACACACAGAAAAAAACCCCAACAGTTTAACACAGCAGTTTATATATAATTTATCGTCATTCTCAATACAACATTCTGTAACAACAATATTCTCCTCCATTTCTGGCTCCTCCTAAGCTTTGAGATTTGTCATGTTCTTGTGTAGACTGATGTTACCATGTAATTTCTAGGATTGCAACAGGATGATGTCATAGGCATTTTCTACAGGTTGGAACATGATGCAAACACAGAAACTTGAAAAAGCTTTTTAAGTTCTCTGTGGTGCCATTTAAAAACATGAAATCTAAATTCCATGTTTGTGTTACTTCAGCACAAAGTACATCATGTTTAGGTCACAAAGCTATTTCAGTAATGACTTCTTAATGTGATTTCTTTTCATTAAAGGTGTAATGTGCCTGATTCTAATCTCACATCCCATATTTTCATTTATTCATTATTTTTAATAGAGTTTTTCTTTTATCATTGGTCAACATGTGTAAGTTTTATAATACTGCAATGTCATAATTCTAATGCACTTCACAGAATATTTATTAGTTATTTATGGAAAAAAAAAATATTTTTTTCTGCCTAAAATTACACAAAAACATAAGAATGTATAGCTATTGAAATGGTTAATGCCATATCAGAATAATACTGAAAACAAATCAAACATGCAAGGAAATGTAGTTACATTTAAAAGGAGATTGCAAAGAGGCTACCTAGCAGAAATGTCATACAGGCAGCCATTTTAAAAAATGTATTGCTTAAATATACTATTCACTTGTGAAAAACCTGATTTAGCTGTTGAACTAATGTGATGTAGGCTTTCAAATTCTAACTAAATTTTAATACATTGTTTCTAAATCAAAATTAGTGATAAAAATAAATAAAGCACTTTGATATCTTTAAAAATTAACTTTTTTTTATTCCAAACCTAAAAGGAAAGTATTTTGTACATGAGATATTTCTAGAATATTGGATCAACTAAGGATTTAAGGTAATCCTCATCATTATATACCACATTCATTTAGCCTGATTTAAAATTCCCTTTGAAACCAAACTCACATTAGAGGTAATCAAAATGATGCTTGAGTAAGTTGTTCAGGACTGGGATGATCACAGTTTGCTGCCAGTGGTTTTAAATTGTGCAAGCAATAGAATGATAAAATAGAATCTGTGTCAGAGTAGGAATGTGTGAGTATTCACAAGGAAAGGCTGCTTCCTTTTACCTGTCTCCAAGATAAACCTTCAAATGCAAGGAAAAAGGCACAGCTCCCCAGGGGCTGTAGTGAGATATAAGTAGCAAGACTGAAAAAGAAAAACAATCAATTTGAAATACAAAAGTTTAAAGATGTTATTATGTCACTCTTCAAGGTGGGAACATAATTTGCAGATGAAAATAGGGATATATCTGAAACTAAGTTAATTTAAGTGTGATAAAATTCGCTTAAGTGAACAAGTAGAGAAAACAGCAAGGAGAAACCTCTAGAAACTTTTTCTGGTTGTAGTGCAGAAAGGAAAAAAAAAAAAAAAATTTTAAAATAGACTGATGGATTATATCTATATTTTACATGAAAAACATCTCGAGGTCCCAAGATTAGCTTCCTGAACAGATTCATCTTGCATTCTCACAGCCTGGCTCTAGACACTGAAGCACACTACCTACAGTATTTTAAAGTTCTCTTAGGCAAATATGCTTCACAGGTTAACATACCATTGAACATACCCAGATGGACTATCCCCAGGCAACCCACAAGTAGTGTACTGATGAGAAGCAGTCATCGAGAGAGGATGTGATCACAAGACAGGTGGGAATGCTTGAAATGCTTACTGCTTTTGGTTTGAAAATTACTATTCAACTGAGCACAACTGTGCACCTGCTCCTGAGTTTGCCATAACAGGACATAAACTAATTATATTTACCATTCTTTGACTTTGAATTTAACTGAAATGGAGCTAGGAGATTTTTTGTTCCTTTAGAAAAGGCAGAATTTGGTTTTAAATTTGTACACAATTCATCTACTGTATAACAGCATATCATAGGGGTGCAGTGCATCATTGCATACCAGCTAGCTGATAATTACATTTGGTACTGTGAAATGCAAAGCTCGCATAACCTGGAGTGTCATCAGCTGGAGCCTAACTGGCCTAATCACTTTGCCTTCTAAAGAATTTACACTGATTTCTGAAGACACTTTTAAATCACACTTTAAGACATATTGTGTTGGTGTTGTTTATGCCCTTTGTCAGTTTATGTTATTCCCTGTCTCCTCACTATCATTGCTGCAATTTTAGTTGACAGCAGTGATGTGTGTTTCTCATGGAGCACACAGGAGGTCCAGGAAGCTGCACCTTAGGTCAAGTCTCCAGTGCTCTTACTGTGCTCTAATTTTGGAAGTAAACCAAGAAAAAATTGGTCTCAGTCAAGGTTTACTGAAATACTGATCACTACTTTTTAGTTTACAGTAGTCGGTATTTCAGCAACTTCTTACATTATGATGACATTTTCATAAGAGCACTGGAAAAATGACAATATTTTAAAACTAAGTATAGGTGAGATTCATTTCACCTGTTCCTTTAAAAATAAAACATTTATGGAATAATCACCTCTCTTCAGTATAAAAGTCCCATTAAAAATTTGTGATGTATAGACAGCATATTCCAGCTTCCCTAAAGAAAACAGAAAGTATCTTCTATAATGTTTCTCTTTATGGGATATATTATATATCTCAACACTCTGTACTTTTAAGAAAAATATTTTATAATAATATTTTTTTTTTAAAAGCAGTCAGTGCTATCCTTCTTAGTTTCTCTCTCTCTCTTTCTCTTTTTTTTTTTTTTTTTTTGTTCACTAGTGTACTGGTTTTGGCTAGAATAGAGTTAGTTTTCTTCTTAGTAGCTTCTAAGTTGCTGGTTTGGATTTGTGACCAAAACTGTGTTGATAACACAGGGATGTTTTAGGTATTGCTAAACAGTGCTTACACAGCATCAAGACCTTTTCTGCTTCTCATACTGCTCTGCCAGCAATTAGTCTGGGGGTGCACAAAGAGCTGGGATGGGATGCAGTTGGGACAGCTGACCCCAACTGACCAAAGGGATAACCCATATCATATGTATGACATCATGCTCAGAAATAAAAGCTGGGGGAAGAAGGAGGGATGTTTGGAGTTATAGTGTTTGTCCACTCAGATAACCATCATGTGTGGTGGAGCCCTGTTTTCCTGGAGATGGCTGAACACCTGCCTGCCAATGGGAAGTAGTGAATGAATTCCTTATTTTGTTTTGTTTCCATGTGCAGCTTTTGCTTTACCTATTAAACTGTCTTTACCTCAACCCACGAGTTTTCTCACTTTTACCCTTCCAATTCTCTCCCCGATTCTGCTATGGGGCAGTGACTGAGTGGCTCTATGGGGCTTAACTGCCTACCGGGGTTAAACCAGAACAACTAGATAAGGGTTTTGTACACTTGCCATAAAGGTAGTTGAACACTGGCAAGGCCTAATAAGGCCAAGGACATAATCTTAGATTCTCTGTTGTAATAAAATGGAGATATTGATTATTGCCATAAGGATATACACTCACTTTAGCTGAAATGTCATTGCCCTCTACATGATGTCTGTCTTTAAGCAGCTTGTCAGACTGCATGACATGAAAATGTTATTTATATATTCAAATAGAAACAGAGACTTGTTTTAGTCTATAATCTGCTCAAAGAGTTCTGTCAAAATAAAGATTTAGACAAATGTGCAGAGACCAAAAGTAAACCACTCAGACTGTTCCAGCTTTTGCTATAGATACAATAACCTCATGAAGGAGTTTACACAGCCATCTCTTGGCACCACAAACTTGCCAGAAACAAATTTGGATACAGCAATTATTCAAGTTAATGTCTGAAAGGGGAGCTAAGACAATGACCAAGTAACCAATGCTTACCTGGAGATGTGTGAATGTAAAGTCTAAAAGTAGTATGAAGAAGTAAATAACCATGCCTGGAGATTAGGACCTGAAACTAACTTGAGGAAGGAACCAGCAACAGAAGATGAAAGAGATAATGACTTGAAATTATTCAAAATAATATTTGATTGCAAAGCCTGTGTAGCTCTCAGACCAAAATACTGGTGATATAAAGCTGTCATGGTAAAGCAAAGTTGATTTATACATTTGTATGTGTATGTTTGAGAGAGAGAGAGAGATGGTGAGTGAGACGTGTGTGACGGTAGAGGGGGATTCTCCAAAGGGCATGTAGGAACACGTTCCAGCAGCCTGACTCTGCAGACTGATTGTGTCAGAGGAGGAAGCCTTACCCTACATGAGAAAGTATTGCAGTCTCATGCATTCTGTTATTAATCCTTATTGTTGTTGTTTAGGCAGTATTCTGTTCAGTAGAATTAGTTTAGTTTTTACTTGGGGTTTTTTGCTATGTATTTTTGCTGATAAATTTGGTGGCCTTCTATGACAGGGTTACAGCGTTGGTGGGTAAAGGAAGTGTGACTGACATCATCTACCTGGACTTGTGCAAAGCATTTGATACTGTCCCACACAATATCATTGTCTCTAAAATAGAGAGACATTAATTTGATGAGTGAACCACTCAGTGGATAAGAAATTGCCTGGATGGTTGCACTCAAAGACTTGCAGTCAAGGGCTCAATGTCCAAGTGGAGACCAGTGACAAGTGGTGTCCCTCAGGGGTCCATACTGGGAGCAGTATTATTTAACATCTTTGTCAGGGACAGGGACAGCGGGATCGAGTGAACCCTCAGCAAGTTTGCGGATGACACCAAGCTGAGTGGTGTGGTTGATACTCTAGAGGGAAGGGATGCCATCCAGAGGGACCTTGACAAGCTAGAGTGGTGGGCCCGTGTGAACCTCATGAAGTTCAACAAGGCCAAGGGCAAGGTCCTGCCCCTGGGTCAGGGCAATCCCAAACATGGACACAGGCTGGGTATTGAGTGGATTAAGAGCAGCCCTGCAGAGAAGGACTTGGGGGTATTGGTGGATGAAAAACTGAATATGACCCGGCAATGTGCACTTGCAGCCCAGAGGGCCAATCGTATCCTGGGTTGCATCAAAAGAAGTGTGACCAGCAGGTCAAGGGAGGTGATTCTTCCCACCTACTCCACTCTTGTGAGACCTCAGCTAAGTACTGTGTTCAGCTCTGGGTGCCCCAACGTAAGAAGGACATGGACCTGCTCGAGCGGGTCCAGGGGAGGGCCACGAAGACGATCGGGGGATGGAACACCTCCCCTATGAGGACAGGCTGAGAGAGTTGGGGTTGCTTAGCCTAGAGAAGAGAAGGCTCTGGGGAGACCTTAGAGCAGCTTTCCAGTACCTGAAAGGGGGCCTACAGGAAAGAGGGGGAGGGACTCTTTATCAGGGAGTGTAGTGATGCGACGAGGGGTAATGGTTTTCAACTGAAAGGGGGTAGATTTAGATTAGATATTAGGAAGAAATTCTTTACTGTGAGAGTGGTGAGACACTGGAACAGGTTTCCCAGAGAAGTTGTGGATATCCCCTCCCTCAAAGTGTTCAAGGCCAAATGGGATGAGACTTTGAGCAACCTGGTCTAGTGGAAGGTGTCCCTGCCCATGGCAGGGGGGTTGGAACTAGAAGACCTTTAAGGTCCCTTCCAACCCAAACCATTCTATGATTCTATGATTCTATTTTACTTTTTACTATTTTTTTTAGTTATTATTGTTTAATTAATATATCAATTAATTCGGGGCTCATCTATTTCCTTAGTATAACCACACCACACTAACTGATTAACTGTCACAACTCCTGTGTGATATTCAGTGTATGGGTACAAGGCATCAAAGGTATTGATAGACAGCACCATGGCTATCATGTGACAAACATGGAAGCTAAGATGTCAGAGAAACTGACAGCTGTAAATATGAACAGAGTCACTATAAGCAAACATATTATTTAAGTGAAAAGAGAATAAAAATACAGGTGTACTGATTCATCAGAGCAGTGTACTGTGTAATCTTAGACAAGCTTGAGTTTCTAAAAATTCAAAGACAATAGTGTAAAACTTTTTCTGGTTTCACTCCGTGGTTCAAAAGCTGGAATTTGTCTTTCTTGAAGGAAGACTTTTTTGTTTACTAATGAGTCATGACTGCTAACAAAACGTTACAGATTTATCTTTTTTTTTTAAGTTCCCTCCATCTTCATCACTTGCTCCACATATTAAGTGACAAGACAGAATCAGCAATGAAGATATTTTTCAGATAAATACAGAAATATTCATCATGAATTCTGTTTCAGTTTTAGTGGCTTTCTTGTCATGCACAGGAAGGAAAAACAGTAAGTTATAAAAGAAGTAGATTATGAATCAAGGACAGCTGCTATGCAACTCACTATCATATAGTTGCTAAAACCTTCTGTAGGTGTAGGATGACAAAGCTCATCACTTGACGTAGTAAGGCAGAACCAGTATTAATGAAAGGGCAGCACAGCCTAACCTGGGAATCTTTAAAAGGCCTGCAAAAATCTGCCTACAACTCAAGTGCCCAGTGCAAAGCCTTGTAGAAACCTTTTACTGGGTCTTTGTATTAGTGTTCCAGGCTATGAAATGGGTCATCTAAGATGAAAATATCTGCATTTTTTTTTTCAGTCTGCACTGTACAATCTGCTCTCTATACAAGAAAGATGAAGCAGATAAGGGCAGCAATATCTTAGATCGCCACAGTTGCATTTTCCTGGGGTTTAAGATGCTACTATTACCATGTATCATACCCCCTATGATAGATATGGCTTAAATTTCAGCTCTTGTGGCTCAGTAATTTCATTCAAGTATTTCAAATTTCATCAGTAAAGAAGATAAATTCCACTGTTTTTTCAGCATTTCCAAAGTCAAATTATCATAATCATTTGATCATCATCATTTGATGATAATTTCCTATTGACAATCATGCTTACTAGATAGTTTTAGTGTTTCAAAACACAATGTGGCACAGTTATAAAACTCAAACCTTTCAAAATTCTAATGGTATTTAATTTATTTCATTTAATTAGCTGAATTTGTAAATCAAACTAGTAATTTCAACACAGAATGCAACCAGTCCGAAAAATCTTGTTTTCCATAAAATGAAGTCAAATGCCATTATTTATATTAATACTCTATAATTCTTTAATAAATAAATCACACATCATCATTTCCACAGTTTTGCCTAGAAACTGGTACCAGCCTATCCAAGTGTTAGCTCGATCGGCTCACTGGAATTTTTGATTAGTAGCACATTATTAGTTAACATGTAGGCCCAGATGTGTGATGCAGGAATGTTGTTTCTATTCTGGGTCACTTGGTAAGATTATACGCATGCTTTAGATCATATAGCAAGCCCCGGGTCTACTTATGTTTGTAACTGGGGAAAGACACAAGCTCTTCATTCGCTGAACAGTTCTTCAGCTTTTCTCTAGTTCCCTGAATCTGCTTCATGAGACCGAGATAGAAGTCAGTTCTCAGGACACACTGGGAAGGAGATATAAATTGCCAGTGTCACTGAAGGGCAGTGGTCAACAGGTCTACCAGCAGAGGGATCTGTGCAAGTTCTGTTCTCTGTACCTATGTTCAACAGTTTTAAGCAATTTGAGGCTTTCTAGCTTTAACTACATTTACATTTGTCAGGAGTTCCTATAAACCTTAATCAAAAGATGAAGGTACTTAAGAAGTGTGTGATTCACCTTACAAAAAACGGATATCTGTAATTAAATGCATACATCTGTGCTGGACACCTTAGACACCATTTGTCCCCCTTTTTGAAGCAAGTGGATACCCATGAAGCTTTAATATATTTTCTATGAAAATTATTAATTTATTTGAGTTTTAAAAGCCTAGCACTAAACAAAACTACCTAAACTCCATATAAACAGAACACTCACAATGAGGAATATTTAACCTTGAAATTACTTCTGTATCAGCATATTGTCACAATTTGCTGCATGTTTTCTGATGCTGGTAAACTTTTTTTCTTTTCCATTTGGCTGTGGTATTTTTCTCTCATATGAGTAATGCAAGTGAGAAAGTGATGAGCCATCTATTTTGGCATAATACCAAGTCTTGAGAATTTGTGCTTCATGTCTGACAGCTTCTAATAGAAGCTGGATTTAATCCAATTTTATACACTAAAAAGAAAAATAGAAAACCTTTTTTTGCTAGAGTTAACACTCACAAAAGCACTGTATGAGCACTATGGTTAACATTATTGGCCAGTGACTTCTTAATTTTAGGCATAGGTCTAGAAGCAGCAGCCATTCCAGTTTTGCTATTTGGCCCGGACTCTTTATTCTGGGAAGAAAAAAAAAAAAAAAGTTCATAAAACTCAGAGGTGCTGAGCTATCTCAGTGGTATTCAGCACATGGTCTCTTTTATGAAATTGTTAATAGGAGTGCTAATTAAAGGAGTGACTATGTATCAACAAGTCAAATAAATTCCAGGTTATATAACTCCATCAATACCACTTTTTTGCCAACTCCCAAATACTTTAATCTAAAAATTAACTGTGTTGGCTCATCTTTCTCATGGCAGCTCACTCTGTGGCAGGTGGTTTGTAAGAAAGAAATCTGATGCAAGCTCCAGAAAGCAGAAGTTAAATATTCCTCAACATGATACAGCAAAGTAATAGAATGATGACATTGTTTCAAGCTTCTGTACAACCTTTAAAGTTTATATCATATCAAGGCAATTGAGGGGCAAGAAGTGCATGGAAAATAATGATAGAAGAATGGAAAATTCTCAGAAATAAATTTGCATTACTGCTACAAATATAGGTTACAGATGTATTCAAAAACCTAGAAGCCGTACCTGTCTTTGACTCTTCATTTCAAATAGAAAATGATTGTTTCAAATACAGACACCAATTCATCTTCTTTTCCTCCCTCCTTGTAACTCTTTAACTTACCTCAGCTGAATATCAACTAATTCAGTCTTTTCAGTTTCCGAACTCAATTAGACAGTAAGGACCAGACATTTAAAGGCAGGTGAATGGGAGTTAGCCATCACAATATATTTTATAACCTGGCCTAAGAGCTAGATCAAATAAAAGGTGATTCTGGCAGAGCAATGACCACGAGTTAGATTCCTTAGTTGAAAGTGCCATTGAAAAACAAAGTCACGGACCTTCTTTCATTATAAAAGCAAAACAGGTACTTAAGTGCCAAATAATGTGAATTCATGACAGCCAGTTCAGTAGGCAGAAGGATGTCTCTGTTATTTAGTAAAGAATTGTGAAGAAAGCAGTGTGAAAACTTAGATACCTAACTGTGGCGCTTGTTTGTACATGGAGAGCTGTGTCTCCATAAATAAAGAAAAATAGAAAGAGGGCCAAGGCCTAATCCTAGGATCCAAGTCCAGATGTCACCACAGAATTGGTGTTCACACTTAGCTTAGTTGTCTCCAGAACTGCTTTGTCCTGGACAAATCTGTAGGACAGCCAGGGAATAACTAAAAATTGACATGTTTGTGATTGACAGCAATACTCAGCCAGTGTGCAAGAAGTGGTTGTTGTTCAGAAAACGACTCAATACAAGAACTAGGTGAAACTCAAAAAAACTATTAGGAGATGTGTTTAGAGAAGATGAAAGCAAGTATTTTTTACAAGCAGGTACTGAATTTTGAGAAACTTGCCACAGGAGGCATGGGAGGCCAATTCAAAAGAGAATTAGACAAACGTATGGACTAAAGATCCATAAATGGATAATAAAAGGACTGGGCAGGATTATACCTTCTACTATTCCGAGTACAATTCTGGATGATGGAGGGGTATGAGAGGAAAAGATTGCAGGAAGTAGACCGGCTCACATGCTTTACTTAATAGCATCTTCTATTGCCACTGTTGGAGACAGAATAGTGTGCTAGCTGTACCACTCATTTGACTTCCTAGAGCATATCTTAATTTCTTTCTAACAGTCCTTTCCATACTTTTTTCCTGAAGCACTTGGCCATATTGCCTTAATTCAAGTGCTTTTTTTTAGATTCCTGTTATGAAATCTTACAAAAATAATCCACCCAACTATTACACTGTTAGGGGTTTCTTCCCCACAGTTTTTTCTATAGGACTTAGCTAACATATAACAGCAATAAGAACAAAAGTCTGTTCTTCTAGTGTCAGGCTTGGACACATTTCAGTCCCCTTATCTTCAGAGCACAGTGAAGTTCACAATTCTTTTTATATACACAGTAAGTATGGATATAAAAGTAAACTATCATATAGCATTTATCAAAATAGTATGTGAAGGTCTCTAGTTCAGTAACAGCAGACAAGAAATCTCTTGCCCTCCTACATAATTTTTTCTGTTATAGCTTTACTTTCCAATATTAAGAGTATTCCTGTCCATTATTCTGTCCTTTCTCATTATACTCTTTTCATTTTCTACACTTTCCATTTTCCTTCTTTACTCCTATTAAGTCATACCACAAGATGCATGAAGAGGAAATTCAAATTATAACTGCTCAGCAGTGACAATTTGTGACTGAGGAATTATTTGGCATGGAGGACAAGAAGACCCAACTGCAGAAGGAGTTAAACTCTCTGGCGGCAGGAATTCCAGAGACAGAATGACTCCCTGTAAGGGAGTGAAGTTTCCCTTGGTGATTAGGTAAGGAAAAGCTCCAGCACTCTCTTGTAGCCAATGGGAGCACTCAGAGGACACCTTTGGGCAGCAGAGCTGGTGATAGGAGATGGACCCAAGGCCAGGCTGAGGCTCCTCATACAACACTTACAGGATTGGTGCTGGTGTAAGTGTATATAAGGAATTGGCTTGTGACACATCTTTGCAGACTCCTTGTAGAACCTTGTAGGACTCTGTCCATACATTGTTTTTATTTTGTTTTGTATTTTAATATATATTTAAGCACAAACGTGTGCTTAATTTGCCTCAAGGGGTACAATAAAAATACCCCAACATGTATCTATCTCCCTGATTCTTCCCATTTCCTCTCCTCAGGTTGACCTATTCTGAACTGGGATGCTGAAAGCAAATAATAGCTCTCCCTACATTTTTTTCTCAAAGCCTATGGATGTTCCAAAGTTAGCTCCATCTTTGAGAAAGTCTAATATTGATCACATTTGTAATAAAAAATGTTTTCAATAGTGACATTTGAATTTTGACATAAAAATTAATCTAATTTTTATTGTGTTCCATAGCCATTTAAGTACAGCATGTTATTAGTTAGCTCACTTTGTTTGCGGTTTTGTTTCTTAATTTAAGATTATTTGGTTAAAAATAGTATGAAATTCTAAAAGCATCGTATTAAAAACAGCTAAAGAATTTGTCATGGATTAAGCTCCAGAAATACAAATGACTCCCAGAAACATACTGACTTGTGTTGACTATGTACTATTTTTCTCCTTTTCTTTTCCTGTAGTTATAACTCTAGAGAATATTAATATCACTGAGTCTGTAGGCTCTGTTCCTTAGATTTTAAAGATTCACTCTACATTACCTAGGTTTCCACCTATGCTCGTCCTTTTGGTAATTTTCAAACCATAAAGAAAAGAAAACTTTCCATATGAAGATACAACTTTCTCCTACAGCTGTGCAGTGGAATGCTGGTACCAGTTTCCTCAGGAAAGCAGGTGTTATAGAATGAGGTAGCAAGAGTGCTACAGGCTACCTGTTCCCTCATCTCTTTCTTCTCTCCTCTCTTTTTTTTTTTCCTTTTTTTTTTTTTTTTCCTTTTTTAGGGTGTCTGTGGGTATGTGTTTGTCTTCTACATTTTTTTTTGTTGTGTTTGTCTATGCAAGCTTGGTGACAATGACCTAATCAATCGGTCATTCTGGAAGTAAAATGAGCACGTTCTGAAGACATCCTTATTGGTATTTCTGTCATTCAGAATATAGACTTGGTTTTGGACTATTGCACTTACCAATAGGCAAATTTAAATTAATAAAGGTTTCATTGGGTAAACACTGAGTTTAATCATATTACTTCATAAGTAATAAAAAAATCCCTAGATATTGCTCATTGTTTGCACAGTGGATAAACCAAAAAGAGCCAACTTTCTAAAGTTATGCAAACAATTTAGTTATTTTTGTTATAGCAATGTTGTATAAATGCTAGCAATAGTTTTATTGCTAACTGCATGTATTTATGCAACTAAATTCCATTACTTTTTCTGCTGAATCCGATTGTCTCAGGCTTTATCATATTTATTATGCTTGTGTTGCCCAATCATAGAATCACAGAATCATAGAATAGTTTGGGTTGGAAGGGACCTCTAAAGGTCATCTAGTACAAACCCCCTGCCGTGGGCAGGGACATCTTCAACTAGAGCAGGTTGCTCAGAGCCCCGTCCAACCTGACCTTGAACGTTTCCAGGGATGGGGCATCCACCATCTCTCTGGGCAACCTATGTCAGTTTCACCACTCTCAGCGTAAATAATTTCTTCCTTATATCTAGTCTAAATCTACCCCCCTTTAGTTTAAAAACATTCCCCCTTCTCCTGTCACAACAGGCCCTGCTAAAAAGTTTCTCTCCATCTTTTTTATAAGCCCCCTTTCAGTACTCATAGGCTGCAAGAAGGTGTCCCCCTGAAGCCTTCTCTTCTCTAGGCTGAACAACCCCAACTCTCTCAGCCGTTCTTCAGAGGAGAGGGGTTCCAGCCCCCTGATCATTTTCGTGGCCCTCCTCTGGACACACTCCAACAGGTCTGTGTCTTTCTGATGCTGAGGGCTCCACAGCTGGATGCAGTCCTCCAGGTGGGGTCTCACCAGAGCAGAGGAGAGGGGCAGAATCACCTCCCTCGACCTGCTGGCCACGCTTCTTTGGATGCAGCCCAGGATACAATTGGCCTTCTGGGCTGTGAGCGCACATTGCTGGCTCATGTCCAGCTTTTCATCCACCAGTACCCCCAAGTCCTTCTCGGCAGGGCTGCTCTCAATCCCTTCATCCCCCAGCCTGTATTGAGACAGGGGCTTGCCCTGACCCAGGGGCAGGGCCTTGCACTTGGCCTTGTTAAACCTCATGAGGTTCACACAGGCCCACTTCTCAAGCTTATCCAGGTCCCTCTGGATGGCATCCCGTCCCTCTGGCATGTCAACCACACCACTCAGCTTGGTGTCATCTCCAAACTTGCTGAGGGTGCACTCAATCCCACTGCCGATGTCACTGATGAAGATATTAAACAGTACTGGTCCCAATATGGACCCCTGAGGGCCACCACTCATCACCAATCTCCATCTGGACATCGAGCCATTGACCACTACCCTCTGGATGCAACCATCTAGCCAGTTCCTCACCCTTTACCAGACAGTCCACCCATCAAATCCATACCTCTCCAGTTCAGAGAGAAGGATGTTGTGGGGGACCATGTCAAAGGCCTTACAGAGGTCCAGATAGATGATAGTCATGTGTAGACATTTGTTCAGGCCTTCTGAAGACTCACAAATTACAAATCAACATGCCATACCAGAAGCCACAAACTGTGAGGACTAAGCACTCCAGTTCTCGCTTCCTTTCCGAGCTGTCTACCCCAAAATAAGTCCACACACGAAGGTTCAGAACAAGGACACTTTTCTCAAATTTTCTTTTTTTTTTCTTTAATCACTTTCCAGTTTTATATTTTCATCTGAGCTTAAAGGTATTGCAGACAAAAATGTGTTTTCTTACGGTATTATATCCTTGAATTGGACAGTTTTCTTTGAGTGTCACCTTGATATGTATGACAACAACACTAACAACAGTGATTCCATCTCCTTTTCTGCTGTCACTTATAAATATAATAGGAAATTAATAGTTACATATCTGTTTTACCTTTGGTTACATAAGATAATAATGTCTGGAAGAGCATAGATTTATACTTAATATTATGAATTTGGATTGAAGAATTATAGTCAATTATGTGGTATTGGTCTTCCATAAAAACTGAAGGGCATTTAATTCCTTGTAATTATGCAAATGCAGACTTTTGAATGTGTATCTCTTAATTATTACACTATGTACAGTTTATTGTAATTTGCTTATGAGGCTGTAGTCCTTGTAGACAACAGAAAGGTAAGGCTTGGTCAATAAAGGGTTCTGCTGCTCATTTAGTGAGTTTGAAACAGTAATTTCAGGCTTACCATTTTTCAGATTCTTCAGCAAACATGATAGATAACAGAAAGTCATACTCAGCAGATTTAGCTTGTATTTTTGATTTAGCACTTTAAAAGCTCTGTGAATGACTACACCATAACTTCCTGAAAAATTCTCTAATTTGTTCCGAATTATCACAATTAAGGAAAGAACTTTATTGCTTACAACATTATCTGAAAGCTGCATTTGGATTCATAGTAATGTCCCTTGGCATTTTCAAATTTGATAGTTGTAGAGCATTTCTTTTGTGTTGAAGTAGTAAAACTGTATGGTAATTGGTCATTGTTTGTACTGCTGCACTTAGAAACATTTCACTGCTGTCATTATAATCCTAGTATTTCTAGGGCTGTATAATTTATCCATGAAATTTTGCTTTGGGCTAAAACTTGGCATGCAAATTATGTGTCCATTTTTAGATTATACAAGCTTCAAAAAAAATTACTGCCGTTATACACTTTTTTTTGCCCGTATACTTGGTAACTAAAAATAAGTTAATGCCTGACATTTAGAAAACTGAAATGCAGTTATGGCTCTGGGACCAAATCCCATGAAGGGATGCAAAATGAAACTCTATATTCGCAAGAGGGCATGCTTAAAAACATTTGCACTCTTTGTTATGTATAGCTCCCACTGTGTGAAAAATAGACTTAGTCCATGCATGATGCTGCATGCAAATGTGACTGGTAAACATATAAACAGTACTCTGGTTATTTGAAGATTTGAGTCTTCATTTGCAGCACTCTGTAATATTACCTAGTGATTTTTAGTACCAGTGCTCTAAAAATGCACAGTAACAAACAATGTCAGGAAGGTACTGATGTTAAAAGTCAATTATGACAGAGAGTTGTAACAGCAGAAAACTCATATTTTTATCATACTGGTGTTGAATCAATGCCTTCATAACACAACATAGATTCTAGGTGTTCTGTTATGTCAAAAATATTCCAGTTTTCTAGAAGAGGTCACAATATCTTCTAAATTCATGTCACAATGAAGAAAGTGAAAAACAAAAAATAGTTTGAATCGCAAAATAAACCATTTGCTAAACTACCAGAGAGACTTCTGTGCTGAATTGTCCTCCAAACACCAGCGATCTCAATGCAGGACTGTTCTGTGGCAAAACCTACAGGTACTTCATTTCTTGTGCCACAAGCTTTGAAATGCATAAATATACTTGCCACTGATTAACTTGATATATATATCACTTTAAAGGCCAGCTACAGACTAAAGATAGTAAATACCAGCATAAGGGAAAAGAAAAAAGAGGCAGGAATGTGAACACTTAATCAATGCTTTTATAAGTTTATTGGAAGTTTTTTTTGTGATTTTGGGTTTCACATTGTCTCTTCAAAAAAAGTACTTTATAAATGAGATACACTGTTTTTTTCCATTAGCCTTTGGTGATTGGCATATTTCTCTCAAAATAAAATCAGCAGCTGCAAAGCTCAGTTTCCTTGTATCAGAATAGCTGTTATCATATACAAAGTGTTTTTTTAATGTATGTTTAAAAAGTAATTTCTGACTTGGGGAAAAAGGAGCAAAAGATCAGATATACCTGTTTAGATAACATCCTCCAAATTGGTGTCTTGTCTCAAACAGTAACCATAAACAGATGTCTAAGGAAGAATCATGATGAGGCAAACATATATCGTAGTGAGTATTCTTCCTGCCTCACATTATTTTCACCTCATGGAGAGTCCTGAGGCTGATTAGTTGTATCTATTGAGAAATTCTCATCAGAGCTCTCTTTAAGTACTTATTCAATGCTTCCTTGAACACATACATTTTTTTTATCCACATCTTCTGACAAGGAGTTCATCTCATCTCTTGCATGAGTAATGACTTCCTCTACATGCTGTGTACCTAAATCTTACTAACTTCTTGCATGCTCTAAGAAAAGATAAAAAATTTCCCTGTCCACTACTTTTATGCCAGTCATGATTTTATAAAACTCTACTATATTCATCCCTAGTGTTTTTTTCAGGCAGAAGAACCCCACTATACTGTCATTCAGATGTTATTTCATAGTTTTGGACATCCTTTTTGTTCTTTCAACATTTGCCACTTCAAATTGTTCTTTTTGAGATGAAGAGACAAAAAACACGTTTAATATTCTAGATGTGAGCAAACCAAGGCAAGATATTAAACCGCATTCAAAATTTTGTATTACTGATGTTTGGTAAAGAAATTACTTTGTTTTGAAGAAAACCTAAAACATTTGATTTGATGAGAAGGGTTGGTGCCAGCTGTAGGTGAGAGGTGAGAACACTTTCTTTCCTTTTTTTTTCCCTCATCTTTACAGAACATTGTTTCCTGTAATGATTTCTACAAAACACTAACAAGTACAATAGGTGCAAAGCATTTGATACTGTCCCACACAACATCATTGTCTCTAAAATGGAGAGACATTAATTTGATGAGTGAACTACTCGGTGGATAAGAAATTGCCTTGATGGTTGCACTCAAAGACTTGCAGTCAAGGGCTCAATGTCCAAGTGGAGACCAGTGACAAGTGGTGTCCCTCAGGGGTCCATATTGGGAGCAGTATTATTTAACATCTTTGTCAGGGACAGGGACAGCGGGATAGAGTGCACCCTCAGCAAGTTTGCAGATGACACCAAGCTGAGTGGTGTGGTTGATACTCTAGAGGGAAGGGATGCCATCCAGAGGGACCTTGACAAGCTAGAGTGGTGGGCCCGTGTGAACCTCATGAAGTTCAACAAGGCCAAGGGCAAGGTCCTGCCCCTGGGTCAGGGCAATCCCAAACATGGATACAGGCTGGGTATTGAGTGGATTAAGAGCAGCCCTGCAGAGAAGGACTTGGGGGTATTGGTGGATGAAAAACTGAATATGACACGGCAGAGAGGAAGCAGTCTAGGAGGTTCCTGGAGTGTGTGGAAGACAACTTCCTGACACAGCTGGTAAGTGAGCCTACCAGGGGAGGTGCCTCGCTTGACCTGCTGTTTACAAACAGAGAAGGACTGGTGGGAGATGTGGTGGTCGGAGGCCGTCTTGGGCTTAGCGACCATGAAATGATAGAATTCTCAATTCTTGGTGAAGTAAGGAGGGGGGACAGCAAAACCACAACCATGGACTTCTGGAGGGCAGACTTTGGCCTGTTCAGGACGCTGGTTGAGAGAGTCCCGTGGGAGACGGTCCTGAAGGGCAAAGGGGTCCAGGAAGGCTGGACGATCTTCAAGAAGGAAGTCTTAAAGGCGCAGGAGCAGGCTGTCCCTGTACGCCGTAAGAAGAATGGGCGGGGAAGACGACCGGCCTGGCTGAACGGGGAGCTCTTGCTGGGAATCAGGAAAAAAAGGACAGTTTACCGCTTGTGGAAGAAGGGGCAGGCGACTCAAGAAGAGTACAGGGATCTTGTTAGGTCGTGCAGAGAAGAAATGAGAAGGGCAAAAGCCCAGCTAGAACGCAATCTGGCCGCTGTTGTTAAAGACAACAAAAAAAGTTTTTACAAATATATTAATGACAAGAAGAGAGCCAAGGAGAATCTCCATCCTTTATTGGATGCAGGGGGGAACATTGTCACTGAGGATGAGGAAAAGGCTGAGGTACTCAATGCCTTCTTTGCCTCAGTCTTTAACAGGCAGACCAGTTATCCTCAGGGTACTCGGCCCCCCGAGCTGGAAGACGGGGACGGCGAGCAGGATGAACCCCCCGTAATCCAGGAGGAAGCAGTCAATGACCTGCTATGCCACCTGGACACTCACAAGTCTATGGGGCCGGATGGGATCCACCCGAGAGTGCTGAGGGAGCTGGCGGAGGTGCTCGCCAAGCCACTCTCCATCATTTATCAGCAGTCCTGGTTAACAGGGGAGGTCCCGGAAGACTGGAGGCTTGCCAATGTGACGCCCATCCACAAGAAGGGCCGGAAGGAGGATCCGGGGAACTACAGGCCTGTCAGCTTGACCTCGGTGCCGGGGAAGATGATGGAGCGGCTCATCTTGAGGGCGCTCACAAGGCATGAGCAGGACAACCAGGGGATCCGGCCTAGCCAGCATGGATTCATGAGAGGCAGGTCCTGCTTGACCAACCTGATCTCCTTCTATGACCAGGTGACCCGCCTGGTGGATGAGGGAAAGGCTGTGGATGTGGTCTACCTGGACTTCAGCAAGGCCTTTGACACTGTCTCCCACAGCATTCTCCTCGAGAAGCTGGCGGCTCACGGCTTAGACAGGTGGACTCTTTGCTGGGTCAAAAACTGGCTGGACGGCCGGGCCCAGAGAGTTGTGGTGAATGGAGTTCAATCCAGTTGGCGGCCGGTCACGAGCGGTGTTCCCCAGGGCTCAGTACTGGGGCCGGTCTTGTTTAATATCTTTATTGATGATCTGGATGAGGGGATTGAGTGCACCCTCAGTAAGTCTGCAGACGACACCAAGTTGGGCAGGAGTGTTGATCTGCTCGAGGGTAGGAAGGCTCTGCAGAGGGACCTGGACAGGCTGGATCGATGGGCCGAGGCCAACTGTATGAGGTTCAACAAGGCCAAGTGCCGGGTCCTGCACTTGGGCCACAACAACCCCATGCAGCGCTACAGGCTTGGGGAAGAGTGGCTGGAAAGCTGCCTGGCGGAAAAGGACCTGGGGGTGTTGGTCGACAGCCGGCTGAACATGAGCCGGCAGTGTGCCCAGGCGGCCAAGAAGGCCAATGGCATCCTGGCCTGTATCAGAAATAGCATGGCCAGTAGGAGTAGGGAAGTGATCGTGCCCCTGTACTCGGCACTGGTGAGGCCGCACCTCGAATCCTGTGTTCAGTTTTGGGCCCCTCACTACAAGAAGGACCTTGAGGTGCTGGAGCGTGTCCAGAGAAGGGCAACGAGGCTGTTGAGGGGTCTGGAGAAGAAGTCTTCTGAGGAGCGGCTGAGGGAACTGGGACTGTTCAGCCTGGAGAAGAGGAGGCTGAGGGGAGACCTCATCGCTCTCTACAACTACCTGGAAGGAGGTTGTAGCGAGGTGGGTGTCGGTCTCTTCTCCCAAGTAACCAGCGATAGGACGAGAGGAAATGGCCTCAAGTTGCGGCAGGGGAGGTTTAGATTGGATGTAAGGAAAAATTTCTTTACTGAACGAGTGGTGAAACATTGGAAGAGGCTGCCCAGGGAAGTGGTGGAGTCCCCATCCCTGGAGGTATTTAAAAGACGTGTAGATGAGGCGCTTAGGGACATGGTTTAGTGGGCATGGTGGTGTTGGGTTGACGGTTGGACTCGACAATCTTAGAGGTCTTTTCCAACCTCAATGATTCTATGATTCTATGATTCTAATGTGCACTTGCAGCCCAGAGGGCCAATCGTATCCTGGGTTGCATCAAAAGAAGTGTGACCAGCAGGTCAAGGGAGGTGATTCTTCCCACCTACTCCACTCTTGTGAGACCTCAGCTAAGTACTGTGTTCAGCTCTGGGTGCCCCAACGTAAGAAGGACATGGACCTGCTCGAGCGGGTCCAGGGGAGGGCCACGAAGACGATCGGGGGATGGAACACCTCCCCTATGAGGACAGGCTGAGAGAGTTGGGGTTGCTTAGCCTAGAGAAGAGAAGGCTCTGGGGAGACCTTAGAGCAGCTTTCCAGTACCTGAAAGGGGACCTACAGGAAAGAGGGGGAGGGACTCTTTATCAGGGAGTGTAGTGATGCGACGAGGGGTAATGGTTTTCAACTGAAAGGGGGTAGATTTAGATTAGATATTAGGAAGAAATTCTTTACTGTGAGAGTGGTGAGACACTGGAACAGGTTTCCCAGAGAAGTTGTGGATATCCCCTCCCTCAAAGTGTTCAAGGCCAAATGGGATGAGACTTTGAGCAACCTGGTCTAGTGGAAGGTGTCCCTGCCCATGGCAGGGGGGTTGGAACTAGAAGACCTTTAAGGTCCCTTCCAACCCAAACCATTCTATGATTCTATGATTCTGTGTACTGCTATGAAGCTATGGGCAATTTTTTAGTTATCTACCCGATTTCATTTGTCACTTCAGTGAATCAAATCCTTCAAAAGTACATGAGGACATTTCCTTTAACATCTACTCAGTAATAAGCATGTGCTATAATTCTGTTCTATTTCTTTCCAATCTGACAATTAATGAATTAAATAAATAGCAACAGTGCTCCAATATCTCAAAATCATATTCTTTAATAAAAGAAAATTTAAAGTTACTGAAGCATATTATAAGCAGTTTATTTCTGAAGTGATCAAATTTCAGGAACAAGAAGTGAGATTTAATTTTATTGTACTGCTTTAAATTTATAGGTGTTATGGTGAAAATGAAAGGTTCATAAGATTACACAGAATCACAGAATCACTGAATCAAAGAACAGTTGAGGTTGGAAGAAACCTCTGAAGGTAATTTTGTCCAAGCCCCCCTGCTTAAGCAGGATCACCTAGAACCAGTTGCCCAGGACCACGGCTTTTGAATATCTCCAAGGAGGGAGACTCCACAACCTCTCTGGGAAACCTGTACCAGTGCTCAGTCACCCTCACAGTTAAAAAGTGTTTCCTGATGTTCAGGTGGAACCTTCTGAGTTTCAGTTTGTGCCCATTGCCTCTTGTCCTGTCACTGGGCACCACTGAAAAGAGCCTGGCTACGTCTTCTTTGCACACTCCTTTCAGGTATTTATAGACATTGATAAGATCTCCCCTGAGCCTTCCCTTCTCCAGGCTAAACAGTCCCAACTCTCGCAGCTTTTCCTCAAAGGAGAGATGCTCCAGTCCATTCATCATCTTAGTGGCCTTTTGCTGGACTCTCTCCAGTATGCCCATGTCTCTCTTGTACTGAGGAGCCCAGAACTGGACACAGGACTCCAGGTGTGGTCTCACCAGTGCTGAATAAAGGGGAAGGATGACCTCCCTCATCCTGCTGGCAATACTTTGCCCAATGCAGCCCAGGATGCCATTAACCTTTGCTGCAAGGGCATGTTGCTGGCTCATGTTCAACCTTGTATCCACCAGGACCCCTAGGTCCTTTTCTGCCAAGCTACTTTCCAGCTGTGTGGCCCCAGCATATGTTGGTGCATGGGGTTGTTCTTCCCCAAGTGCAGCACTTTGTACTTCCTCTTGTTCAACTTCATGAGGTTCCTGTTGGCCCATTTCTCCAGCGTCTCGAGGTCCCTCAGGATGGCAGCACAACCCTCTGGTGTAGCAATCACTCCTCCCAGTTTGTTGTCATCTGCAAACTTGCTGAGGGTACACACTCTGCCCCATCATCCAGATCATTAATGAAGTGGTTAAACAGAACTAGACCCAGTATTGACCCCTGGGGCACACCGCTAGTTACTGGCCTCCAACTAAACTTTGTTCTACTGACTACTACCACCTGGGCCTAGCCATTCAGACAGTTTTCAATGCACCACACTGTATGCTCATCCAGCCCGTACATCAACAGCCTCTCTATGAGGATATTACAGGAGACAGTGTCAAAGACCTTACTGAAGTCCAGGTAGACAATATTTATGGCTCTCACCTCATCTACCAGGCCAGTCATTCCATCATAGAAGTTAATGAAGCTTCTCAAGCATGACTTCCCCTTGGTGAAGTCATGCTGACTACTCCTGATGACTTTCTTGTCCTTAATGTGCCTGGAAATGGTTTCCAGGGTTAGCTGCTCTATCACCTTCCTAGGGATTGAGGTGAGGCTGATTGGCTTGTAGTTCTCTGGGTCCTCCTTCTTGCACTTCTTGAAGATAGGAGTGACATTTGCTTTCTTGCAGTGTTTGGGCACTTCTCCCAGTCACCAAGATTATCAAGAGTAGCCTCACAATGACATCTCCCAGCTCCCTCAACACTTGTAGGTGCATCTGTATTGGGTTTTTGTGGCCCATGAGGACTTATGTATGTCCAGGTTGCTTAAGTATTCTGTGATCTGATCCTCTTCCACCAAGGGTACATCTTCCTTGCTCCATCATTTCCCCTTGGTCTCTGGGACCTGTGATTCCTGAAGACTGGTCTTACTAGCAAAGACTGAGGCAGAGAAGGCATTCAGTACCTCAGCCTTTTCCATGTCCTGTGTAACCAGGTCCCCATTTTGTTGAGCAATAGACCCACATTTTCCTCAGTCTTTCTTTTCTCTCCTATGCACTTATAGAAACTGTTCTTGTTTTCTTTAGCCCTGTTCAAAAAGAAGTACGGTATTTAACTACTGGTAAAAGGAAAAAAATGAAATGTAGAGAAGAAATCACTTGGAATTTAGTCATAATTGCAATTGTACTGTCACAATAACATCTAGAACCCCACTAAGGATTTAAAGTAGATGATGTTGCTCATACATGAATAAGCTGTGAACCTGTGATTGTAAGGGATATATTTTAATTGTTACTTACATTTTAACTTCTTTTATTGTGGGGTAAAAACAGTACAGAAGATGAAATTAATAGCTTATACTTTACCCTGAATGATGCATGTCATGTATAAGGTGGTGATCAGAGGGTTGTCTTGTAAAAATGTTATTTTCCTGGAAATACCCAGTATATTATTTCACTGTCAGTACTGCTGAAAAAAACCCAAAATCCACCAACAAAAAACCCTTAGATTTCAATTTTTTTAAAATTTGTTTTTATTTGTTAGAAGAGGAGATTGTTTTGATTTGTTTATTTCAATGTTTTTAATATTTATTTTAAATCACAAGTGTTAGGAGTAGACAGTGAATGTGAGTTGAACTCTCAATATTCATAATTACATAAACTTGTACTATACATCATAACATATTGTAGCTGTAATAATTTTCTTTTAATGTGTCTTCAATGCAACAGACATTTTAAGGACCGTTAAGCCAAGGATTTGCCCAACAACCCATGATGATCTATTATTAACAAAATATATATAATCAGGATGCTTTTACAATACAACACAGATTGGGCAAACATATAATTAAGAAGCTATTAATTTTAGCAAGATAGAACCAATGAACATTTCTGTGCTTAGGCTTTCGTAGCTAGGCTTTACTAACAAATGACCAGATACACTTCAACAATTGTTCCCACATGTTGTGCACTAGGTTTTGCTAAAAGTCATCCTGATAGCAGACTCAAAATGTTTGCTATTTTCTTTTGCTCATAACTGCATATTCTATGTAGTCCATCTAAAAATGGAGAATAATTAATTTGTGCCTTTCCTGTATTATAAGACATTCAGTTCAGAGGAGGCCAGCCTATTCTTGCTGTTTTATGGGTGGAAATAGTGAATGAACTCACAGGTTCCCACTACATGCCCTAACTTCAGGACTTTAACATGAAAACGTCAATCTACTAACAGCTCTGAATATAGATTCCTATAAAACAGCTGGGCCATTTTACATTAAAGGGGAAATGGGTGATATTACCTGAAGGACAGACTGATCATCTATCTGAACTCTCACCTGTTTATTTTAAGCCCACTGGGAGTCTCCTGGAAGTCACAGGTCATGCTGGATCCAAACACAGAAAACTTGCACCAGTGGAGCCTTAATTCACAACTCCTAGACCACGCAACTCATCAAAGGAGATGACAGATTTCTATACATTACAAAATAGTAGCTATTTTAAAATTCTTTTATTCTACTTTCAGAGTTTAATTTTTACTATTTTTTCTGTTACTATTATAAAACATTTCTACTTCAATACATACTTCCACTCTTTATGTTAATCCTACTATAATAATATCTAAATTACTTGTGAGAGGTGTATCTTATTAACTGTTTCACAGAAGTAAAGATATTGAGTTGGCTCTATATTAGCTTAATCACAGGGTTATAAAAATGCAGTGGTACCATTTTCTGGTTACACTTGGGCTTGGAAGCCCTTTTAGTTATTTTGTGTTGGATGGGGGCCAAGTTATTGAATCCTGCTAGACCAAAATAATCTCCATGCAACTTTACATGAAGGTTGAAAAACACAGTAAAAGTTCTTGCATTGTGGTCCCTTGTACTTTAGATATTATCTTGAGAGCAGCACAGTATTAATGCATAGAGCTAGACTGGGTTCATCCTCATGCCAAAATAATGATCCCTTCTTGAAGGGTGTGGTATGGAGACATCTGAGCAATTCTGCTTGGTCCAGGTTGTGTTTAAGAAGGATTATGAACGTCAACTCAAAGACAGCTACACTAGACCCATAACTGCAGTGTGTTCACCAGTTTCAGTATTAGCAGGCTGATTTCATTCTGTGGCTATACTTCATACAACGGAGAATTGACCGTATCAAATTGACTTTAAACACAGTTTGCATCTTGTTAGTGAAAATGCAGTCGTTCCGATCTCTTTCAATGCTGCTCAGAATACAGTTCATCAGTGTTTGTGCACCGAGATAAAGGCCAGCCTCTGTACAGATGCTTACAATTTGTGGTGATATTTAATGTTGTGTTAAATATCTATGGTAAACTGAATGTAAATTATATCCTTGTATTGGAATTGCTATAGCAATTTTTTGCTCATAGTAAAGTTAGAAGAGAGTAATATTAAATGAAAAGTGAAGAGCAACACAGCAAATAAAACCTTATTCAGTATTTAAATGTATCTCCATATACTTGCAGAAATTAGGCCCTCTTAGCACATAAAGTGGGTAATGAAAAAAGATATCTATTACTCTTTTGTAGTACAGTTCATAGAGAAATCATCCTTTAATTTATTGCTGTAGAAATATGAAGTGAATTGTAAAGCTTAAGTTTTGCAATTCCAGAAAAGCCTGTTTCACAGCTAAAATCCGTCCTGTTTGACTCTTTATATGTCACAGATCCCCATGAAACTTTATCTAACAAAGCTATACCAAATAGTCAGTGAAATAGCTCCTATCAGCTTCAGTAAGATTTGGGTTAGGTCTAAAGTGTAAGTTGTTATCTTTTTTTTTTTTTTTTAGTAACCCTGAGAGATGATCAGTGCTTAAAAGGCTGTTTCATTAGAATTGCAGAAAGAGAATAGAGAAAAGACAAAAAAGAGTAGAATCTTAATCTTCTACAAAGTTAAAGGAATGCAAAATATAAGTTAGTGGAGAAAATTCTTTAGAGCAGAAACAGAAACTTTATTTCATAGAATCATTTAGGTTGGAAAGGACTTTTAAGATAATCAAGTTCAACCATTAATCTAGCATTGCCAAGTCCACCACTAAACCATGTCCCTAAGTGGTACATCTACATGACTTCTAAATACCTCCAGAAATGGGGACTCAACCACTTCCCTGGGAAGCCTGTTCCAATCCTTGGTAACCCTTATGGTGAAGAAATTTATCCTAATATCCAATCTAAACCTCCCCTGGTGCAACTTGAGGCCATTTCCTCTCGTCCTGTCACTAGTTACTTGGGAGAAGAGACCGACACCCACCTTGCTACAACCTCCTTTCAGGTAGTTGTAGAGCGCAATGAGGTCTCCCCTCAGCCTCCTTTTCTCCAGGCTAAACAGTCCCAGTTCCCTCAGCCGCTCCTCATAAGGCTTGTTCTCCAGACCCCTCAACAGCCTCGTTGCCCTTCTCTGGACACGCTCCAGCACCTCAAGGTCCTTCTTGTAGTGAGGGGCCCAAAACTGAACACAGGATTCGAGGTGCGGCCTCACCAGGGCCGAGTACAGGGGCATGATCACTTCCCTACTCCTGCTGGCCACACTATTCCTGATACAGGCCAGGATGCCATTGGCCTTCCTGGCCACCTGGGCACACTGCCGGCTCATGTTCAGCCGGCTGTCAACCAGCACCCCCAGGTCCTTTTCCGCCAGGCAGCTTTCCAGCCACTCTTCCCCAAGCCTGTAGCGCTGCATGGGGTTGTTGTGGCCCAAGTGCAGGACCCGGCACTTGGCCTTGTTGAACCTCATACAATTGGTCTTGGTCCATCGATCCAGCCTGTCCAGGTCCCTCTGCAGAGCCTTCCTACCCTCAAGTAGATCAACACTCCCGCCAACAACTTGGTGTCGTCTGCAGACTTACTGAGTGTGCACTCCATCCTCTCATCCTGATCGTTGATAAAGATATTAATTTATGCAGAAATAGACAAGATACAAATGATATATTTAAAAGAGAGTATCTGGCATTCCATCCTCTATTGTTGTTGGTCTAAGATATCTACTATGAAGGAAATATTGAGGAAAGAAATCATATCATAGAATTATAGAATGGTTTGAGTTGAAGGGACCTTAAAGATCATCTAGTTCCAACCCCCCTGCCATGGGCAGGGACACCTTCCACTAGATCAGGTTGCTCAAAGTCTCATCCCATTTGGCCTTGAACACTTTGAGGGAGGGGATATCCACAACTTCTCTGGGAAACCTGTTCCAGTGTCTCACCACTCTCACAGTAAAGAATTTCTTCCTAATATCTAATCTAAATCTACCCCCTTTCAGTTGAAAACCATTACCCCTCGTCGCATCACTACACTCCCTGATAAAGAGTCCCTCCCCCTCTTTCCTGTAGGTCCCCTTTCAGGTACTGGAAAGCTGCTCTAAGGTCTCCCCAGAGCCTTCTCTTCTCTAGGCTAAGCAACCCCAACTCTCTCAGCCTGTCCTCATAGGGGAGGTGTTCCATCCCCCGATCGTCTTCGTGGCCCTCCCCTGGACCCGCTCGAGCAGGTCCATGTCCTTCTTACGTTGGGGCACCCAGAGCTGAACACAGTACTTAGCTGAGGTCTCACAAGAGTGGAGTAGGTGGGAAGAATCACCTCCCTTGACCTGCTGGTCACACTTCTTTTGATGCAACCCAGGATACGATTGGCCCTCTGGGCTGCAAGTGCACATTGCCGGGTCATATTCAGTTTTTCATCCACCAATACCCCCAAGTCCTTCTCCGCAGGGCTGCTCTTAATCCACTCAATACCCAGCCTGTGTCCATGTTTGGGATTGCCCTGACCCAGGGGCAGGACCTTGCCCTTGGCCTTGTTGAACTTCATGAGGTTCACACGGGCCCACCACTCTAGCTTGTCAAGGTCCCTCTGGATGGCATCCCTTCCCTCTAGAGTATCAACCACACCACTCAGCTTGGTGTCATCCGCAAACTTGCTGAGGGTGCACTCGATCCTGCTGTCTATGTTGCCAACAAAGATGTTAAACAACGCCAGTCCCAATACCGACCCCTAAGAAACACCACTTGTCACTGGTCTCCACTTGGACATTGAGCCCTTGACTGCAACTCTTTCAGTGTGACCATCCAGGAGATTCCTTATCCACTGAGTGTTCTATCCGTCAAATCCATGTCTCTCCAATTTAGAGAAAAAGATGTTATGCAGGACAGTGTCAAATGCTTTGCACAAGTCCGGGTAGATGACGTCAGTTGCTCCTCCCTTATCCACCAATGCTGTAACCCCATTGTAGAAGGCCACCAAATTTGTCAGGCATGATTTGCCCTTAGTGAAGCCATGCTGGCTGTCACCAATTACCTCCTTATTTTCCATGTGTCTTAGCATAGTTTCCAGGAGGATCTGTTCCATGATCTTTCCAGGCACAGATGTTAGACTGATTGGCCTGTAGTTCCCCGGGTCTTCCTTTTTCCGCTTTTTAAAAATGGTGGTTATGTTTCCCCTTTTTCAGTCAGTGGGAACTTCACTGGGCTGCCATAACTTCTCAAATATGATGGACAGTGGTTTAGCAATTTCATCTGCCAGTTCCCTCAGGACCCGCGGATGGATCTCATCAGGTCCCATGGACTTGTGCACCTTCAGGTGCCTTAGATGGTCTCAAACCTGATGTTCTCCTACAGTGGGCAGCTCTTCATTCTCCCAGTCCCTTTGCCTTTGCCTTCTGCAGCTTGGGTGGTGAGTCTTGAGCACTTGCCGGTGAAGACCAAGGCAAAAACATCATTGAGTACCTCCACCTTCTCCATATGCTGGGTAACCATGCCTCCTATTTCCTTCTGGAAAGGGTCCACATTTTCCCTCGTCTTCCTTTTATCCCCGACATACCTATAGAATCTTTTCTTGTTGCCCTTGATGTCCCTGGCCAGATTTAATTCTATCAGGGCTTTAGCTTTCCTAACCTGATCCCTGGCTGCTTGGACAATTTCTCTGTATTCCTCCCAGGCTACCTGTCCTTGCTTCCACCCTCGGTAGGCTTCCTTTTTGTGTTTGAGTTTGTCCAGGAGCTTCTTGTTTATCCATGCAGGCCTCCTGGCGTTTTTGCCTGACTTCCTCTTTGTTGGGATCCATTGCTCCTGAGCTTGGAGATGATCCTCAAATATTTCCCAGCTTTCTTGGGCCCCTCTTCCCTCCAGGGCTTTGCCCCATGGCACTCTTCCAAGCAGATCCCTGAAGAGGCCAAAGTCTGCTCTCCTGAAGTCCAGGGCAGTGAGTTTGCTGTGTGCCTCCTCAGTGCCCTAAGGATCTTGAACTCCACCATTTCATGGTCATTGCAGCCAAGGCTGCCATTGAGCTTCACATTCCCCACCAGCCCCTCCTTGTTGGTGAGAACAAGGTCCAGCATAGCACCTCTCCTGAGTGGCTCCTTTACCACTTGGAGAAGGAAGTTATCATTGACGCATTCCAGGAACGTCCTGGATTGCTTATGCCCTGCCATGTTGTCCCTCCAACAGATGTCAGGGTGGTTGAAGTCCCCCAGGAGGACCAGGGCTTGTGAACATGAGGCTGCTCCTATCTGTCTATAGAAGGTCTCATCCACTCCATCTTCCTCGTTAGGAATACATGGAAAATTATCAGGGCAAGGGGTCACTTTCTACACAACCAGGAATAGGACTTTAGGCTTTCAGATCTGCTGCAAATATAGTTAAAAAAAAAAAAAAAAAGGTGGAAAAAGACAAAATAAGGAGACAGGATGAAAGAAGTGGAAAAGAAGATGGTGGATCAGAGCAAGACAGAATAAATTACCTAAGTCTTTAAAGTATGACTATACAAAAAATTGTGCTCCTACCTGTTGTGGTTTAACCTCAGTCTGCAACTGAGTACCACACAGCCACTCGCTCACTCCTCCCCTCTGCCCCTCCCCGGTGGGACTGGGGAGAGAATCGGAAGGGTAAAAGTGAGAAAACTCGTGGGTTGAGATAAAGACAGTTTAACAGGTAAAGCAAAAGCTGTGCACGCAAGCAAAGCAAAACAAAGAATTCATTCAGTCAGTCAGTCTTTAACAGGCAGACCAGTTATCCTCAGGGTACTCAGCCCCCTGAGCTGGAAGACGGGGACGGCGAGCAGGATAGACCCCCCATAATCCAAGAGGAGGCAGCCAACGACCTGCTACACCACCTGGATGCTCACAAGTCTATGGGGCCGGATGGGATCCACCCGAGAGTGCTGAGGGAGCTGGCGCAGGAGCTCGCCAAGCCACTCTCCATCATTTATCAGCAGTCCTGGTTAACGGGGGAGGTCCCGGAAGACTGGAGGCTTGCCAATGTGATGCCCATCCACAAGAAGGGCCGGAAGGAGGATCCGGGGAACTACAGGCCTGTCAGCCTGACCTCGGTGCTGGGGAAGCTTATTGAGTGGTTCATCTTGAGGGCGCTCACAAGGCATGAGCGGGACAATCCGGGGATCAGGCCTAGCCAGCACAGGTTCATGAGAGGCAGGTCCTGCTTGACCAACCTGATCTCCTTCTATGACCAGGTGACCCGCCTAGTGGATGAGGGAAAGGCTGTGGATGTGGTCTACCTGGACTTCAGCAAGGCCTTTGACACCGTCTCCCACAGCATTCTCCTCGAGAAGCTGGCGGCTCACGGCTTAGACAGGTGGACTCTGCGCTGGGTCAAAACTGGCTGGACGGCCGGGCCCAGAGAGTTGTGGTGAATGGAGTTCAATCCAGTTGGCGGCCGGTCACGAGCGGTGTTCCCCAGGGCTCAGTACTGGGGCCAGTCTTGTTCAATATCTTTATCGATGATCTGGATGAGGGGATCGAGTGCACCCTCAATAAGTTTGCAGACAACACCAAGTTGGGCGGGAGTGTTGATCTGCTGGAGGGTAGGAAGGCTCTGCAGAGGGACCTGGACAGGCTGGATCGATGGGCTGAGGCCAACTGTATGAGGTTCAACAAGGCCAAGTGCCGGGTCCTGCACTTGGGCCACAACAACCCCATGCAGCGCTACAGGCTTGGGGAAGAGTGGCTGGAAAGCTGCCTGGCGGAAAAGGACCTGGGGGTGTTGGTCGACAGCCGGCTGAATATGAGCCGGCAGTGTGCCCAGGCGGCCAAGAAGGCCAATGGCATCCTGGCCTGTATCAGAAATAGTGTGGCCAGCAGGACTAGGGAAGGGATCGTGCCCCTGTACTCGGCCCTGGTGAGGCCGCACCTCAAATCCTGTGTTCAGTTTTGGGCCCCTCACTACAAGGACGTTGAGGTGCTGGAGCGTGTCCAGAGAAGGGCAACGAGGCTGGTGAGGGGTCTGGAGAAGAAGTCTTCTGAGGAGCGGCTGAGGGAACTGGGGTTGTTTAGCCTGGAGAAAAGGAGGCTGAGGGGAGACCTCATCGCTCTCTACAACTACCTGAAAGGAGGTTGTAGCGAGGTGGGTGTTGGTCTCTTCTCCCAAGTCACTAGTGATAGGACGAGAGGAAATGGCCTCAAGTTGTGCCAGGGGAGGTTTAGATTGGATGTAAGGAAAAATTTCTTTACTGACAGAGTGGTGAAACATTGGAAGAGGCTGCCCAGGGAAGTGGTTGGGTCCCCATCCCTGGAGGTATTTAAAAGACGTGTAGATGCTGCACTTAGGGACATGGTTTAGTGGGCATGGTGGTGTTGGGTCGACGGTTGGACTCAATGATCTTAGAGGTCTTTTCCAACCTTAATGATTCTATGATTCTATGATTCACTACTTCCCATCGGCAGGCAGGTGTTCAGCCATCTCCAGGAAAGCAGGGCTCCATCACGTGTAACAGTTGCTTGGGAAGACAAATGCCATCACTCCGAACATCCCCCCCTTCCTTCTTCTTCCCCCAGCTTTATATGCTGAGCATGACATCATATGGTATGGAATATCCCTTTGGTCAGTTTGGGTCAGCTGTCCTGGCTGTGTCCCCTCCCAGCTTCTTGTGCACCTCCAGCCTTCTCAGTCAGTAGAGCATGGGAAGCTGAAAAGTCCTTGACTAGTGTAAGCACTACCTAGCAACAACTAAATCATCATTGTGTTATCAACATTGTTCTCACCCTAAATCCAAAACACAGCACTGTACCAGCTATAAAAAGAAAATTAACTCTATTCCTGCCGAAACCAAGACACTACCATACAGCTTCTTTACATGCATGTCAGTAACTGGATGCCACAAACTCAGACTCCAGAATGCTGAATCTTATAGTGTTTGCCTCGGGTTCTACTTGCTGTGTTCTGGGCCACCTTTCCAGCTGTAGTCACAAGGTCTGCATCTTACTCAAATTCTATAGCCACTGGTCTAGGTGAGATCTTCCCACAGTAATAACAGAAGCAGCAATTCTGTGAAGGGAAAGAGGAAGGGCCAGGTGGCACTTTGGGTGCCACCCAAAGTGATGGTACACAAATGATGACGGGAGATATGATTTAGAGACTCGCTATACAGTGCTGTTTTGAGAAAGGTTCGAAAGAAATTAACAGCTACCAATGGAAGTTCCTAAATGGGTTTCTGTGCAAATACAAGGTTGGTCACAGCAATATAATCACATATGAGTCAAGTTGCTGCATCTATTATTGTCTGAGGATAATAGCTAAGTCAGACCTTGTAGGGAGAAGTAATATGTTTATTATACTAGATAGTATACCTAGAAAAAGCAGAGCTGCTTTTCAGTAGCAAGCCCTCCTACAGGTTTTATAAATGTATGACACAGATATGGATATATACCTGAAGCAGGGCTTTTGTGCATAAGAACTTTTTGTCTTCTGCTATTGGATGACTTGATCTAACATACAACATCACCTCTCCCTATAAACCTGCCTAATAAAATGACTGACTTCATAACTGAATAAAATGATCTTCTTGTTTATCCTCTGTTGCCTGGTGGCCAAAGATGTCTATAAGAATATCCCTACAATATTCTGTCTTTTCACATATATTCTACGAGCTACATATAGTTGTAAAATGGTTATAAGAACAAGCTCTTTATATTTTTATAGTCCTTATTTTGACAAACGGCTTTAGGAAAGTAATAGCTATATTTAACTCCTCCACAGTTTTAGAAAAAGGAGGGCACGTTCAAAAGACTATTCCTTCACGTATCATTATCAGTGACTCATATTCCATCAAAAGCAGAGCCATATGGAAATTATACTGTACATACTTAAACACACACATTAGAAATAGAGTGCAGCATTGAAGCAACTAGGCAACAAAAAATTGGGAAGAAAAATAACCCCTGTCTCTGAGAGCAAAGAAAAAGAATTGTACAACACTCTTGCACAGAGAGTAGTTGTAATGCTAAGAACTTTGGTGTGACAGCACGAACAACTGCTCTCTGCTTTTTAAACATTTATATGATGCTTCAAAGTAGTTAACACCTAGTTATTAGAGCTTCAAAAAAAACCATTTAAATACTTCATGTCTCCTCTACACCCATAAATGCCACAGAAATAGTCACTGATGAAAAATAATGTGTTATTTACTCACTTTCATAAGTGAGCTTTAATGGGTGCTAGACATGAAAATCCATGCATGCTGAAAAGAGAATGTACTCCATTGAGTCACATTCAGCAAATGCAGTCCACCTGGCCACAACCTTTCAAATGTTTGTGGATTTAAAGAAAAGAATGACGTCCCTGGAAAACTAATTAGCTGTCTTAGTCTTACATATTTTTCTGCCATATGGATAAGAATAATTTTTAGTGAATTGTTCTCTACCAAAAGGAAGATCTGGGAATTTAAAAAAAAAACAAACAAGCAACCCCCCACCCCCCCACCCCCCAACTTCTGGCAAACCTCTGTTTTCATCACTAGATCAAAGCTCCTTTAGTGCCTTTGCTTTTTAACAACACATTAAAGAAGCGTTACTTTGATACAACGCCAAGCCACTCTTCCGATTAGTAGAAAGTAGGGTAGAAAGCTGGATTGTATCAGGATGACAGTGGAAGAAAAAAGGAGGGAAAGAAAATTCCACAAGTTTTCCCACTGCTTTCTGTAAGGGTATGTAGAAGGAGAGCGTCTGCTTCTTCAAAGATATCTTGTCAAAGGAGCCATAAACCAGAACATGCAGAGACAAACCTGAGAAATGATAAGGGAGGTCATGATAAGAACAAACCTGGCCAGCCGCACTAATTGGTAAGGGTATGTGGAGTGTGAAAATGTTTATGTTTTCAGATGGGAGGATAAGGAAAGGAAAGGAGACAATCTTCCTTTCCCTAACCTGACTAATTAGCATTAACAAAGACAGTAACCAGAAACAAACCTGGTCAGTCACACTAACTGATGGGCTATCAAGAGACTGTAGGCAGTCCAGGACCTTGCAACTGATAAGGATGCAAACCTGAAAGTCCAGGATGTTGGAAGAGGTTGGTGGGAGTGTGCTAACAGATGAGGCAACCTGCAGGGGAAGGGGGAGCAGAGAGGAACAAAGGAGGAATAGACAGAAAAGGGTATAAAACAGAGCAGGTCAGTATGCTTGTCTGGCTGAGCCCTGCACCTGATCACCACAGTCTGTCTTGTCTTCTTATATCTTCTTATTAAATCCTTTCTTAACAATGTCTCTGTGTAATCTCACTCTCTAACATGTGTGTGTGTGTGCGTGCTGCAAGGACTCAGTACCAGCTGCTGGAGAGACCTCTGTGTATGTGAGTGGAAACTGGTGCCAGCCACTGGAGAACAGGGGTGTGGGTACCTCTGGCCTGTGGTGTCAACTAATGGAGCCAGTGGGGTCTCAGCATCAGCTACTGGAGCAAGTGGGAGTCTTTAACCCCCAACCACAGGGGTGGGAACAGTGTGTGTTCCCAAAATCAGCTACTGGGGGGACCAGGGTGAGTGAGGTGAGTGAGAAAAATCCAGCGCCAGAAGCTGGAGCAGGACTGTGGGTCACAGACCACGTGCCTGGTGCCGGCTGATGGAGGTGAGTGTCTGTACCTTCCCCAAATCGGGTGTGCATGGGGTGTGCGTGTGTATTCACTGACAAACTCCAAGCTGGACCAGCCAGCGAGTAGGGCGCCTGGGTTTGGGAAGAGGTACCAGGCAGGCAGAGGGTCCATGCTGGTATTTGGGGGGGACCTGCGAGTGTTGGATGCTTGTGGGACGAGTCTGGGTGCTGCGTGTTTGCAGTGAGCACCCAGCTGGACCAGCTGGCGAATCGGAGACCCATGGCATGGGTAAGAGGGACCAGGATCCAGGCAGGGGTGCTGGGCGGGCAGAGGGGCCATGCTGGTGCTTGAGGGCTCTGTGAATGTGCATACGCTTGTGAACTTGGAGAGTGTCGTGTGTGTGCTGCACTAGTGACCTTCTGCCTCTACCAGCCCAAGAGGAGGAGGGGACGTGGCTGTCTGGGCTTATGTCTGGTGTGAGTCCTGTGTGTGGTTGAACCTGCAAATGGGAAAGCATCAGCCATGTCCCTCAGCCCGGGTAGACACCCAGGTCCCTGGGCACTGGGCTGGGCTCCAGCAGCCGGGCAGGAGGGGTCCTGGGCCGGAGCGGCTGGAGGAGGTGGCCCCGCTCTTAACATCTCTTAACACCTATCTAGGAATGAAGGAAGCAATTTCTTTTGTTTTGGGAAAGCATTTTACTATGCTTCTTTCATTATCCAATTCTGCTGATGCCACTGAAAAATAATTTACACCTTGCTATGTCCTTTCCCCTCCCAGTTCCAACACACGGAAGAATTTTGAGGGACTTGAATTTGTTAGGTACCCTTTAGACTTGAGTCACAGCTGAGGATCAAGAAAGGTATTTTTCCCTCTCACCTCTTTATGCGACTTATGGCTGAAAGGACACAATATAACTATTAACTTAGCTGAATCTACCAGGCAGGGACAGCTCAGAAGAGGCAACTAATACTTGCAAACACCAGAAGAGAAAGAACGTCTCTGAATCAAACAACATACAGACTCAATTGTATGACTTCTGTTACCCCACACTTAAGGTTTCTGTCTCTCCCTCGCACCCAGCTTTTTACTATTGACTGTTCAAAAAAGTTGTAAATTCTCTCAGATTTTTTTTTATATCTAGCCATTCAAAAACATTTCAGGGAACTTCCAGAAACAGAACATAACCTCTTACTGATTAATAATCAGTATTTTTTGTATAGACAACATATTGGAAATTGACTTTTTGATCTCCTGGCAGTAGTAACATGATACTTGCTGAACTTATTTGTTTGTGAGCACCTTCAGCACCTTCCAAATACAGGTTTGATATTTTTCAAGCCACTTTGGAATTGGATTGCTTATCTAAAGGTCTTTCTTGAATCTTCTGGCATGCTGGAAAAAATTCTGCTCGAATGCCAATCAAACACTTAGTTTCCAACATTGCAAAAGACTTTCCGGATTTAATGCTGTCACAAAATAAATGCTTCACACTTCAGAATATTGTCTGGCCAACATATTTATTTCTTGCAAAATTAGGAATGAAATGCATTGTTTGTTTTACCAGATTATTTTCAGATTTACTGTTAGCTATTTCTAAAACTGTGTTGTGGCTTACAGATCTGAATTTAGTTTTTTGAGTATTGTTGATTGTTTCCTGGGACATATGAATGAAAAGATGTCTAATAACTCCTTAAGGAAATTCTTGCTACAATGAACAAAAAAAAGGAAAAAGAAAAGATTTTTTTTTTTTTTCCTGGAGAATTATGAAAAAAACATGCAAAAAGAGCAAGTCTTCTGCTCTGTGGCTATGGGTAAAAGGAAAATACTATTTAATGCCTTCAGTGTGTCTATATTGCTGCAGCTCTGAAACTTTGTCACTGATCAGAAAGTGAGTCTTTGATAACATTATAAAAAAAGCTGCTATATCTAATCCAGTACTGAATATAGTGTGCTTTCAGGAAAAGATAAATACCATAATGAAGCACAAGAAGGCAATATGTCTACATAAAGTTGACCACACATACAAAGAATGTACATATGTATTTATCTAGACGTATTGCATATATGCATTACTCTAATTCCATCTCAAATTATAGTAGTCCAACAAGACTGAGAAGTTCACTAGTCAAAATGGAGGAGACCTCACAAGCAAGAGGTTTCTGTTTCACTTCATTTTGACTTCCTTTGTAATCTCATAATTATTACTGTTTTGATCAGACCTGGAATGCATTTCTTGAATGCATTAGTTTTCAGGGGGTTTAATATATTCTTAAAATAATCTCCTTGTAAAAGGATTTCCTCAGTTTCAAATAAAACATTATTTTCTTGAATTTTTCACTGAAAGAAAATGGTGGTCTTGTTAAAACAAGACACTGCATGATTGTATATAAATGACCCATCAGATCATGAGTGGCATCCCACAGGGGTCCGTACTGGGACCAGTACTGTTTAATATCTTCATCAATGACATAGACAGTGGGATTGAGTGCACCCTCAGCAAGTTTGCAGATGACACCAAGCTGAGTGGTGCGGTCGACATGCCAGAGGGATGGGATGCCATCCAGAGGGACCTGGACAAGCTCAAGTGGGCCCGTGTGAACCTCGTGAAGTTCAACAAGGCCAAGGGCAAGGCCCTGCATGTGGGTCGGGGCAAGCCCCAGTATCAATACAGGCTGGGGGATGAAGGGATTGAGAGCAGCCCTGCCGAGAAGGACTTGGGGGTACTGGTGGATGGAAAGCTGGACATGAGCCAGCAATGTGCACTCGCAGCCCAGAAGGCCAATTGTATCCTGGGCTGCATCCAAAGAAGCGTGGCCAGCAGGTCAAGGGAGGTGATTCTGCCCCTCTCCTCTGCTCTGGTGAGACCCCACCTGGAGGACTGCATCCAGCTCTGGAGCCCTCAGCAGAAGAAAGACACGGACCTGTTGGAGCGGGTCCAGAGGAGGGCCATGAAAATGATCAGGGGGCTGGAACACCTCTCCTCTGAAGAACGGCTGAGAGAGTTGGGGTTGTTCAGCCTAGAGAAGAGAAGGCTTTGGGGACACCTTCTTGCAGCCTATCAGTACTGAAAGGGGGCTTATAGAAAAGATGGAGAGAAACTTTTTAGCAGGGCCTGTTGTGACAGGAGAAGGGGGAATGGCTTTAAACTAAAGGGTGGTAGATTTAGACTAGATATAAGGAAGAAATTATTTACGCTGAGAGTGGTGAAACTGACATAGGTTGCCCAGAGAGGTGGTGGATGCCCCATCCCTGGAAACGTTCCAGGTCAGGTTGGACGGGGCTCTGAGCAACCTGATCTAGTTGAAGATGTCCCTGCTCATTGCAGGGAGTTTGTACTAGATGACCTTTAGAGGTTCCTTCCAACCAAAACTATTCTATGATTCTATGATTCTATGATTCCAAAACCAACCAATGTGGAATGTTATGGGTATGCTTTTAACTGCTACATAATTACTGCGGTTTAAGTTTGCTGGATAGAAATTAAATATCACGAGCTGTCATTTCAGTGTAAAATATTAAATATAAAGTTTTTAGGTGTCGTGGTTTAACCTCAGTCGGCAACTGAGCACCACACAGCCGCTCACTCACTCCCCCACCCCCGGTGGGATGGGGGAGAGAATTGGAAGAGTAGAAGTGAGAAAAACTCGTGGGTTAAGATAAAAACAGTTTAATAATTGAAATAAAATAAAATAAAAATCATAATAATAACCATAAAGTAATATACAAAGCAAGTGATGCACAATGCAATTGCTCACCACCTGACGACCAATGCCCAGCCAGTCCCCGAGCAGCGGCCCCCCCGCCCCCGGCCAGCTTTCCCCAGTTTATGTAGTGAGCATGACGTCATATGGTATGGAATATCCCTTTGGCCAGTTGGGGTCAGCTGTCCTGGCTGTGCCCCCTCCCAGCTTCTTGTGCACCTCCAGCCTTCTCAGTCGGTAGAGCATGGGAAGATGAAAAGTCCTTGACTAGTGTAAGCACTACTCAGCAACAACTAAAATATCAGTGTGTTTTCAACATTATTCTCATGCTAAATCCAAAACACAGCACTGTTCCAGCTACTACGAAGAAAATTAACTCTATCCGAACCGAAACCAGGACATTAGGCCACAAAAGGAATTAGTTTGTCTTGTAACCACCTTACCATTGCAATTATGAAGAAACAATGGTTAGGAATTATTGTTGCTAAACTTTACAATCACTGATTTTGCAAGCTCCACTATCTACTGAACTGAGTAATCTACCCCACTGCTAAAATACCAGCACCAATGACCAAGCTGGATGCCTTCCAAAACCAGGTATCATCAGACTGCCTGAAGGAAAGCAGGTCAAAGCTGAGTTTATAGGATCTATAAATAACAAATTGTTTGGTTCACTGAATTGTAGTACAATGTCTTATATGTACATAAGATGATATATTAAATGCAATAAAACACCTTAATAAAATATTAAGGCTGTAGAATTATGCACTTAGTAGTCAAGAAACACTTCAGTGTCAGTTATAATAATGTCATAATAATGTCATCTAATGTATTTTCTCCACTGCATATATACATATATATATATATCTGTAAGTATATAAAATAAACAGCATATTGTCCAATATGTGTACCATTTAATATACTGGAATTTGGGTCATTAGAATAATGTTTTAATATACCCTGAGGGATCATTATAACCTTGTTCTAACTATACACAATTGTAAGATTTCCCCTTTGCTGTGACAACCTATTTGGACTAGACTAACTTGTAGTGAAGCTGCTATTTGTCTGTTATCTCCTATGAAGCGAGTGGATAGGAAGGAAAATGAGAATGGACAGTGAGATGCTAGCCACGACTTTCTTATATCTGCCAGACAGAACAGCTATGAGGAAACTGGAAGGATAAGCTATTTAAAAAGGGGAGTGAACGAACTTACAATCAAAGCTGAAACATGATATAGAGTACTACAACTCTAAAAGATTAGGATTATGATTCTGGGAAAGTAAGGTAAAATTGAAAAAAAAAAAAATTGGGAAATCTAAGGCATATTTTTCCACCTTAATTTTTTTTTTTTAATCCATCTTCTTTAATGCATCATAAGTAAGAGTTCCTGATAAAAATAGTTTTACTTTCCTTCTCAAATGTCCATTCCCACTGTTTCCCTTGTGCTGGCATTAGTATTCTCGAGGCTTTGCTGGGAGCTATATAAAGTAAATAATTTGGCTGAAAATTAACCTTGCCCCTCACTCCCCTAAAAGATCAATTTTTAGCAGCAGCATATATTTACATTGAACTGTGACTGTGGAACCCAGAGGCTCATAGCTGAATGCTCACAATCACAGTTTAGCTAACACATTTGCAATGAACAAGTTTCTCTTTTTGCACTACACCATTAAACTCAAATTAAGAAAATCATCCTCACTTTATCAAGTAAATGTAGTGTGTGGGAGAAACAATACTGGATTATAAAAAGAAAAAATTTAAGCATTACAGCTGACTGCATAAATACATTGCATATAACCGTGCCCTGTTTTTCCATTAGTCCCGACACACAAACTCCCTGCAACTTAGTCCTTACTTACAGCTTTTGCTCTTGGTTGACCTGAGCACATATATTACGCCACTGTTTTCATTCTCTCCTTTTCAACTCCTTCGTCTGCAGTAGAAAAAATAAAGGAAAAAAAAAAATTGTATTTTATAGTAGAAGGTACTCTATACACAAAGTGTAGGCAGAGCTGAACAGTGAAAAGTCAACCATGCAGTTATAATAATTCTTAGCAACAGCTGCCTTTCGTACACACAGAGATCTGGAACAAATAAGGCCTTTCCACAGTTGCTTCTCAACACAGCAGGGGAAAGCACGCAGCACCCCAATGAACTCAGAGGTCATTTGCTGTGAAGTAGCAGTCATCAGAATCAAGCCCACTCAAGAAGGGAGCTAGAATACAACTGCAAAATGCCTCTCCAGATTTTTTTCTCCCTTGAATAAGCAGCACATCAGCAGTAAAGTATAATGACCTGCGCTAAGGGTTTTGAGCTCCCAGTCCTGGATCAGTCCATCATAGTTCTGTTTCTGTAACCTCTGAATCCTCAGTCATGGAGGTTTTTACGTGAAACACCTTGCGGCTCTGTCTATGTTAAGGAAAAAAAAAAAAAGAAAAAAAAATGGCATGTGGGACTACTCTCAGAATCTGAGGTCAACCCTCATGCAACAATTGTTTTCCATATAATTCAGTTCTCTTAATCTCCAGAGCAGGCTGGCTGCATCCAAACCACCTGTTTTGAATGGTCCCTAACCCATGCTCAGAGATTCTTTGGGAAAGTACTAGTTGGCCTAGACAAAATACATGACAGGGACTGCTCTAAGAATTTAACAGTACAATGATCAAGTTCCAGGCCCAGAAATGTGCTCTAGCATCACTTACTTTACTGGTGTAGGTACAACACATAATTTTATCTGCTTGTTTGGAGAAACCTGGCAGAGACGAGGTTCTTTGGAATTTCAGGAACCCAGAAGACAAACCAGTCTGCAACAGGAACTCAGCTCCTGGTTAACATCAGAAAGTCTGGAAGCCCTTGAATATCCCCAGATCCAGGATATTCAGAGTTTCCAGGCTCCAAGACATAGACTTGCTGTAGTTCTACTGTAAATCTGAAATTTTTTTGACTTATAACAATCATGTGGGTTTATGTCATCCTCTATAATGGAGATGTCCAAAAACTATTAAGCCCAGTTTCTCTGCTACTATTCAGTGAGACTTCTACTGACATAAATAAACTGTCATAACAGCAATCAAAATTAGACAATAGTTACAGCATAACTTACACAGGTATGATGTAAAGCTAACCCAAGCTTTGACAATACTTAAGGTATGGACTGCTGGAAGATGTGAGACTGTACAAAAGGGAAGATTATTTGATACTCTGTATTTATATTGCCTATTTTCCATTTCCATCTTCCTATTCAGCCATTGTTCAGAAATAGAACAATGGGATAGATGGTCTTCTGGTTTTATCCTCTTTAGTTCAGGCTTTTTACTGCCACTTAAGGTAGTAGGCATGTCAAGACCTCTTTTTGCTTTATTTTACAGTCTAATTTTAGATCTGCTCTAACAAAGAAAAGTAACAAGCGATAAGGAACAGATGAACTGATGAAAGACAAGGGATATGGAACAAACACAGCTGCTCAATAAAAAATGTGCACATCTGGATATCTCCATTTTATCTTAAAAATAAAATACTAAACATTGTATTTAGAAACAAACAACAACAACAAAAATCAAAACCATTTCTCAGCACCTCATTCTCATTCAGCACATTGTAGAATACATAAAATGTATAGATTATTTTATGGAAAATTTCAATGCTTTTGCTGAGCCTCTTCAGAATTTCAGATCATCAGATGATGATGAATGATCATTAGAGTTCTTTCTTTCAAATTCTTTTCATTAAAAAAAAAAATCTGCAAAAGCCATATGAATTAATATCCCAAATATATAAGTAAGGCAGCATCTCAACTAGTTGTTAAAACTAAGTTACAGAAAATAGAAGGACTAGATAGTATACCAGAGAATTAAGGGACACATGACAAAATAGCAAATTTTGAGAACTAACAATCTGACCAATAATTTGACATCTTTTTTTTTGTGTTGTTTTCCAAGTGAAACAATACATTATTTGGATTTCCTCTCTTTACTCTCAGTTCTTTTCTTTCCAAATGAACAGAGCTCCTTCCAAGTTTTTTCAAACATTTCTTCACATCATTCCTTTTCACTGAGGAAAGGATGATGACTGAAACTGGCTGCAAAATCTATAGTTAAGACTGCCTAACACTTTGCATTATAAACCCCTATTTTCAGGTGCTTACAAGTGTATCAGACTTTCAGGGCTTAAGCTGAATTTTTCTATTCCAGATCTTTATTTCTCAAGCTCAGCTGTTTCCAAGAAAGAGGTTTAGGTAAACTACATTGCTTTTCCTATGTTAAAAAAAATTGTGTAATCCTTTTGTTGAGAAGACTTGTCTTAGGGACAGAAAAATTAGAAATGAGGTCACCCTCAGGTTAAAGAACAATGTTTTCTCTCCCTACAAAAAATCTGTCTACATCTGGTGTATATTTTCCTAAAGTTCCTTTTTTTCCAGTTACTAGGGTTGCTGTCCTTATGAATATGCTCTCCAACACTAGAACTTCAGTGGTAGGTAGAAAAGGAAGAAATAACAAGATAGAAAATAATATATGGTGGTCCAAGGTAATGATATAATTAACAAATACAGGAAATGCTAGCAAGAGAGCAAAACATGACAGTGACTGGTCTTAATGTACATGTAAGAGGGACAGAGAATTCCCCAAAATCTAAAATACAAAACAGTATCTAGAATTCTTAATCTGCAGAAAGTGATGTTTTAGTAGGGTATGTTTTCTGCTTCATAGAATATATTAAATAATAATAATAAAAGATAATTAATCATACTTTTTAATACCTTCAATGCAGCACAGAGGTTGTCACCAGAATACTAAATGGCAAGCATTTAAGCATGGGTCTCAGGAACTCTGGTTCATCTTTTTTAGTTGTTTAAAATGAGTACCTCTAGTAAAGCTATTTTTCTAGGCTATCTTCATCCTCAAAGGGAAGGAATAGGAATCTCCAGAAGATAGCTCACCCAAAGTGTTGTAAACATCTGTGTTAGGATAAGATGGCTTACACTTTGGAAATGTATCTCCTATGGAGTGTGGAGGAGATGGAAATCTACACTACAGTTCAGAGGTACAATCATAGCTTTGGAGATGGGTACATCACTTAATTGCTGGCATTTAAGTGTGGCAATCTATACTTGAGTTAGTTATCTAAAAGCATTCATGCTTTACAGAGAAGAATGAACACTTTTATGGACATGTTTATGTGATCTGTTTGTTTATTTGATCTAATTGTGTTCTTTTTGCTGAGAAAATGCATGTTTTCTAATAAATCTCCATTTTTCCTTGTCAAGGGTTGCCAAATCCTTCAGCCCCGTAGAGGCCTGTCTGCCACAGCTCCATGCTTCCACATCCAACCAGTAACAAGTCTGAGTATGTATTTCCAACAAGCGCATATGCAAGCATATGTATACAATATGTATGTAAATAAATACAAAGCTGCCTATGAAGATCATTTCAGACAGAAGTATTCAGCACTCACAGAAACATAAACAACACTGACAAATTCACCCTATTCCCCACTCTGGCTGATCAGGATGAATGTCCACTAACAAGAAATATATGCATATGTAAATACATAAATATGGATTCTACAATAACTGACTGTGGACAGTAAGTCTATCCAGTAGCTGGTCCTGGATGCTTTCATGTCCAGTTGCCTCACACACAGACACACATATGCAGATGAATCTCTCAGTCAATCCTCAGACGCTACAGTCCCTCTGGAAGAAGATCTGGACATCCTGGTCCCTCCAGTAGCCAACTTCTCCATCTGTCTCACTCTCAGAGATACACACATATCTGGCCCTGACCCATGGCCACCTCAGTTCGTCATTTCCAAGCCACTTATTTTGCTTGCTGGCTAGTCCAGCTTGATATTCACTAGTGATCACACGCTGACTTACATAACCTCACTTGCTCTAGTTGCCAGCCCTGGAGTCACCTGGGCCCCTGTGACCCATGGACTGATTCTAGTTACTGGCACTTTGACCTGCACACACACACACAGAGAATAGACAATCCCCTCACCCAGGAAAATAGTTAGAAATTGAATTTAATAACACTGAACAATCTCTGGTAACCAGGCACAGTGTACGGCCCGAGAAGCATATTGACTATCGACCTGTTTACATGCAACTGGCCCCTTTTATTTCCTTGTCCCTCTATTCCCATGCTTGTTCTTCCCCCAAATCACCTAAATCCTTCCTTTTGCCTGCGTTTGGTTCCTTCCCTAAAGATACCATAGTAAGTCTTATGCAATCCGAAGATGCTCTTCCCCTACATCCCATGAGTTCCATACTCCTCTGGGCAGTAACCCTCCTCAGCCAGCGATCCAGAAGATGTGTTCTTGTTGACTTATCTCAATGGGTTTCACACACCAGACCATGGGGGTGATGGCTTCCCTGTGACAGCTGTGAGTGGCTGGGATGAGGTGCTCACTTCTCTGATTAGATTATTCTGATTCCTCTACCTGTGACTTCTTCCATGCGCCTTTGCATGTGCAGAGGCAAGCCTTGTATCACATAACCTAATGATCTCCAGCACACATATAAAGATTTCTGAATTAATAGATCTATGTGAATGCCCACATTGTTTACATGGTTGATGTCTACTTTTGATTAGCTGAGTACCATCTTAAGCACAGGAAATTAGGTGAAGTTTTCCTGCCTCCTGTTTTTGGAACTTCAGCCTGTAAATCTCACCTAATTGGACTTCAGGTGATAAAACCGCTTATAGAATTCCTGCCCATGTTCAGCAAAATATGTTCTAGCATTGGCATCCACAGTATGTACAACTGCATAAGGCATTGTATGATCAGTAAAAGCTGCTATTGCACAATTCAATAAATTCCTTTGAAAAATGTATCATATTGTTAAACACGTTATGCAACAACTGGCTCCAATGACTTTTCACTGGTTTTTTTCTGCACCATCATGTTCAGAGTTCACTAAACCATATTCAATGAAAAAGTTACATTGTCAATTTTCAGCAAGTAATTAAAAATGAATGCAGCCTTCCTCCTATACGTCAGTAAGTGTATTGACTTCTGTGACACTATTCACAAAACAAGTGATTACTAGAATGAGTTTCATCTACATTGACCCTGTTAACACAAAGATCAGCACTTGCACTAAGAAAGCAGTTCAGCAGTTCATGATTTCTTCTTTAATGCAGTCTTTTCTTCAAAAAATCATTGGAATCCAAGCAGTTTGGACACAGAAATAGCCCATCAGTTATTGCCTTTCACTCATCTCTATAAATTTTATAGTATTTATTGTGACTGAATTTATTTGAATGTATTTCTTTTTATTTCTGAAAATGAATTGAGATTTAAAATAGAAGTTCTGACAGATCTGAGCTGCAGTAGCTTAATAAGAGCTCTTGATAAAATCAGCTCAAGTAGATTAGAGAGACATGTTCAGTGGGTCTTTTTTCTTTTTTCTTTTTTCTTATTTTTCACGTTTTCCTCTATCATGTATGGAAAATGCTAGAAAGGCAGTGTATGCTCATCAAGTGCCTTCTGTGATATCATGCATGATGAGTTTAGATCATGCACCTCTGGGACAATAGTTTGAATACCTAATGTCATGCTGCATGTAGCTACAACAACATCCAAGCTGAAATATTCACCATTTTCTTATTTATAAAGCTGTTGCACATGTGCCACACTATTCCCTGTGATATGAAAAGAAAAAAAATAAAAAGAATATATTGCACAAGACTTGAAACACTGCAGTAAAACCTCCAGGCAGAGAAAATGTTATCAAGACAACAAGGAGCAAAGTGGTAGCAGATTCAAAGTGCAGTGATCAATACTTAAAGGAAGAAATAAAAGGGAAGCTGTATACTGATTATCTTTCCTGTAACAAATGTAAGAAAAAAACTCCAAAATAATTTAAGGCATAATTTACTACATGAGGAATCTGACTGTGTCTATAATATGTAAAGGAAAATGGCTTACTAAAGGACTAGTCCAAAGAATATAGTAATAATTTATGCCATCTAGAAATTAATATGTGACATTTTTTATTGCAATGAGAAAAGTAAAAGAAAGAAGAAAAAAACAGGAAAATATGTAAGAAAATATGTCTGTAAGGTGGTCAGAACACTGTTTATGGGATTTTCAATTCCTGAGAAAATTGCATGGATAACAGCTGTGCTATCACTAGACATGGGTGTATAATCCAACCATTAATAAAACATTATTTTCTTTCATTTTCCTTAGAGCAACTACAGGAACAGGTTGTTCTGAACTTCTTTACAGTAAATGAACAGCCACTATATGTAAGACAGGATCATTCAGTGATGAAAATCTCATCAGTCTGAAAGCTGGAAATGGAAGTTATGTACTGTATAGGCTGGCTTTAAATCAGAGTATGCTAAAGCAATGAGTTATTAAGTAAATTAAACTGGTTGAAAATGTCATAATTCTGAGTCTGTCTAACTTTCTAATTCAGAAATACAGCAACAACTTATTTGCATATGTTTTAGAAAAAAAAGAGGCAAATAAAAAACAGCCACCAAAATATGTTTCTAGAATTTCAGCTTTGTGAATCCTTCAGCACAGAGGACAGACTTGTAACTTCCACAAAGGGACACAGCTCAAGAAACTTCACATTTGAGATTCTGGCTTGGAGCTCAGCTATTTGTAGCTCAAGTCAGATGTGTAATCATAGGTCTTTAATGCCTTTTCACATATTCCAGAATAACCCACTTGGCCTTCTGCTGCTGATCATCTCCTAAGATCTATGTAGTTGTAAGAGAAAAATGAAGATGTCACTGCCTTTTCAGCAAGAGAGAAACAGGATTTCAGATTGACACAGAAACAAAGAAAATCCAAGTTGTAGTACCTTGTAATACTTTCACCCTCACTGGTCTGATAGCTCATCTTAGAAAAAGCAAGTTAACCTTCTGTGATTCATGTATATTATTCATGCAGGAAGGCACGGGTATTATCTGCCATCATAAAGTTCTTCAATATACATGAAGGAAAAGCAGCACATAATAGCTAGGTACTCTCAATACCATTCATAGAGAGAACACACTCTGTGCTTACCTGTCTGTGTATATGGTGATCCACAATAATTATTCACACTTTTTTTTTTTTATTGTAGTCATGTCTTTACTTCAAAGAGAGGGAAAGTCATGAAAGAATGCCTTTATGGCAAAGTGTATCATGTGTTAATTAATAAAATGAAACATAGAGCCAATGTTAAAAAAAAAAAAAATCCACAAAAAATCTTGCATACATGGTAATGGCATTCTATACATTATTTTACATATTTATGTAAATAAATGTTTTACATATTTATGTACATACATGATGTTAGACAAGTGATAAGCTACAAGGTGGTTTAAGGATAATAGAAGCAAAACAAGAAAAAGCAAACATATAGTAGTCACTGTTTGCTAATTCATATATGTCTTTACAACTGAACAAAATTAACAATTAGAAAAAAACCTGCTGTATCTGGATTACTATTTGTTGTGAAATCAGTAGAAGAAAAGTTTCTGGGAGTAAATATTATAATTTGAAAATAAAAACTTTGACTATCCAAAAAGTCATAGATCAGACTCACAGCAATTCTAAGTCTTAGAAACTATTTAAAGAGTGCAATTTTGGAAAGGTACAGCTTGATTAACACAATTTGTTTAGGTTTGGTTTTTTTTTTTTTTTTAATTAAAGGTCATGTCTTACTAATTTGTTGGATTTCAGTGTAAATCAAGCTGCCAGAATGATGGAGATGTGCAGTAAACAATGCTTGATAAGATTTTTTAGAGGTCCCTTGTGAGGAGTCCACATCAAAGGCTAATGTTTAATGTGATGAATCATCCTGAAAGAGAAAAAAGGCTGATGCAATGAGCTATATATTAGCTGAAGCACAGGGAAGATACAGTAAGTATGAACTGAAATCTTTTCAGTATACCATAAGAAGTATATCATAAGAATGTCAACATCTAGTTTTCAAAAGGGATGCACATTGAAATTAGGCAATATATTGGTAGTTGTGCAGCTCTGCATTATGTGATTCCCAAGGAACAAAATCCTTTGGTGCACATACTGCTGAAGTAGCTGAGATACACCTGCTGCTACCTTCATGGCTTTGCCTCATTTTGTTTGATGTTGCTGTATTAGACCCTGCACAGCTCAAGCCTGCTATATTATAATTAGCTTCTCTTACTTTTCTTTTCTTTAAGCATAGCATTGCTACAAGTTTTTTCCACTGCAACAGGGAGAAGGACTGGAAACCCTGAATAGTTTCCTCTGTTCTACCTAACCCCAGCTGCAATATTTCTTCTTTTCCCTGGCAAAATGTTGGAACAAAACAGAGCACTGGGAAATCAGTGTGCAATCAATAGATATTAGGAGAGGAATTAATCTGTACTAGGATTGTGTTTCTCATACCAAAAGGGTTCCCTTTGTGGAAATTTCGTGTTTCTGTGCAACAGTCTCCAGCAAAAGAGTAACAACCCTTAGGGGAAGTTCCAAGCTCCTATTCTTGATAAAAGATCAAATTATCTCTGCAGAAAGACAGAAAGCAAGCGAGTGAAAGAGTGTTAGTAAAAAAGAGAAAGACATCTTCCCACTCTCATAGTACCCTGAATCCTTCTAATTCATTGTTTAATAGCTTTTACAGTATTTTGAAACTAGATGTTATTAGGACATCAAAGGTTGACCAATAATAAAAGACTTAGATGTTGCCCATTGCAGTAAGTATCTCATATACACTAAATGAAGAATTTCTGGTGTTGGGCAAAATAGCTGGTGATTGATAAGGACTGATAGAAAAGTTAAATACAGAGACATTTTTCAGTGTTTAGCTATATGGTTCAAATTATGACAGATTATGTAATTGATTTTATGACTGTCACAGAAAAATGCATTACACATCCACTGTGAATGAAACAGAATATGAGAGACAGATTTAATCTGTTTTCCTAAATTTATTTGTGTATTGTTAAATCAAAGAAGAAAATCTAAGATAATACCATTGAATAATCTATACCACTTAGATTTGAAATATAGGTGCTACGTGTGTAAAGAAAACAATAGTTTTGTAGGAATTTATGTACTGATCAATGAGGTGCAAATTCACATTCAACAAAAGCCAGCAATCAGCAGATTTCTTTGTCCCAGTCTCTGCTTCAAACTAGAATTAAACTAGAAACCTAAGTTTCAGACTCTGATGTCAAATAGATGCTGTAATAATATATCTATTGACTCGTCCAAAAGTAGGGATGATTCCTATTGGAATTCTGCCGGTTCAAAAATTAATTAGTCTTTAGACCAAAAAATAAGAAAGTTTGACTGTAAAAACTTATGATGAAAGCTCACAACTGGAACCGTGAGACTGCACCTTACATCTGTAGCTTAAATTGAGAAGAGAAAAAATGAAGTTCTTTTCTTAACCTGAAAGATTAATTTCATTTCGAAAGTGGGTCATAATTTCTCTGTTACACACAAATATGTCTTCATATTATCAGGTACAGGTTGTGATTTTTTTTTAATCTAAAAATTGTGATTGAACAAATTTTTCTGTGCAGCTTTAATATTGTGGTCTGTTTTCCTTCTAAGGAGAACATACAAACTAGATAATTAAAACAAAACAAAACAAAAAAAACCCAAAACAACAAACGAGTATATGAGCTTAGGAAAAAAGCATTTGATGTCTGCATGTGTTCTGCAGGAATAAAATAGTGCCATAACCCGCTGAGGTGTTAACTGTTGATTTAACTACTCCTTAAGTGTTAGTTTACTACAGGCATATTTTAGTACAAAGATCAGATAATTCAGAGAAATCTTGCCTCCTGTATTTTATAGACCACCATGCAACATGGTCACAGCAGTCCCTTCAGTTCTTATAATATAAAGTCTGTAGAAACAGCAACTGATCAGTAAAAAACTGACCAAATGGGAAAATTATCTGCAGAAATATAAAAATACTGATAAGGAAAATAATATCTGATGAAGTGATCAGGATTTGGGTATGATCAGACATGTCATGACTATATAATGGGTTGTAGAATCAGCTACTGGAGCTGGATTTTCAAGAGAAATAACCTGGAGTTCCTCGGTATGCTTGACAGCTTTGTTCTAGTGAACAACTGAAGAACAGAAAGCAACAGCGAATAGGGTCATAAGCCTGAGTGAGATCTGACCCTGAAGTTACAACAGTGGATTTTAGAGACTGAAACAGAGAAACACAGGGGGTCAGATGAAAAAAAAAAAAAAATCTAATTTAGTATTCTGCCTGACAGTTTTCATTAAAGAGATGTTTCATAGTGAAATTCAAGAAATTCAATGAGTAACAAAAATATAAAATCTCAAAGTTCTGTGATAATGGGTTTAATAAATCTTACTTATTTTGGTCTCTAAACATTAACCATTCAGGCTAATATTCCCCAAATTTGAAAATAAATTCAATCAGGAATGCTACATTTCACCTTCTTTCACTCTGGTAATTACAACTATCAGTATTTCATTTCTTTTGTTTCCTAGATTTTTTTTCTCTGAATTGATACATTACCCCGCATCTACTGGAAACATTTGCAAGCCTAAACAATTTCTCTTAATGAAGTGCTGAGTCTAAGTTTTTTTACGAAGCCTGAAATAAGGTTTGTTTGTTTGTTTGTTTGTTTTAATATATTTTGGAGTTTCTTTACAGCAGTTTCATATAGATGTCACTATGAGCCCCAATGATCAATGATTCTCTTCTCCCCTTTGAAGAAGTTCTTGTAGGAATTTATCAGCAGCAATTCAGTAATAATCCATATGATCCTTCAGAGCAATCCTGCTCTGAAGTATGCTTTTTCCTCCAAATTAGCCAACATTTACAAGGACATAAAGTTTCCTTTCCATTTATATACCAGGATACATATTTGCATCATATAATGCAGTTAGCTGAAGTCTGTATTTGGACTGGTCTCTCTCTTTCATCTAGGTTCTTGATTCTGCAAAGTTAACACTGTCCTCTGTAAAAATTAGAGGACTGAACCATGAAGTTAGCAGTTGAATTATTTGCAGGAAAAGGAGAAGCAAACTTCTGGCCTTGACCATGTAAGTAGTTACTAAATTAAGTAGGGCCACAGCCTTAAAAGCAAACAGCAGGGCACAGATCATGTCTGTATGGCTGAAATCTCTCCTGTAATGTGTCTTCATCTCCCAAGACTTGCTTAAACATACTAGCAATTAAACAGTGCCTACCATCACAGGACAGTTCATAAACCAATTCTGTGACCATGATTCATTTACCAGATGCAAGTCTCCAGGGTATCAAGCACTGAGTACAGTGCTAATAAGTAGCTACTGTATCCTTGTCTCACAGTAATTTTGCATGTAGATTAGGTCTTGCTGTTGTGTTACCAGTGTGTCCTTTTGATCAGGAATCTTGAAGTAGGCAGACTTTGGTCCCATATTTTGTTTTGTTTTGTTGTTTGGTTTTTTTTTAATTTAGAAAATCTTTTTAATGACTACAGAACAGTATTTAGAATATACCTATCAGGTCTATGTGTTGTAAGTCTGTTCAAATGTTCAAAAATTCTAAGAAGCCTTTGGACAAAAAAAAAATTGTAGTAACAATGATTAAAGAACTTACTGGGCATCAAAGTTAATTATTGTATGACTTTATTTTTTTTCATTCTTGCATCTATAATTTTTTAACATGTGTTAGTTGGGATGCTTGCACTAGAAATAATTTTTTAAAAAAATCTTTCATGCAAAACACGTGTTTTCATGTTATTCACTGTCCTTAGATTGTGTTGAATTTCCATCAAATTACATACAAGATTAGACTTGCTATTTAATCTTTTTGCTTAATATGCAAAACATAAGGAGATCCTGTTTTACACTTGGAAAAGACATATAATAAAATTAAAATCATATTGATTCTGAGCATTTTTGAACTCAGAAAGCTATTAAAACAGATCTTAGTGTAGACACATATGTAAATTGCTAGTTTTAGAGGGGAATCAGTGTATGATGCAAAGCACAACTTAAGTAATTTTGCCTTTCCAAAATAAGACATATATATCATCAAGCTGAAATGAACTCAGAAAGTTTTCTGAAACAGAGAAAAAACTTCAACAATAAACAAAAATTTGGTACTCATCATGTTCATTTTCATACTATTTAGCATTTGTTTGCTTCTTGAATGTCATTCTGCAAGAACAGTGAAGTAAATCTGCATAACAGAAGGAACCACTGAAGCAATTTTGAATAGGATGTGCCTCTTTCCTCCTCCCAAACATCCCCCTTGCTAGAATGGATTAAACCAGGGCAAATAACCCCGCACCCATCCTTTTCATAAAGAAGCTAATATTGACAGCACACTAGTTCTGCAAAATGCATAGGTACTTAAAGTGCTTGATCTAAATTTTATAGTTCTCAATGACCACCTACCATTGCTCTCCATGATTTTTGGACCAAGAGCTACATGTTTCCTGTGTGTTGTTGTTTAATCCCAGCCAGCAAATAAGCACCACACAACTGCTCGCTCACACACACCCAGTGGATGGGGGAGAGAATTGGAAGAGTAAAAGTGAAAAAACTCGTGGGTTGAGATAAAGACAGTTTAACAGGTAAAGCAAAAGCTGCACACGCAAGCAAAGCAAAACAAGGAATTCATTCACTACTTCCCATCGGCAGGCAGGTGTTCAGCCATCTCCAGGAAAGCAGGGATACATCACATGAAACGGTTACTGGGGAAGACAAACGCCATCACTCCGAACATCCCCCCTTCCTTCTTCTTCCCCCAGCTTTATATGCTGAGCATGACGTCATATAGTGTGGAATACCCCTTTGGTCAGCTGGGGTCAGCTGTCTCAGCTGTGTCCCCTCCCAACTTCTTGTGCACCCTCAGCCTACTCGCTGGTGGGGTGGTGTGAGAAGCAGAAAAGGCCTTGACTCTGTGTAAGCACTGCTCAGCAATAACGAAAACATCCCTGTATTATCGACACTGTTTTCAGCACAAATCCAAAACATAGCCCCATACTGGCTACTATGAAGGAAATTAACTCTATCCCAGCCAAAACCAGCACACTATGTTTCCTCATAGTTATACAATGAATACCTATGTAATGTTTTCTTCTGTCCTCTCCTCCCTGTGCATGTGTTAGTAAATAGGGTATACCAGACGAAATTCATCTACCCAAATATTTATGTCTACACTCAGCTCATCCTGCTATAAACATCTAAAATTATGCTAAATGAAGCATAATAAAAGTACTTGTTCCTCTCAATTATAGAAGGATTTTGGGGTGACTAGCTCAGATAGTCTTTAAAAAAAATGACAAAACCAAACCCAAGCATTCTGGTGTCTCCTTCTTTTAACCAGTGATAGGTTATCAGTAATATTCTGCAGTTCTTTTAGAAGCATTTTTTACTTATAACAAAAACATGTAAACAAAAGCAATGAATCATGACCGATGTTTATTTGAAAGCTTACTTCTGGCTAGGACCATAACCTGTAGACAGTGAATGCACCATGGAAAAATCCATCTTATCTAACTTCACACACCTACAAATTACATCTAGACTAAGGTAAATGCTTAGGTTTCCTTCTAGTAAAGGAATAAGAGAGGAAGTGAAAAGAAGAGGGAGTCCATCTATTTTTTAGAGTTGCTGCAGGAAAGGATAAAGTTGTCTTGCATTGTCTTCAGAGGGATTCTGTATGACTAATTAAATCTAGATGCCTATTTTTTAAAGGATTCAAGTTACATAAATTGCTCCTTTTCCAGGCCACCTATGTTCTGCCTTCATATCATATCTATCATCCAAAATGGACATCTCTATTGTCTTTTTCCAATGTCGTGGCAATGAAGAATGGTATCATTGAAGCAAAATACAGTTAAAATTCAGTGTTGAAATTCCTTATGATAGGCTTAAATACACAAATTTGTATTTAAGAGCAAGATCACTATCACTAAAACTGTAAAATGAATGCTTTATTTTCAAATCTGGTGTTTTCCACTCATTTTTAATGGCATAACACATGAAGAGACAAATTTTAGACAATGTAAATAGGGCTAAACCAAGTGGAACATATCCACAGTCTTTTTTGAAGATCAGAGTTACTTTTAAAATATACACATCATGTAATTGTTCTGTATTGTGGTCTACTGCTATTTAAAGAAATATGAAATTTCTTGGTTTATAGTATGGTCTTCAAATACCTAAGGACCTACAAAAGTGCTATGCTTTGATAGCATTCCCAGGTAATTAAGATTTTGCTAAACTGATCTTCCTCCATGGTCCTCTTAAAAAGAAGATAAAAAAAGAAAAAGATGAAAAAGCAAGCAAGAAAATAACTTCAAAAGCCTTGAAAATTATTACTTGAAAAATAAATTGCTGTGCTACACTAAGATTTCTATTAAATGAATGCATTATATATCACTGTATGTGTACAAGATATGATTCAGCTAATGTCAGAGATGCTGTAAAATGTCTGTTGGTTTCTTACACAAAGGGTTGCAGATTTTACTGGTATGTGGGCAAAAGGCAGTTGAAAATGCTTATAAGATAAAAACTCCTGTTATATTTGCTGTCACATCCTTCTTTATATATTATTTTTCTGAAAATATTTGTGTTGATTTGAATGAATGCATGTTGAGAACTAATAGACATATTCATCACAAAGTGATTGGAGCCAAAAGAATGAACACCTTTATGGAAAGCTGTTAACTATTCTACCAAACCGGGCACCATCACAAAACATGTTCATAACAGAAGGAATTCTTTGACTGAAAACCTAATTCCCAGATGTAAAATATTTCCATTAGATTTGTCAGAGTCCAGTGTGCACCAATAAGCCTTACCTACCTTCATCAATATTACCTGGGACCTCCACCCATGGCTGCAATAGTGAAGGGGCTCAGGCTCCCAGGTCTTGCCTGAGCTATATAATAAATTGCCTAGTTGCCGGTTCTGTCTCTATTCCTGTCTCCTGGTGTCCTGACTTGTTGACTGGACTTCCTGGATGAACCCTGGACGTGCCTTGTTTCCTCACCCTGTCTGAAGATCACTAGACCATCAATGGGAACCAGTTTTGTTTGGATACCCTGTGACTGTGTCTTGCTACTCCAGTCACTGCCCTTTCCCTTTGTTGTGGTCAGCCTCAGCTACTGGCTCATCTTCCCTTGTGGAGCAGCCCCGCTCCTGCTATGTCCTCACAAGCTTCTCTCTTCATCTGCCTTATCCTCATGGTCATGTGTTAATATCTTTCCAAGATCATCTTTCCATCCAGTCTAGAAGCTGGCCTCTCAATAGTCCTTGTTCAGCAGTTACATCCAAACTTTCCATTATAAATTGCAGGCTTATTTCTTCTACCCACCTTCACCATCTGATCTTCAGGTTCATCTTCATTTTCACTCTGAAACATTGAAGACTGGCCCTATGGCAAGCATTAACACATGTACAGTAGGAACAGACTGTTCATTTCTCTAGGGTTTTTAACGAAAACACCAGATTTACCATGGCTTGGATTTATCGCAGGTTAACAAAGTAGATGTAATTTTATTTTTTCATTGACATCTCTGGAATAATATAGCTGAGGTGTACTATAAACATAACTTTAACATGATAATCTTTATACTGCCTACATATCCAATTCTTTGCAACAGAAAAATACAGCATTGATGTGGTTGTTTGCAAATAGTTTAAGAATAGAATTGTATAATCCATCCCATTTGAAAACAGCAGTAATTGGCAGGGGAGTCTTACAAATGCTGGAAAATGTAGGTGTTAGCAAGATCTAATATTTGCATTGAATTTTAGTACTGTGTGCAGTGATCTGATCAACATTTTGTAAACTGAAATCTTATGTTGGACTAACTTAAGGGAATATGCTAGTGTTTCATTACCCTAACTCAGAGCTAATATTTTCTCCAACAAATGTATGAGCGGCCTAAAGGTGTTATCTCCTTTTTGTTTCCTGCTGGATATTTTTTTCAATAGGATTTAGAAAATAAGGTTTCCCCTGGACCTTGTGAGATTTCCACCTTACTATCATTTCTTCCTGTTTCCTCAGCCCAAAGCTGCTACTGTTATTAGGGTGAAATTACTGCTGCATGGAGTCCTATCTACACAGCAATTAATTCGGTGAATCAGAACCAAATTATTATGGTATTAGATATATATTAATACAAAAAGCTCCTGAAAATTAAAAGAATTCAACATGGCTTCGGAGGATCTTAAGACAATTTGTTTTCTTCTTATGGGCCACAGTCATTTTTAAAAATTTAATAACTTTCTCATTTTTAAGGCCTTGAACACAAAGGGGAGAAGTAAGTTCTTAATGATTCCATATAAGCTTATCTATAACAATAGTTTGGTACTATTTCAGCAAAGTAATGAAACATTATTCCTCTATTTTCCATAGACCTGTATTCCCATAAAAACAGCATGAAGAAGATTAAGGTAAACAGTCAGTTTATATTGAAAGAAACCCCAAAGAAACAGAAGAGGAAAAAAAATAAAAGGGGGGGGGGGGGAAGAAATGTTATTAGTAGTTTAAATATTTTTTTCAAACTGTAGCAAGATAAACTCCTTCAAGCTTCAGTGCAATGCAATTGTGTAATGTAATTCCTGTTGTTACAATAATTTTGGAATATAAACATACATTGAATAACAGAGAGTGATAACAACTAGTTATTCTGGATAGAACGAACTGTTTATGACCCTAAAGTAAAAAATGGAGCATAGAGGAGTACAGGCTTGGGATGATATCAAGGGCCTTGACAGTCTAGGCACATGAGGATATCAGAGGCCTCAGGTCTATAAATAACTCAGTAGCTGTTAACTGTAGTCATCAAACAAATGCAAACTTAGGAGCTAGAGCCAGTTTTGGTGATAACAAGGTGAACAAGGTGGGGACCAATGAAGATCTGGAGGCACGGTTCCTGCTGCTCCTGCATAAACCTGTTTTAATATTGCTGCTTTGGGGAAGCCATCACAGATATTAGGAAAGGATATAGGTATTGCACTGAACACTAATATTTTAGTTTCAATTTATGCCTACACAGGGAAAAAGGTAGTTGCAGTAACTGTGGATACTTAATGTACATCTGCTTCAACTAACGTGCGTGTCTGTGTCTGTGCCTGTGTGTGCGCGTTTGTGTGTGTAAAAAGCCCTTTGGAACTAACTGTGTGTTAACCAATAAATCTTGGCTAACAGCATGGACTAGATTGGGATTTCTCTTCCCCTTCTCCTCTCCCCAGCCTTGTTTTGAGTTTTGATAATTTACTCTTTGACATGGATGCAACAAATTGTTAACAAAATTATCTGTAGTAGTGGCATATCATCCAAAGTTTATTTAATTTTCTTTTCCTAAGATTGTTCCCCATATATTGTACAAGTATAAATGACGAGTACTGCTAGAATGATTATATCAGTAATTTTAACCTTACATGGAGCTTTTGTTTGTTTGCCTAACTCAAAGTTTAGCGCTATTTGTGTCAAGAAAAGTATTTACCAGTGCTGCTTATTTAGTTGACCTACTGTTGGCAGATGGTAGAGGCCATGCACACACGATCAACAGAAATCGCAAGAACAGAACAGAAACCAATGGTGCTGGGAGAATGGCACCCAAGGGGACACTAAACACAAGCCTGGAATTAGAAGAGCGATGTTTTCATAACAGCAGCTTGTGCTTGCAATTTTTTTTCTTCCTGGCAACAGTGTTAAAATATTAGCTTTGAAAAAAATCCAAGAAGATTTTGGAACACTAACACACACATACACACACAAAGAAATTCTCTTACTAAATTCACACTTAAAAAAGACTGAAGAGATCATTTGCCTATTTACTTTATTCCTTTTCCAATATTATATCTCCAAGCTACAGCTCTAAGGCTGGGAAAAAGAAAGGAAAAATCAAAGTTAAGAATAATAAAAATAATAGGATAATTTATTAAAAGAAATACACAAAGAAGAGAGAGAAAATTTATTAATTTTGTTCAGCAGGACAGGTTGTTTATATACCCCTTGCTCAGAGAAAGAATCATTAGCCAGAGAGGTAAATACATGCTTTTCTATTTTTTTTTTTTTTCTTGTTTAATCATATGTGTGAAAATACATGTATACGAATGCACATATATAGAGAGGCAAAGAAACAGAAAAAGAGACAAAAAGAGAACAGATTTAATTGCATCTCAGACTGACTATGTTCCCTGTATATTTAGTCTATATATGCTAGAAGGCGACATTCATGTTACTCTTTCCTTTTGTGTAACACACAACACATGGTGACGTAATAATAGTTGTTTTTCTAAATTATATTTTCACCATTTGGATGACCCCTATCTTTACCTATCTTTATGGAGATAACGCCACTTGAAATGTCTCCTGTTCAGAGTCCGGATCTATCAGAAATATGCCATGTAACAGCTGCTATGCCCGAATAAACTGTAGAAACAGGGATGTAAATTTCAAAGTTTACTAGACCAGGTAGTGAGGGAGACTGAGGATAGTTCTGAGACTGAATATATATACAGCTGTTTCTATCCAATAATAAACTATGGTACTAAAAGCACTCCCTCTGTCCTTGCTAGAGATGTAAAAAAACCATGTCTCCAAACAGTAGTGCTGTAAGAGATTGAGGGCATGATAGCTAACTGCATTGCTGGATTGTCTGTGGACCAGACTTCTGAATTTATTTATTTTCTGGCTCTGTTATTTTATTTGTTTGCTGACAAAGGAAGAGAACTTAATAAGTTAGTAGTAAACTTTTTCAGTATTTCTCACTGAAAATGTGATATATTCTAATCACATTTTCAAGATTTTTTATATGTGCTGCAAGTTTTTTTTAAATGACCCATTAATAATATGATTATTAAGATGAATCCTTGCACTTGTAAAACCTCCACACCTTTAGCAGTCATCAGAAAAAGAAATGTTTTCTTTTGAGAGAAGTTTGAATGTAGTATGAATATAGACAGGAAAATAGTGACAGGTTACTCAGTTATTTCTGGCACCTCTGCTGCTAGATATGGCCAAACTATTTGACTATGTGTCAGCTGAAAAGAAGCACATCCTAAATCTTGGAAGTCTGATGATTTTATTCTTTACGGTTCTTTTGTTCATGTTTAGATGATATTTATTTAATTAGAGATTCTTCAAAGGAGTTACATAGTGTTTCTTGTGTGTAGATGCAGTATTTAAAAGGAATCAACACTGGAAAATGTCTTCAAAGTGTTTAGTAGTAGCTATCAAAAGTGGTCATGTACACAGTTTTCTGCTGGTAGAGCTCAAGTACATTTTTCAGTCGGCATTAGTGGGTACAAGCACAGCTTCTCTTATCACTTTTGACATCTCTTGTAAATTACTATAAGAATTATCTATCCAGAGGAAAAAAAAAAAACATTTTCTCTCCAGCTGTCTTAAAAACAACATAGTTTTGAACATTTTTTTTTCTACAAAATTTGCAAACCAAAAGGCTGACTTTGTCTTCCCTTCCCCCATTTCTTGCATATTTGCCTTGCTCAATATTTTGAGGCTAACCTAGTCAAAAGCAGCATATAAAAATATAATAAAAATCCAACAGAAATCTGTAGAAAAGAGTTTACGTCCTACTCACCATCCCAAACCACTGCTGCGATGCTAGAGGAAAGTGTAGTCTGCTCTTTGCCATCATTTGCTGAGGTTTTCTAACTGAGAAGAGCATCAAAAAAGATGGAAGGGTAAATAAAGGCAGAGAGAGGCACACAAAAATCCAATATATTGCTTTTGGGAGTTTAATTCTTGTTCCAGTGGAGATAACAGAATGATGACAGTTCTGATGAAAACATGAGGAAGAAAGAAAGGTTTGATTTAAGGATGCTCAAACTCAAATAGTACCTGCATTTTTTTAGTGACTGACACAGAGATTGGAAAACTTTATGTAAAAAATATTTCTAGCAGAGCCTTTAAAAAATTAGGTGCTGTATGATGCAGCATTTGTAGGAGTAACATAAAGAGATTCGTGCTTTCGGGTGTTTCTTTAGCACGTGTGTATGTTATGTCCAAGATGTATCGCTTCTGATTCCATACTATCACCAGCCTTTTGTTTTCATAGTTGCATCCAGGTTCTTTTTATTATCAGAGTGTCTTCTCCGGTCTAGGTAGTATAAATGCTGTCTCCTTTGGTCTTTTCAAAGTATTTCTGTGGCCATCTACATGGACCTTTATTCATCTTTTCCCTTTTGTCTTTCAATTCCTCTTAAAGATTTCCTTTCCTAACATAACAGTGTTATGTTATATTTTACATCCTGTTCCATCTCAGTCATGCTGTTCTCCACAAATTGTCAAGTGCTAGCTCTAATCAACCTAACCAGACACTGATCCTAATCACAAGGCTCTTTGAAATGCATTCCTTTATTCATAGACCACCAAGTAGGCTACCTGTGGAGCCTTGAGGAGTCATTCCATAAAATTATACTGAAGGATTTTTCCATCTGACATTCCTTCAAGGAACTTCCAATGAATCAGAGTTAGGCAGGATTATGAGGGTTTTGTTGTTGTTCTTCATTCGGGGGGGTGAAAGGGGAGGGGAGAGTAAAAATACTTGTAAATTACTAGATTGCTCAGCCCAGGGACCAAAGGCCTGACAAACCTTGGGAAGGGGGGAACAGCAGCCCTTTATGTTATGGGACTGGATTACTTGTAGCTGTTTGTTGTATTTTGATGAGACTGTTAAAATTGCAATTACTCCAATGATAAATCTAAGGTCTATCTACATGACATGCTCCATTTATGCCCGCTACAGGATTTACAAGATTTTCAGTGTAACATTAGTCTATTTAGTACATTTTCATGTTGCTGTTCCCTAAATTTTAATTCCTTCCATGTATTAATGGCAAACACTGGTTTTGTCTTCCTTTAATGTGGATTGTGATTTGAAATATGTTACACGCATAAATTTAGTTAATTGACTGAGGGTAACACATTGTAGAATTAGCTGTAGCAGTTAGATCATGGAGACCTGGCATTCTCGCATTCTCTCTTATCTGATGCTTTAATATTGCAACAAGAGACCATAAACCTGAATTCGGCCTGTGATTTTTAAAATAATAATAGAAGATGATTACAGCTGATACTTACCAAAAGAATTTCCAGAAATGGTCCATTACAAGTTCCTGCTTTACTTACATGTAATTTGGAAGATTTTTAAAATGTAAATTGCAGCCAAAACAGTTAGCTATTTAAAAAATACAGAAACATTTTGCTTAAGAATTGTTCATATCATGGAACAAGGATCTGAAACACAACAGGAATTTGGTTTTAAATAAAACATATACTACATCATAATTTATATAAATTATAATTCTTTCAAAAATGAGAATGGTCATTTGATATATTCAATATTAGTGGCTATAATCACTGAGGAAGCTATGCTCCTGATCATACTCAAATTTTTACTAGTTCCTAACGTTTGTGAGACCGTTCATATGACAGACCAAAAAATCAGGTGAATATGTTTTTTTCCCTTATGGTTCGTATGCATGACTGACCTGTGTGTGCACAATTCTTTTTTCTTTTTAAATTTTATTTGAAAGCTATATACATCTGGTAAAGAGAAGCTTTTGTGACTGGTTTCCAGAGAAGAGTGGTCAGAAAGGGGAAAAATATGTCAGGACATGAATGAACTTCCTGTTATTGAGAAGTGGTTGCCCTAATGCACTGTAGTGCATTGAGTTGTCCTCTGTTCCATGGCTGTGTGTTGCTACCTTCAACTATGATGACTTTCTCTCTTGGCTGTATAAACACTCAGAGGAAAAGCCAGTTGCAGTCACAGTGCAGAAGAGGGGGGGGCTACTGCACATGGTAGCAGGCCTCATAGCACCACCAGTAACCCACCATTAAGTCCTTTTGCTTCAGAAAACAATTCTTTAAGTTCAGGGGTCTTTCCATCATATCTCTTCTGTACATCCAAACATCTGTTTCCTTCATCAAGAAGTTAAAAGCTTATCAGATCCTCGCAAAGCTCTTGCTACAACTTTGTTAAATTTCACAACTGATTTAATCACTTTCAATAGATCAAGTTTTCTTTTCTATTCCTTGTAATTCTGTGCTTGTTTGTCCCTGTGGTATTCTGTTTGTCTCAAATATTATATTTTCTTTATTATTTTCCTGACCAATTGAGAAGACTTTTGAGTAGAGATCCCTGTCTTCTCTATTTCCTGTGTTGTCTCATTTCCTTTTAGTCTTTCTTTTACATGAGGTAACCACATAGCTAAGCTACAGTTCGTCCTACTAAAAAAAAGGTAATATTAATTTATTCCAAGTCATATTATGTCCTCACTCACCTGAAACAAAGTCCATTAATGACTAAATTAGGTATAAGTGCACTTAACTTAAGTGGGCCGTATCTCCCTCTGGTGGCTTTCAAAGGCACATCCTCTCTTCATTTCCCATAACCTAGTGACTTCCTTTAGGTCTTTCTTTCTCCTCAGGGTATATAGATACAACCAGGCACAATTTAGGTGTCCGAGCTTGAGATTGAAAAGTCCCTTTCTACCTACCCACAGATAATACTAGTGGAACATCAACTCTTAGAGTTGCACAGGAAACAGTTTTCCTTCCAGTGAGGTGCTTTTATTTTTTTTATATTTTTAATCTTCTATAATGTACAGTATCTTCCACAGAAAATAAGTGAGAATATAGAAGACCCAATAGCTTGTAGGTTAAAGTACCATATTGGACTATCTTAATTGCTGAGGTACTAGCCTGATTACATGCATTTTGCCTAATGCTTTTTGCTGGGAATTTTCCACTTTGTGTAAGTAATAAAATATTACCTGGACAAAGATTTGCACTTGGGGTTTCTGCAGCCTAGGTCAAATATCACGTCTATGAAGGTTTCTTCAAAACTGGTACCTTTCCATGAACAATTCAGGTGTCAGCAGATGTCATTGGCATTGACAATTTCTAAAGCGGCTCAAAACTTTATGTAAAACATATGGTTGTGCATTAGCCAACAGAAACAAACTGATTCATCAGATCTCTGCTTTGGGAAACATACATATCTATAAATAATTCTGAAAAGAACTGACTAGCATGAAGACTGTATTTGTTTTATTTACAGTAACAATCCACTCTATTTACACCATACTGATGGAACCTGGAGTACAGAGAAGTGGAGTCATGACCAGTCTGGGCTCTGCATTCTGTTTTCTGTGAAATGCTGCATACAGAGTGCTCAGTGTCTGAAGGCAGCCAAAGGAAACCTCCGACATTACTACTGTTATCAACACCAGCAAGGTAGCAATTTTTCACCACTAATGATGGGGAGAAAAACAAAACCAAAAGACCCTAAATTATTACATGTACAAAAGAGCTGTTTTAACATTACCAAAATGCCAGGAATAACTTGGAGATGTAATTGTAAAAAAGAAAAAAAAAATCAAGCACCTGGGAAGAGAAATTAAACACGTGAAAGACACCAGTTGTTAAAAAGAAAAGAAAATAATCAAGAAAATAAGGAAGTAGCCAAAGTAAAAATATATGGCTTTAAATCTGTGGGGAAATATTTCTCACTGATGGTATTACTTACTGTATTGCGGAATGGTAGTGATGGACAAAATACTATTAAATCACAAGTCCATGATACAAAATTATAAGAACTAAAGCTGAAGTCAAAAAGGTTACTTTTTCACTGAGATTTATAAAAAGATTTATAAAACAAAAACCTTCCAGACACCCACCATCCTGAAGAAGGGGCTAAAACCAAGCCATGTTTGTCCATTTCTTCAAAAGTCTAGAGCGAGCAAATATGAGTAAAATGTGCTTCAGAAATATCTGTGAGAAGTGAATAGGTTGAATGTATTTTCACAGTTGCCATAAAATTATTATTTCAAGAAAACATATTATTTTGATGTGAGATAATGCTTTGAAATGTAAAGAGAAAACTCAGTACCTTAATAAGAGGCCTCAGTGCCATGTGACACGATGCAAATGTGTCTGAAGCAAGCACATTCTCTAAAGGGCAATTGTACAGTCGGTTTGCTGGAAAGTGATTTGGGACTAATCTTTCATTTAGTCAGGTATTTATACAAATGTGTAAATGAGCAAACATACATATAACAAACATACGGCTTCCATTTGAAAAGTTAATTATTTGTCTATGTCTTACCACCTGTAAATGGTGAGAGTGACACTTCTTTTTTCTTCTCTTTTGGATATAAGCTTTTGAGGCTGGAAGCAATTTTCTAGTAGCATAGTGTATATAACAAGTATCTAATGCTGGCAATGGTCCCTGGGTTTTACTATAAATCCAGTATGATTTTTGGATAAGTGGAAATATGTGTAGAGCAATTTTAAGTGCAGCGGAAAAAGAAATTAATGCAAGTTAAAATATTTTCATAAACAATGAAGACCACCAAATGACCAAATCTGAGAGAGGTAGGTATATTTGTGTTCTTTGCTCTTACACACACGATGTAGATTGTGCTGAAGAGACTGTCATCAAGACAGTTCATTGCTCCAGAAACTTCAATTTCTCTTACTTCAACAAAAGCAGTCTAATTGAGCCATCTTGATAATGTTTGAAGCATATAGATTGTTTACAATGATGATGACTTTCATCCCTGTAAGAAGTACCCTGATTACAACAGAACTAGCAAAAAGCAAAATCTTGCTGGGAAAAAAGAGGTAATAATTTTACTTTTAAATTCTCATTCTTGAAAGGAGTAAAAAAAACAGCAAAAAGAACTTGTCTGAACTGTCAACATTAATGAAAGAAACTTTTCTGTTCTATTACGGCTGTTTCAGGACAGTCACTGAAGAGCAGCAATACCTATTGAAAAGTTTTTCACGACACTGACAGTAATGTCACTCGCATGAATAGGAAAAGAAAGAAATATTTAGGTTCAGATTCAGAACTTTTTCTAACTATGATGAGTTTGCCAACCCAAGGATTTTTGATTGATGTCTAATATTTCTGAGAATAACTCTGATAATCTTTAGTAGAGCACACCCTAAATGTATCTTTTGTTGTTCAGTGACACACTACACAAAGTATGAACTGTTTCAACACAGGCCAAGGATTTCAACTAAAGTATTAAGGGAATAGGTCTAAAATTGAAAAGACTCTTTTTAGTGTCCTCCAAATTATATTAGGAATCTTTTGTTTACTTATTTTTGTTACTACTGTTGTTACTACTTTGGTGAATTATATAAAGTTAAAATATATCAAATAACAAAAAAACAATCAAGGAAATACATAATAAAATATAGTATTAAGTGTGGGATCTGGAGAAAAATAATAAAAAAGAAATGAAAGTAAATATGTGCTCTTAGAAACACAGAAATATGCAAATGGCTACTACTCAGTCCAATAAAAGCTATTTACATCTGACCATACTTCTAGGTGTACTTCTCTGAACATTTAAATGGGTTTTGACTCTTCTTTCTAGCATCCCTATCAAATGTAAAATATTGCTTAACCAATATCAGAAAGCATGTCTGTGGTCTTCCAGTTTTATGTAATGGACTCTGAGGCAATACATAGTTGATTATCAACCAGATTTCTGAGAAGAATATCCACAATTACAAGGTTAGGTGATCTGCCAAGTTTCTGAATAAGTCATTCCTGTTTTGCTAAATATATTACAAAAATTACAAAAAAGGCCCAACCTGCAGAAAACAGAAAATTCAGAAAATAAACTACAGTGGTATAAAGTACAACTGTACACAAAGTTACAATCCCTGCATTTTAATGAAGTTATTGCTAATTTCATTAAGAAGGCTAAGTATCAGGCTATTCAACAAGCAGAAATTAGAATATTAGAATCTGGGTCTGCAGATACAGCAAGGACAGTGTTTTACTGTATGACTTAGCCCTTTCAACATCTTCAGTGATACTCAGAATCTAAATGCATCTGTCTGCAAAGTAATGTTTATACATAAACTGGGAGCTCAATTCAATTGCCAAAATTTAAACATGTAGAACCATTTGAAATGCCCTGTGCCATCCAAAGCATCCACACAGGGCTTGAAAATATGAGATGGGACCTCTTCTTGCTTTGCCCCAAGATGCCAGACTAACAACTAGAGATCAGGTCAGTTGTCCTACTGCATCTCCAGTATCACTAAAAAAAATGTGTTCTGGCAATTGAATCAAGTTTCTAGTCAATATAGCAAACTGTGTAGAGGGATTGTCATCCATCCAAATAGATATGTCTAATCTAGGGAGAACTGAAAAGTTGCTCTGACTCGTATGGATGTGCTGAGTGGATCTCCTCGACTTTGTGAGAACTTAGGCTTTTGTGTAAACAGCTACATGCAGACGCTTAGACTCAAATACCTCAGTTTGGAGCTGAATACTATTTTTTTATAGGAATACTGAAAGGAAAAGAGAGGAGGACAATAGCCTAAGAGAGAGAGGAGATTAGGATGGGGTGATGTGGAGTGAGCTGATGTAAAGAAACCTTGTGTGTCTAACCCCTGAATTTGGCAATGGGAAAATGATTTTTTTTTTTTCCAAATGCCTATTGAGGTTTTACTGAATTTTGGTTTTCTTACAGAATCTGAGCTGTGAGTTTAGCCATACCTTTCAGAACAGTTCTTAAGAAGTTCTAGGACAGTAAATCTAATTGGATGTTTTCTGTACTGCAAAATCTGTTTAAGAAATGTTCACCACCTCTCGCTTTGCTTTCTCAGCTCCCTGTTTCTACAAATGCACTGACATTTGCTGATGGTGCAACTGTTGGAGTCATATTGTAAACCAGCTCAGCGAAATGGTCCGCATTACAAAATAAGAAAGAAAACATATTTTCATTTCCAGAGGAGAAGATGAATATGAGACGATATTATCAGTCACATTGTTCTGATGATTGGGTTTTTTTGTCTATATTATCTCTGTGGTACAATGGTAACAGACAGTACAAAATTCCTTCCCTATAGTGATTTAGTTAAGCAGGTAGCAAATAAAAGAAAACGTGTTGATCTAAAGCTGTATACGTTACTAATTAATTTTCTGAGAGAAGGAGCAAGCAGGTGAGTAGCTCAATTTATTTTTGTGTGTTTAACCTGAATCCAACCTAAATATGTTTAACCTAAATCAACCATTTCAATGGATTTTATCACAATTAAGCACGTTCGTTGGATAGAGTTAATGATCTAAATAGACAGGTCAGACACTGGTCAGAGGAAGACCTTAAAACACGAGCATGTCAGTAATACAGATTAGCGGGAAACAGGGAAATATTAAGAAAGTTACAGGCTCAGTGGTAAGAAAAGTGGAAGAAGCGATGACATTGAAAACACAGGTCTAATGGGAGGAGACAGGAAGAGGAATAAAGAAGTATGGAGTGAAACTGAGATAAAGATGTTGTAGGAGGAGAGACATAGGAGCAGTGAGCCACACATCACTGGCCAGGGAAGTCCCTAACGGCTGCAGGCTGGCATGCTCCTCCCACAGCATGGCTCTCCCTATGCAGCCCAGTGGAGAATCTCGGTTTCCTCAGCTATCCACCTTCCCCCTGCAGCCAGACACAGCAAATCTTTCTTGCGTACACTTTGCTTGCCTCATCTGCATTATCACACACACGACCTCCAATAAACTGGGAATAAAAGCCTCATTGCCTCAGCCTACATTCTCATCTTGTTGAATGGGACTGTTTTGGCACAGCCGCTGCTTCTGTTGATGATTCAGGCACATTGTTGTCATCTTGGTGAGAAGCTCCTTTTCATGTGTGACAAAGAGGGAAAGGGACAGGGATAGTGGCAGATGACTGAAAGCATATATGGAAGCTGACAATGGGAATACTTTCTTTTTTCAAGTTAGCTTGTATGTATTTCAGCTCACAATATTTTTTTTTAAAGAAGGAAATACAGAAAGAGCACAAATAATATAGTGGGATTCTACATATACTTAAAATACAGCCTTGTGGGTATTTAGGAATTGATCCAAGACTTACTGATGAACTTCAGCCTTAATCAATTAATGTGATTTTTATAATAGTTGGAGTAAATAAAGATTTTGTACTTTGCATGCACACTAAGTGGCTATATACCTCTTTCTTTAGATTTATGAAATGAAGACTTATATAGCTGCAATTCAGTGCAAGTTTTTAATGCTCCAGGTAAAAATAAAAGATGGCTGAATATACTGAAGAATTTATTAACTGGGTCTGATTCTTTGAGGGTTTGCATCAGCAAGATCCACTGACTGAGCTGAAAAATCTGTTCTGATGCATTATGGCACGAAACTTTTTTCCTGGAATATACATTCTAAAATTTACTTTCAAAGCTTCCTGCAGTCTGACATACAAGCTAACAATATTTAAAAGGCCCAAAGAACTAGGAGGTGATCAGTTCTCATTTAAATGAACTACCTCATTCTATCCTTTTCTTTTAATCGTAATAAATCATAAGTGCTGTTAATACATTGTTAAAAGCACTGTAGAAAATAAGTGCTATGCTATTCTTGCACTGCTTCTTGGCAATAGAAGGTCCATTATGAATTTTTCTTTCTGAAAATTTTTGGTCATTACTATCTGTGGCATGAAACAGATCAAACAAAATGCCATGTTCAGACTGACACCATAGCAAATAGTAGGCATTAGCAGGCATTAGCTGAAAGAAAAGAGCTTTGGAACAGGAGAGAAGAAAAGGAGTGTTTGGTTTCCGTATACTTTGTATCCCCAAATTTCTAATCCAGAGACAAGATTTAATTAGTTCTTATACTAGCACAAAATGGAAGAAAAGGTAGGCAAGGAACCTCCTTTTTAGCCTGAATGTGTTAAGGTTGATCGTAATAAAAATTCCTATGCACTTCTTATGGATCCTTTCTCTATCCTATGATGAGGTGAGGACATGAGGATGCATGACTGTCGCTCATCTACCTCTCAACAAAAATACTACTCTGAGGCAATTATCTGTGTTTTAGTTATCATTAGCAAAAACTACATCATGGGAAACTTGCACCCACTATACTCCCGCAGTTGTAAGGACCTCCACAAGGGCTCCTTATGAAGCAGTGGGTTTGTAACTCAACAATGTGCTTCATAAATAATAAGTGCAAACTTTTCCATAGGGATGCCTACCTTAAGGCAAAAGACAGAGACATCTTAGAGTTTCCTATCTGACATTTCAATCTATATTTGCTTTAACATTCAAAATCCTTCCACTCCTACTGCTATTATACAGCCACCTCTGCAGTGCTTAGTCATCATCAGAAGACGTGAGTGAAAGATCTGTGAGGGTAGTTTTCTCTAGCCTTAACACTCCAAATGTGCAGATTTCCAACTAGTTTTCTGATTCTGCTTTTTCCAAGTAGATATGCCAGCTCTTAGCACTTTTCATTTCCAACCTTCTTCTGTCATGTTTTTGTTGTAATCCATTCACCCTTTGAAATAAGTTGCAAGCAGCACATTCAGAGTACCAGGAAGAATAAGCAAACTTTCAGACTTGACAATAACTGCATTTTCTATGACAAGCTTTGATGTCTTCTGTATTCACACCTATCTCTAATAAACACATCTAAGTAATGACTACCAAAAATAAATCTTAAACTTTGTTCTACTCATCATATTTTTTTTTGGCAGTTTAAAGTAGTATACATGCATTCACCTTATTTCTCACTAAGCAAATTACACAGGAACAATAAAAACATAGAAATGCAAGATTTTTTCTATCCTTGAAAAGACATTTTCAAAAAGTAATAAGAGCACCTAACTAATAAATCAACATTATGAAACAATGAAGACTACTACACATTTTGTTAAAATATAAAAGAATTACCATGACAAGCACAGATCAATAAATGTTGTAGAAATAGTGATAATAGTAAATTTGTTGATGTTAGATGCTGCAACAACTCAAAAAAATCTGCAATTAGAATTAATAGTCAGTACAAAAGTCCTACTTTTTATATTTCTTTAGAGGACTTCTCTATTTTAATTTGTGAGAACAATCTGCTTTCACTGAATATGGTTATCAGCTATTTACTTTATAGATTTTTCTCAGCATGTCTCTCACCTGCACCCCAAAATACACTCTTAAAATAAAAATATAGCATTGCCTTCTTTTCCAGGAAGAAAAAGTGAGACATTTCCTCTAATGATGTTCCTCTACTTGGAACTACTTATTATTAAATGTACAGTGTGTTTCTATGAATTGGGCCACACAGTAACACGCAGATGCACTCAGAAACATACGATCTCTTTTACCTTGTATGAACACTTCACCCAAGGACAACCAATAATTCTGAATGAGACTGATGGAGAACTCTGCCAAACATTATTCAAGCCTTGTTGAAGATTGTCGTCTGAGGACACCCTTTTCCATTTTTGCAAGGGAGTAAGCTATTTATGTTGGTGTGAATATGTCAGACATCTTGTCGAGGAATAGTCCAGAACAGGTTGACTATAAAAGCAGTTCTAAAACTCACTTACTCCTTACCCTTCTCAGCTGTGTACCATATGGTGTAACTTTAAGGGTTCTGAAGTCTAGAAAGCAGGCTGAAGGAAATTGATAAAGCAACAGCAAAAAAACAAACCCCCTCCATTCTATGGTGAGAATGAAACATCTTTATTAAGTACAACTGTATCTATAAAAGCATATGACTCCTCTGACTAAGTGTAAACATTTGTAGGTACCTACATAAGAGTTTATGCTCCTGAGCTCCGTTGACTGCTTAAACCTAGGTTTCTAGCACCATTTAAGACACTTAGCTAGTCCTCCTAGCTTCTCTTCTGCCCCTACAAAAGGGCATGTTTCTGAGTTCTATCTGCCAATCTTGGGCAGATGTTCTGGAGACTGTAATGTGGATTAGAAAGCATAAGGTGCATATATCAAGGCAATTGAATTGAGCCTCTATGTTCTTTATAGCGGTGTGACAAGACGTAGTTAACCCCAAGAGTGGCCATTTCTCTGTTAGTGAAAAAATAAGCGAAGAATAGCCAGTTCATACACAGTCATCCTTACTGGAGATGACAAATTCAGGTAATATGAATTCCTCTCCAGGACCTTTGCCAAACAACTCCAAAAGGATATAAACAAATGAACAAATAGTAAATAAAAAATTTATTTCAAGAGCTACAATTATTTTTTTCAAAAAATGTTTAGGTATTCTTAAAGAAAAAAATAACATCCTGTTACTTATAAAATAATATTAGTAAAAATGAAATTAATATGAAATGGAAATACAAATGAAATCACAAATATGCATTTATCCTTTATTGAAAAATAATAATGAGCCATAGCCTTAAGGTAACATAATTTGTAATGATGCAAGTTTAAAAGTGCATTTTGGTGGACTCTTGCTAACACAGAAAATCTCTTCTACTTTCTTCACATGTGTTTATTAAATATTTTTTCTGAATGCATGCTTAGATAAATGACATGTCATAAATAGAAGTACAGCAGAAAACCATTTAGGTGCACGTATGTTAACAGAGGTCGCTTAAAACCTTTCAAGAAAAAAAGTAATTATCCAGTTTTGATAATAGAAATGTGGTGGTTACTGCAGTGAGGAATTTAGGAAGACTTTGAAGGAAAATCTTTGTGTCACAGTCTATTTATTATTTATATTCACAGATGGCAAGATATGTGGTGTGACAACTAGAAATAATCACTCTGTCATATTCACTAAACCTATTCTTACAGCTGTGATGTTCAAAATACATTTTTCAGCATTGTAAGAATACAAAGGCATGGGTTTTTTTACTACTTATTCTTAAAGAGAAACTTTCTGTCTGGTTTGCATTACAGATTCATCTTGCATTAAGAACTGAACTTTTCTGCTTCTTCTTGTTATGCCTGTGTTTTATTATTCAAAGAAATTATTGTTTTTCAGTCTTACAAATATTGCTCTGTCTTAGATTGCTCCACCAGGGGCTGTCATTCACCGGCAGAAGAGAGACCTCTCCCTCAGAGTGGTGACCTCTGTACTTGTACATACTGCACTCAAAACATGTTCTTCACTATTACTTGCAAGACGCACACAAAGAAAGTGTGGTGAGGGGTTCCATAATTTTCCTTTCATACACAGGCAGCAACTTTTTAAAAGCTTCTTAAACTGTTGCTTTCAGGGGCTATGCTGTATCTCCATTATTTCTTTTTCTGAGAGTTGTAACAATGCCCGTTTTTTTTCCCTTTTTTCTGAAATCTTGTCTTTCACCAGTATAGTTCAACTGCTTCCAGTCATACCACAACTACTGTAATAATAATAAAAAAATCTTATAATCCATTTGGTACACATTAGTGCTCTATCTAGTGAGGCAAATAGTCAGCTGATACAAACTGGAGTAGCTACAATCCAGTGTGATATAATAGAACCTGGAGGGAACAAAAAAACCTTCAAATTCCCTAGGAAAGTCAAATGATTAGCAAAACACTCAGGTTTATTCTATCGTACTCAGATAATCATGACATTCTTTGATTTTAGAAAAAGATAACAATTTCTTAACATAAATTGTAGATATTTGGAAAGAGAGACCCACCTGACAAATATTTGCAGTTCTACAAGTGATTGCATTATGTTTCATAAAAAATAAATAAGCAACTTTTCAAAAAGGTTAGACAATGACCAGTCATCAGGCAATGATCAAATCTTCTATGGAGTTATGAAACAGTGACCTGACAGACTGCAGAGTTCAAGAAATAGTCCTGGTTTTTATAATAATATTTAAAGGATATATGCAACATGAGAAGTTTTAGGTTTTAGCTACTCTATACTTTTTAGCTACTCTAGAGAAATAGTCAGATGCTATCCCAGTGATTAATATCTAAATAGTAAAAAAATGGAAGAAAGTGTCATATGCAAGCAGAAAGACTACCACAGAAGTCTACATACATAGACTTGCCTGCCCTTGATGAAAGTACTGTCCCCAGATCTCCACATTGCAAATATGGATATTCACCATAAGATAAAGTCTTTCCTGCTCATGTTACTGTTTACTACTATATTATATGTTCACCCAGTAGGCTACTACTGTCTAGTACGGAATCATATCACTGTGCATTATGCTAATAAACTGTCCTCGTCCATCTCCCATCCATATATAGAGGCTGTAAGGCACCCAGAAACATACTAAGAGCACCCTGAGCCCTTATGTACTGAGAAATGTTTGCATGTACATACTAGAAAGTAGCATATTTTGTGAGACTCCAATACAGATTACATATTAATTTTAGTGTTTTCATGACAGTATATTGTTTTGTAATGAAATCTCTAACTTTTTTTTACCTTTTTTTTTTTTTTTACTTTTTGTGAACCTTCAGTTCTCAACAGCTAGTGCTATTGCATCTGTTATTTTTGACTTCTTATGATTTCTGATAGTAACACAATCTAAACTGGTAAATACAATCTGCTTGGCCTTCAACATGTTTGATCTTCCTTATTTATAAATAGCTCTGCTGCTAATTTCATTCATTTATTAAATTCTTGAAGATGGGTTATATAAATTTCCTTTCAGTCAGGTCATTGCATTGCATCAAAATTCCTGTCTGATTTTCTATTATTGATAATTTTCTTTGAAGAATAGCACAACATTTTTGCCCCATTTAATTTATGCTATTCTTTATATTAAGATAATATTTAATTTAATCCAGTTGTTGTTTTGCAACTATTGGAATGATATCAAAAAGGTCAGATTTATTGTCTGTATAATTTCTTGGCTTAATTTCTGATATGACAACTCCTATCTCTTAAAAAAAAACCAGAAAATAAGTAAGAGAGTCTTTAACACTGGATATAACTGTATTTCTTTATCAATATTACAAAACATAGAGCTGCCAATGGGTCTGGATAAAAAACAATACCAAGGGTCATTCATGGTTCAAACCTTGTGTGTAGGAGGAAAGAAGAGAAATACACTATTTCAACATAACATCTGAAAATACATTTTAGCGGTCGGAATAATGAATTACTAGAATAGCTTACCTGGAAAGGTTCTGTGGGGTCTGTGGAGAGCAAATTTACAGACATCTTTGAGAACATATGAGGAGTGACAATGGCATATTTGATTCTATCTCAAGGAAATGGAAGGAAACATGCATCTCTGCAGGAGGATGAAGCAGGAATCGAAAATTGTATCGTAAGAGACCTGGAAGATCTGTGCTTCTGAGTCTAGAGGTACACTTCAGTCCCATCTAAGCTGTATGTCACAGACTGAGCTAAATGTGCACCTTCCTCTTCTTCCCTTTTCTCCACCATCTAATATTTTGGTGAAGTTAGAAGGGATCCAACTATTATTCTGGAAGGGAGCCATAAAAGGCCATGGGACCAGGTGTTCCAGGAAAGACACATATTCTGCTAAACGGTAACTTTAGTCAAAGAATCTGCTCCCAAGGAGACCCACAAAAAAGAAATCTGACTGGATTGATGGAAGAGCGTTCTACCCTAAATTTCAGTCTAAGCTATTATAATGTTCTTGTCTTTTTACTTCTCAGAATAGGCATTGAATAAATAATTTTCTTTACAGGATGCCTGCAGGTAATGTGGTAGCCATAGAAGTACTACACTGGCAGGTTGAAAAAGTGAGTGCACAGTGTGACTTACTGAGCTGTGACGATGTTCGTAACTGCTGCAAACACACATGCAATACAACTTGTGTTGAGGTATTTCATGAGTATTTCCACCAACAGGAGCAGGCAAATTTAGGCAACATGATTATACATTCCCTGATCCACGGTGGAGGAAACAGTGCTTCTCTCTATATCTGCTGCATCACCAAAAGGTTTCAGGAAGGTTGGGCTGAATATACAAGGCTACAGGTCAAGTGGTGGAAGTATAAAATCGTAAGCATGAGATTACTGCAAGTACTGAAATATGCCAACGGCTTTAGATTTCTATGGAGGGTTTTCATTTTTATTAGCATCTGGTGAGCCAAACTGCACAATGAGTTTGGCAAATATACTGACTTTTGACAGCCAGCCAGTAATTCAGGGGAACAGAAGGCACCTGATGTAATGCTCAAATTTTTATTTGCATTTTTTGTTCTACTTGTTTCTTTTCTGGAACATATTGATGTTATGTGTCTTATTGTAAAGGGATGAGGATCAAACAATGCTTTTAATACAGCCAGAACCAATGTGTGACAGATGCTTCTTTGTGCCTAGCAGTATCTTTTGGTCTAAAGGTTACAGAGAAGCTCTGCTTTGAATGACTGACATTTTCTATTAAAGAAATGAATAGTATTAGTTACGTTAGGCATAATTGCCTAAAACTCAGTAAACACTATAAAAACAAACCAGTTCAAGACTGTCTAAACATGTAGGTGACTAAACTTATTAAATGTGTGATCATCCTACGTGCACAAAATTGTCTATTGTAAGGTACCCATATCCCACCCTTTGCTTTACAGAAGATGAAGCGTATGTAGATACCTGCATGAACTCTGCTGAGGGGTGATGGTGACCTTTTGTATAAAGCCGAGTACCTAGATCACAAAACTATAAAGCATGAATCTTCCTGTCTCGGTGTCTGTGCTCTTTTTCCTTTCAGAACATCTTGTTCAAATTCATCCAAGCTGCTGTTAGCTTGAACAACAGGACCTCCAGCTTCTGAAGTAAGTTCTGTAATTACTAAACTGTGATTTTGAAATGGTAGTGGTTGATTTCCTCTCCTCCAACAAGTTCTTATCTTTCTAAGGACCTCTGTCCAGACAGCATCCTGAAAGCATGGAAACATCCAATATTTCTGACTGTTCCCTTACATTGTCAGTTCAGCAGAGTGCATTGTCAACAGACACAGTTATATGTCTTGTATCTTCAGTGGGAGGAAGATTATTCCCTAAAATAGGTAGATGAGATTCTCCCTGAAATTCTATATATCTGTCTATACCCCTCACCCTCTGTCTCACCTCTACCCTCTTGTGTGGATAGATAGTATTCTCTTTTGTGGCCCTAAGTCTTTAATAATTCCATGCAGTGGTTGACTGAGTTAAGCAGACCATATTGTACTCTTCTGATTATTTTTCATGAAGATGTATCTACTATGTATCCAAGTATTTTGCAGAAAAAAAAAAAACAGAACTTGCATGTTGATTGCTTTACTTGTGAAACTTAGTATGTTCTAGTACAATATGGTAGATAAACTTTTTAAATGTGCTTCCTTAAGTAACAAGTGATATATGTTATCTCAGTCTCTCATGCTTAAAAAAAATAAAATAAGATTATAGTCACAGTTTTTAATAATTACAGAGGATCTAAATCCAGTCTTATTGCTATTGGTTTCTACTTACAGCTTTTCTAACTCTGCTTTACATTTTTGTACTACTCCTTATCATTGAAATTCTTACTTCTTTCCTCATTAGTCATCAATAAAAGCTACCTTACCACTACACTTCATGGATTTTTTGGCATTTTTCCTTTTCCTGGGTCAAAACTAAGGCTGGAGTAGAACTTGACATTATGGGGTGGATGGTTTACTTTGAAGACAATAGGAGTAAAAATATTTGGGGATCTGAAAGCTGTGAAATAGAAAAACATTTTATGGTAAAAATATGGGTGGATTCCAGATATGCTTTTGTGTGTTTATCTTGAACAGACTTTGATAATCCTGTGCATAGGATCAAAATGAACAAATAAAAAAACACAGAAAAAAGCACACAAACATGTTTAGAGCCAAGAAAAGTAAATTGTGAAATAATAAAAAGTAGCAGGGCTCAGATAAGAGAAGGGGGAAATAAAGAGTTTCATATTAATTTAGGTATTTAGTTTTGCATTTTGCCATAAATTGCAAGTTTATCTGTATTTCTCTGAACCGGCTTCAGGGTAAAAGCCATTGTTTGTGAAGAGGGTGATTATGCCAGCAGCCTAGAATATCCTGCTTATACTGGCATTCAACTCCAGTTCAGACTTCTGTTCACAAAACCTTTAGTGAGTCTTTTGGGTCTTTCTGTTAACAACTTGCTTCTCAGTGGGCTAGAAAATGCTTGTCTCTCACAGAAGTCTATCATGTGTTTTGCCAAACCACATGGCTACTGACAGTTACCATTTACTGATGAGAGATGAGTACTGATACCATAGTTGCCATGGTGTAAATACTAAACATGAAACAGTACGGTCCTCATCACAATAAGCACATTGAATAGCTCGGTGCTAATGTGACCATATTTCCCAGAAAGCCCTTGATTTTCATTGTCAGATGCCTGTCATGACCTCCCAGTCAGGTTCACAAAAGCCGTGTTTTCTTCTGGCTTTTGGAAACCTGGCCAGGGCTTGGATTTCTGCCACTGCACGGACCTGCCAGCCAGCAGAGCAGATGGATCTCACAAGAAACAGGCTCTTCTTTACCAAGCTGGATGGTGACTGTATAAGGCGGCAAGACTAATCAATTTACTTGCACATCCCAGGTTATATACAGCACAGGGAAACCTTTTGTAGAATCACACCAATGTATGCACAACAAAGCAGTAAGCAGTCAAGCATAGAGAGCTGCAAAAGGAAGCATGTGCCTTATGAAAGAGATAAGAGGAAGCTAGAACTCTCTAACAGTTTGCATTTAGATCATTTAACGCAGCTAACCTTTCTAATGCCTCATTTTATTTTCCTGATATTTACTTTCCTGGGTTGCAAATTCACATCTTCTTTGTCCTATGTCTTGTCACTTTTGATGTATTGGATTTGATTCGCGAAACTTCATTAGTGTTGTCCCTCCCAGATTCTTCTTCTCCATCTGATCCCTAGTCTCTGGCTGATCTGATAGCTTCTTCCACACAAAAATTCTACACTGTGACTAGATGGCAAATTTCATACTATCACAGACTTAAGGCCAAAGGGAACCATTATATCATCTGATCTGATCTCCTACATAGCAGAGGTTATTTCATGGTCTTGTATTTTTTTTCTGTGGATATTAGCTTAGTTTTTTAATCTTCAGACTTAATTCTTTGTGCCTCCATAATGTATTTTTTTAAATAAGCTTTACCCTATGTGAAATCTTCAAACAGGTTATTATTTTTCATTAATATTATCAATAAAAGAGTAAGTGTGGAAATGGCAACCTTTTTATTGTGCTCATTTATCTGCAGAGGTTTCAAAGATTCTGGTAGTCTACATTACCTTATGACACCTAAAGGACAAAATCCTAATCGATAGAATCTGTCCTTGGGTGTTAGTCATAAAGGACATATTGAGAAATAAGTAAAAAGAAATACACAGTTTTAAAGTCAGGAAGAATAAAGCAGCTAATCACTTTTTTTCTTTCAGTCCACCCACACAACATCTAAAGACAGTTGAGAAATTCAGCTATAATATTAAATGCCTGTAAGCTTTTCAGATGAGTTTAAAAAACAACTGTGCACAGTTAGGAAGGTTTTTGTAATACTTCTGTCTTTTTTAATGCTACAATACCATTAGTCAACTATTCAATTCATTGAATTTACTTGAATGCATACTTGTGGAGGAAAATATGATTTTGAAACTATTTGTTATCTGGTTTTGAGTTCTTTCTCACAGCATATTAAATGATAGCACTCTACGTGTTTCATACCTTCAGAGAGAGAAGTGTCATTGTTCTGTAAATTAGTGCATGATCAGAAATACTTTCATTTTAACATTCTAGAATATACAATTCAGTTAACTTAAATGAACATAGTGTTGATGTATTATGAACTGAGAACAAGTAAAACCAAATTAGACTTTTTTCCAACCGTCAAAATACAATGTATTGAAAACACTAGCCCAGAAAATGTATATGGATTTTCTAGAATTAAGTCAATATGCATGTATACTATACGTGCATAAAGTGAAGTTCCTTCACCATGTTCATAGAATAAAGACAATGGGAATATGTCTTCTGTAAATGTAGAAGTCTGCACTTTTATTCTTGAAACAGGAATGACATCTATTGCATCATGAAAATGGTACAATAACTTTTTATGACATGGTAGTTTTTAGAAATGTTTTATATTCCTATATCTAGGCAGCAAATACTGCTTTTCAACTGTTTAATTCTCAGTTTTCCAGCCTAGTCTGGACAAAAAAGGAATCATAGAATCATAAAATGCTTTGGGTTGGAAGAGACCTTTAAATGCCATCCATTCCCTCCTCCCTGCAATGAGAAGGGACATCTTCAACTAGGTCAGGTTGCTCAGAGCCCCGTCCAATCTGAGCTTGAATGTTTCCAGGGATGGGGCATCCACCACCTCTCTGGGTAACCTGGTCCAGTGTTTCACCACACTCAGTGTAAAAAATTCCTTCCTAATATCTAGTCTGAATCTAAAATGGTTTAAAACCATTCCCCCTTACCCTGTCGCAACAGGCCCTGCTAAAATGTCTGTCCCCATCTTTCTTATAAGCTCTCTTTAAGTACTGGAAGGCCACAATAAGGTCTTCCTGGAGTCTTCTCTTCACCAGGCTGAACAGCCCCAACTCTCTCAGCCTGTCCTCATAGGAGAGGTGTTCCATCCCTCTGATCATTTTTGTGGCCCTCCTCTGGACCTCTTCCAGCAGGTCCATGTCCTTCTTGTACTGAGGACTCCAGAGCTGGATATAGTACTCCAGGTGAGGTCTCACCAGAGTGGAGTAGAGAGGGAAGAATCCCCTCCCTCGACCTGCTGGCCATGCTTCCTTTTATGCAGCCCAGGATACAATCGGCCTTCTGGGCTGCGAGCGCACATTGCTGGCTCATGTCCAGCTTTTCATCCACCAGTACCCCCAAGTCCTTCTTGGCAGGGCTGCTCTCAATCCCTTCATCCCCCAGCCTGTATTGATACTGGGGCTTGCCCCAACCCACATGCAGGGCCTTGCCCTTGGCCTTGTTGAACCTCATGAGGTTCACGCAGGCCCACTTCTCCAGCTTGTCCAGGTCCCTCTGGATGGCATCTCGTCCCTCTGGCGTGTCAACTGCACCACTCAGCTTGGTGTCATCTGCAAATTTGCTGAGGGTGCATTCGGTCTCATTGTCTATGTCATTGATGAAGATATTAAACAGTACTGGTCCCAATACAGACCCCTGTGGGACACCACTTATCACTGATCTCCATCCAGACACTGAGCCGTTGACCACTACTCTCTGGATGTCACCATGCAGCCAATTCCTTATCCACCGGATAGTCCACCCATCAAATCCATCTCACTTCAGTTTAGAGAGAAGGATGTTGTGGGGGACAGATTCTTATCTTGTACCACAAAAGGGCAGAAGGAGCAGATTCTTATTGTGTATCACAATTATAAAAGCTTCAAAATTCTTAAAATGTGAATGGTAATTTATACCCAGAGATTATTGTGATTTTGATGTAATAATAGCTGGAATAGGTCATTATTTTCTTGTCTATACCTGAGCAGTCATCAAAACCCACAATCACATATTCCCAAGCAGGTGTTTCAACTCAGTGTTTCAATTTCACTGTAGTCTTCTTGCTTTCAAATGAAGGATTTTAAAACAAGAATCTGAAGACTGTTCAGTTGTATATCTAGTGTATTGTTAAATGAGGACTTAAAAAAATGTGGTTTGACCTTTTCACTTCTGTTTTTCTAAATATATTCAGGAATTTAGAGGAAATCACACATTTAATAGCCACAGTTTCTGGAAAGTAGGTATTAGTTTCTAAGTCATTTCACATCTTAGCATTTCATGTCTTAGTGTCTTATATTTCACCCCTAGATAATTTGTCCTACCAAGCATTATGAGGCAGGAGCCATCATTTTAAACCTGGTTCCCACATAGAAAGAATGGTATTCATTTTATTCAGAACTTACATCTGAGATAGTCCTTTTATGTCGATGAAGAAACCCAGTTATTTCTAGCTATGTTTCATTGTATCCTAAGGATGAAATTGGAAATTATTCAGATAAGTCTTTGAATTGTTTGTTTTCTAAGAGGAATCTAAAGCATTGCTAAACTGCTTACTACTGCTGAGTGGATTCACCTGTGACCGCTGTTCTTATTCAGTAACCTATTTCAAATGCAAATTTAAGATTGGAATGTTAATCCACTCTTGCCTTTATATTTGACAGAGGTGCTGGAATGCCTTCATATCAAGCTGCTAAGGCTCTACTAATGCCAGTGGTGCAACACATAACCATGAGCCTGTCTTTCCTTTTGCCTGGATTCATTTATAGCCATGTAGGACTGGCTCACAGGAACATCACAAGAAAGTTGATTCTTGTCTGTAAAAATCTGACAGAATTATACCAATAATCAAGAATTAGAAAAAAAGAAAAAGAAAAAAAAAAACAGGTGTATAGGAGCAAAGGTCATATTTCTTTGGACCTGCATAGTCATACCGTAACCATACTTCTGAGATAAGCAAATATAAGAAGAATTCCAAGGGGTTTTCATGTGTTGAACAGAAACACACATACATCAATATCTTCCAATACCTGCTACCTTATGGTTAAGGGGATAATAAAAGATGCACTCAAACTGGTCCCCTAATCCAGAAACTGACTTGAGACAGGACATATGATTATTTTAAAGGTGACTGAGAGAAATTGTAAAGGATACACACATGGCAAAGAAGAAAAGTAAAAAAAAATAAAAACAAAAGAAAAACAAGGTAGAACATAAGAAAAGGAACATCTGTTCCATTTTTCCAAATCTTCACATATTTTTTCTCTTATTTTTCAGTCCATTTTAGTAGACAAAGATTTATTGCCATCTTTTAAAAATCAGCAGAAAACTGCTTACTGAGAAATGACTAGATAGACTCAACTCATAGTTTACTAGATAGCTACTCATAAGTATGCATGAAAGCAACAAGGGAAAAAATACTGCCACAATAGCTTCAGAAAAATACAGCCACAGCAACTTAGGTGAAAGGTTGTGCAGATGCAAGTGAAAAACAAACCACAGAATTGCAAATGGAATGGTCCTTAGCATTACAAAGATTAAGGCATCTGTGACACTGTGCAATGATCCACCACTTGATTTCCCCCAGGGAATCATGGTTGTCCAGGATACTGGCCACAGACACTATTCCCACAGCATACAGGGTTGCAACCTGGTCTGTCATCCAGGGTAGCCTGCCCACTCTGTAATCTGCTCTAGACTACTTCAGGGGTGAGAGATCACTTTGGATGTAATGCAGGCTTCCTGCTCTTTGTGCTGTTACCAATACAAAACAACACAGCTAGAAACATATAAAGACTAACGCTATAGCAGATATAAACAGTATTAAGGTAGGATGTAATGCTAAACTTAATAGTCCAGCAGCTGATGGCAGCCATCTGACAAAGATGCAATAAGAACGGGAGAAATACGTAATGGGAGTTATGTAATAACTAAGTTAGTGGTTGTGCAGATAGTGATTCCAGCATGATGGACGACTTGATATGTGGTCGTACATTGCTGCTGCAATTCATTCAGCAACTTCTGTGTCACTTGCCAGAAGAGATTCTTACCCTTGAGTACATGATCCTGTACAGCTCCCATTAATTCAGGAAAGTCCCATTGAATTCTGCTCATAGTCATTGCTGGATACTGTTGTTCTATGGCTTTAACAAGGTATCTGAGTGTTATCCACCACCACTCTACTAGCATTCCCACACTCCATATCTGGGGCGTGCTAAACTTACACCGTCATCTTCTTAAGTGGGCATTGCACACACAGTACCATTACCATTATTTAACACTGTTGAGGATTATTCTAGCAGGGCTGATATGCATATTATTACTAGGGCACAGCCCTCATAGTCACACAGTTCCTTAAGCTTGACATCCATTGCCATGGCTGACATTTTTCACACCCTTGATGCCTTTTAAATGGCCAGAACCCTCTGCCCACTTTCCCGCTGGGTGGTTTGCCCACTTCCTGATATATTATATAGGGTAAAAGAGTATATATAAAGTGTTAGGCAAAGATTCAATTACATATTGCCTTATTTACTCAGACTATGCCTACCACCTTATCTGCTCAGAATCTGACATTTCAAAAAAAGAATATTAATCGGAAAAAAGGACCCCCAGGGAATAATTTCAGCTACAAATGCAGATTGCTGTGGGGAGCTCCTGTTTCTTTTATTTCTCATCTTTTTTCCTTCCTGGCAGTGATGCCTTCAATCTATTCTGTATGAGGTTGCTCACATTTTCTGTTTCTCTGTGCATTTTCAATGCCTTGCTTGCATTGACCTCACAGGTTTTATCTACACTAGGCAATTAAAGTGCCTTCAGCCATGCCCTTACATCTTGAGGTGAAGCTATTGAATTTATCTTACTTTTGGCAACAGTACATTATTTTTTTTTTTTTTTCTGTTGATTTTCAATGGCAATAATGAATCATTTTTGTACTTCACAGCATATGCTTGTTTTCCCAACTGCATGCCCTTTGGAATGTCCTTCACACTTCTGATCCCTGGTGAGGAGACGTGATGAACTTCCTCAAAGCTGAGAACATCTTGTAGAGAAGGAGGCACCTTGTTACATGTCTGGAATATGAACACAGAGCTGGGAAGTATGGCCTAGCCTCAGGGTCAGGGAGGAGGGAAGGATGGAGAAAGAGAGCAAAAATAGAGCACAAGGGGGTGAAAATGACCTTTCACATCCTGTAATTAGAGGGAGGCTTCTAGTTCCTGATAGCACGTGTGGAAAATGATGCACCCTTACAATTGCAGTGATATGTCAGGACTGACCTCAGAAGTGACAAACTCCGCTATGATAAAGCCACTCTGAAGTTCATTTAACACTAATCGGTTGGGGTCATAGGATGTAGCCTCAGACAGAGGTAGACTATACTAGTTTTTCTTTTTTTCCTAGAAGTCCCTGTAATTCTTCCTTTTGTTTCACTCTAGTGGTTCAGTTTGTTACAGCATAAACATGAAATGAGATCAGTGTGAGTGTTGCACAAGAGTGACAAAGTAGAAGTCCTTTTAAAATCTGTGTAATGGAGCCAGACAAGTTGAAGCTATTATGACACGTGGGAGAGTCTTACTGGGAGCGCAGTAAGACATAGGCCATGGGTACTATGTAAGAGATATGCATGGGATCTTTCTAAATGAACAGGCCTCACACACTAACCAAATTGAACACTAAATATGAACTAGTTTTCCTAGGACATATATTTTTGAGCTTTTGTTTTGTTTTGTTCCCAATATTGATTTCTTCTTTAATCAGGGAAAAAAAAAGACATGTAAACCCATCAATTTCTATTTTCTGTAGGAATATTATCATACCAGTTTTTTATAGCTGAGTATGTCTCTATGTACCCAGTTGAGCACAATATAGTTGAGATGTTCTGGTGAGCACTAAAAGCAAGTGAAGTGTTTTTTTTTTGTTTTGGTTTTGTTTTGTTTTATCTTTGTGGTATATGAGACACCCCTGAAAGGTTAATCTGAAGATGGTAGCTTCCAGAATGATTGCAGAAACATTTAGTTCTTGGCCAGCCACGGTGGGATGGCTCCCATGACTGAAGTATTGCAATGGAGGGTTACAGGTTCTTTAGGAAGGACAAGATGGGAAGATGAAGAGGGGATGTTGACCTTCATGTGCAGGAGCAGCTGGAGTGCATGGAGCTCTTCCTGGGGATGGATGAGGAGCCAACTGAGATCTTATGGGTTAGGATTAAAGAGAGGACAGGTAAAGGTGACTTTATAAGGGATGTCTGCTCTAGGCCACCTGACCAGAAAGAACAAGTGGATGAGACCCTTTTCAGACAGATAGGAACAACCTCACCTTCACAGGCCTTGGTCCTCATGGGGGACTTCAGCCAGCCCAATATCTGTTGCAGGGACAACACAGCAGGACATAAGCAATCCAGGAGGTTCCTGGAGTGCATTGGTAGTAACTTCCTCTCCAAGTGATAGAGGAGCCGTTGAGGAGAGGTGCTCTGCTGGACCACATACTCACCAACAAGGAAGGCTTCATTGGAAATGTGAAGGTCAAAGGCAGCTTTTGACCATGCAGTGGCCATGGTATAGTGGAGTTCAGGATCCTGAGGGCAGGGAAGAGGATGAAAAGCAAGCTCATGATCCTGGACTTCAGGAGAGCAGACTTTGACCTCTTCAAAGATCTGCTTGGAAGAATCCCATGGGTTAAGGCTGTGGAGGGAAGGGGAGCCCAAGAAAGCTGGTTAATATTCAAGGATCAGCTCCTCCAAGCTCAACAGACCTCCATCCCAATAAATAAGAAGTCAGGCAAAAATGCCAGGAGGCTTGCATGGATGAATAAAAAGCACCTAGCCAAACTCAAACAGAAAAAAGAAGCATACGTAGGGTGGAAGCAAAAATGGGTAACCTGGGAGGAATACAGAAACAGAATTTGAGCATCCAGGGATGAAGTTAGGAAAGCTAAAGCACAACTGGAATTGAGTCTGGCCAGGGATGTCAAAGAAAATGAGAAGGGCTTCTACAAGTGCAGAGGCAACAAAAGGAAGACTACGGAAAACGTGGGCCCATTGCTCAATTGGACAGGGGACCTGGTTACATAGGACATGGAAAAGGCTGAGGTACTGAATGCCTTCTCTGCCTCAGTCTTTACTAGCAAGATTGATCTTCAGGAATCCCAGGTCCCAGAGACCAAGGGAAATGTTGTACCCTTGGTGGAAGAGGGTCAGTTTGGAGAATACTTAAGCAAACAGGACATACATAAGTCCATGGGCCCTTATGGTGTGTACCCACAAGTGCTGAGAGAGCTAGCATATGTCATGGTAAGGCCACTCTTGATAATCTTTGATCAATCATGATGACTGGGAAAAGTGCCCAAACACTGCAGGAAAGCAAAAGCCACTCCTATCTTCAAGAAGTGCAAGAAGGAGGACCCAGAGAATGACAGGCCAGTCGGCCTTACCTCAATCTCTGGGAAGGTGATGGAGCAGCTAAACCTAGAAACCGTTTCCAGGCGCATTAAGACATTAAGGAGTAGTCAGCATGATTCCGTGTTCGTGCTTGACCAACTTGATAAACTTCTATGATGAAATGACTGTCCTGGTAGACGAGGGGAGAACAGTGGATATTGCGTACCTGGACTTTGATAAGGCCTTTAACACTATCTTCCATAAGATCCTCATAGAGAAGCTGTTGATGTACAGGCTGGATGAGCAGATGGTGAGGTGGATTGAAAACTGGCTGAATGACTGGGACCAGACAGTGGTGATCAGTAGAACAAAGTCTAGTTGGAGGCCAGTAACTAATGATGTACCCCAAGGGTGAATGCTGGGTCCAGTCCTGTTCAACATCTTCATTAATGATCTGGATAGTGGGGCAGAATGTACCCTTAGCAAGTTTGCTGATGACACCAAACTGGGATGAGTGGCTGCTATGCCAGAGGTTTGTGTTGCCATCCAGAGGGACCTTGAGAGGCTGGAGAAATGGGTCAACAGGAACCTCATGAAGTTCAACAAGAGGAAGTACAAAGTTCTGCACCTGGGAGAGAGTAACTCCATGCACTAGTACATGCTGGGGGCCACTCAGCCAGAAAGCAGCTTTTTCAGAAAAGGACCTGGATGTCCTCGTGGACACCAAGTTGAGAGGGAGCCAGGCTCTTTTCAGTGGTGCCCAGTGACGGGACAATAGGCAATGGGCACAAACTAAGAGGTTCCCTCTGAACACCAGGAAAACTTTTTTACTGTGAGGGTGAGCCAGCGCTGGCACAGGTTGCTCAGAAAGGTTGTCTCCATCCTTGGAGATATTCAAAATCCATCTGGACACCATCCTGGGCAACTGCCTCTAGGTGCCCCTTCTTGAGTTGGGGGATTGGACCAGGTCACCTCCAGAGGTCCCTTCCAGCTTCAACTATTCTGTGATTTTTAGATCCCCGTGTATTCAATTAGAAATCTAAATTATTCAATTAGAAATCTAAAGATGTTTGCTTCCAAACTGAAATATTTTGTAGAATCATTAGCTATTTTGAGGTAATTATCGGTCAGTTAGTTTGAAGGGAATAACAAAAAACCAAAAACCACCTTCAATATACAGAAACTTATACAAAACATCATGTAATAGGTATTCTTCTTAATTTGACATTTCATTAACTGAGTACTTCATCACTTGACATTATGTTAGACAGCCTTAAGACAGTTTTCTGAAAGCTCAGAGTTGTTTTTGCCATCATAAAAAGTTCCAGTCAGTAGCTTTTATGCTTGCTCAATATTTTTATAATTGAGCATTGCATTCCTAATTACAAGTAATATCAAAGCAATGAAAACAAGTGTAGTAGAAGTGTGAACTATGCAAGATGTTCTGTCTACTGATAGATCACATCATTTTCAAATAATGAAAGTGACAGGAATCATACCATGAAGCTGTCATATATATTTTCTAAGTAAGAAAATATTTAGATTGGGTTCAACTTTATACTAATGTATAAAGTAAATCTGATGTACAAATATATCGTCTTGAGACTATTTTGTCCAGAAAGCAACTATGTTTTTTTTTTTAATGAGGGTTGAATAATAATAATTGAAATAGTTGTTCTTTGCTGTTGCCTAGTGCTTTTACCAGAGGATCTCAAAAAATTTAATGGATGTTGACTAGTACTCTTTTTAGGAAGTTATTATCTTATTTTGCAGATGGAGAAACTATGGTCCAGATTGCTTCTGTTTTTTAAGACTCACACAGAAAGTCTATGATAATACTAAAACAAAACTAAGATCCCCTTGGTGAAACCAACCTTAGTCTTTTGTAGTAAAATGTAAAATCCTCTAAAGTTTGACTGGATCAAAATTTCACCCTCCAACTCCTAAACTCGTACTTTCACCAAGTTCATTTTTCTGTTTAGAGGACTCTCTGTTCTATTAAAAGACTGTATATGTATATTACAAAGTAGAAATTAAATTCTTAATGGTTTCTGGATTTTTGAGCAGAAGCTTGGCTGCTATGAATTGCAAGCAAAAGTGGAATACTTCTACTACACATTTTTAGCAAGCTGAAGTTTTTTTGAGAGATCTGTTTGCAAAAATTTGGGCTTTTTTTGGTGTCTCTAATGATAATCGTGCACTTTTTCATACAATCATATAATTTTATTTCTGCAGCGTTAGAACTCTGTTTAATAACAGAGTCCAAGTGTCACTACAGGCACAAATCCAGAAAGGGATTGAATACATTGTTACATTTCTGTTTTGCGACCAAAAATTTAAGCTAAATATTTGGTATTAGGATATTGGTGAGCACAAGACTTTCTTTTAAATGCTAATCACATTTTTGAGAAGGAATGCAATATTAAAGTGATAAGTTTGCTAACAGAGAACAGAATTCATGTCAGATACAGATCACAGTTATAAAATACGAGCTTGAGCTTTGCATGCAAAGGTATACATGTATAATCATTTTAAGGGCACATTTTAGGCAGCATTCAGCAACAGCACACATTAATTGCAGGCCTCTAACTAATGACAAATTTGTTTAAATAAGTACCCTCATGCCTTGCATAAAACAATCTTCTATGACTTCTTTCCTGATGACCAGATTTTATAAAAATAATATAAAAAGCATGTTTGTTAATGAATTTTTTTTTTATGTTTACATAAAAATATCAGATAAAAATGTCAACCAATCAACCTCTTACTGTACCCACCCCTCAGAAAATCCAGACAGATAGAAAAGGGACAACTAAAATGGATTCTAGAGATGAATAAGGGAAGAAGTCTAACTTTGTTATTCAATTCCTTTGCTATATCTTAAAAATGATATATGTTTTGGATTTTTCAATGAGATTTGTACTGGCTATTGTTGCAATAAAAAGTTGATGTTATTAGAAAGTAGAAGATGACATTTATCATTTTCTTGATTGGTTTGTTTTATTATGATTTGTAAATGCTTTTATTGCATGTTGCACACATTCAGGATTAAATATGCAGTTCTCATAATAAAATATAAATCAATAGTGTGTCTTATTTAATAAATATTCAATTATTGCCTAAATTATGAATTTCCACTAAAAATGTATTTTGAAAGTATTTAACTTTTTGTCCTTATAGATCATTAGTTTCTTCTCATTCAAAAAAAAATACCTTAATGTAAATTAAAAGAAGATATATTGGGAATACAAAAAAATTCAAACTCTGTAAGCTACAATAATTACATTGCAATTATCAAGAAATCTCTAAATTCCCTGAAATGATAATATGTAGTTAAACTATTGTATCGACTTCTATTGTTACTAAGAAGGTGTTCTGTAATTGAAAAAACATTTACACTAGCTCTCAAATGGAAACTCTTCAGATTGTCTAGTGACTCAGTTCAGAAAGTGGCATTAAAACATCAGAATTCAGGACTCGGTCACTAAACTTTAGGTGTTGGGATATATATTTTTATGTGCACCACTAGTGAAAATACTTGTTCCTGGAATGAACAATCTGAAGAAGGATGTGTGCTCAGAAGCAGTCAAAAATACCAAATGGAATAATAGAAATGATGAGGAAAGGACTTAGAGAACATTGCTATGCCACTGCACATATTTGTGGTTAGCCATGTTCTGATTACTGAGAGCAGACTTGCTCTCTTTCCCCTCTTTCCAGAGAAATACATAAAAGATTTGGAAAAGGTGCATAGAAGAACAACAAGTATGACCAATGATTGTGGCAAAGATTAACTAAGAGAGAAGAGTGATGGAATGAAAGAATGGACAACTTTGAAACTATGAATGGCATGAGGAAGACAGTTGTTTACTGTCTCTCCCAAAATACAAATTAGGAAACATTGAATGAAACTAACAGATGGTAGACACAGAATAAACATAAGGAGGTGGCTTTTTGTAAAATGCATACTTCAATTGCATAACTTCTTGCCACAGCATCCTGATGAGTTAAAAAGCTTAATGGACATTCAAGAGATGATGGACAAACCTGAGCAAAAGAAATCCATCAAGAGATACTAAAAACTTGGAAAGTTTAGTTTAACAAGTTCCTCAGATGCAGATTGTTGTAGGCTGGGAAAGTATTTGTGAGAAGTATCACCAAGTGCATACCTTACCTTATACTCTGTTCCTATATGCTCCTATCTCTCTGTTGTTGTCCACTTTTGGAGACAGGAATCTAAGCTAAACAGACCTTTGGACTGACCTATTATGTCCATTCTTATGCTATGGTGTTCTTTTCTTTCCTGCTTTTATGCTTGGGCATTGAGCAATTTGTTCAACAGCCAGACAGAAGATGGCAATGCTAATCACAGGGAACCTTAAAAGGAAGAGCCAGAGTATTAAACTCCTGTTTTCAGTCATTGTGAATGCTTTTCTTAAAGATTTTTAAAATTTTCTGGGGAATAAGTTCATGAAGTTTGGATTTAATTTATAACTTTATGAGTTAAATTCAGGTTTTTAATAATTAACATTTACAAAACACCTCACAACAAGATCTCAAAACACCTTTAGAAAAATAATATTTATTTCTGGAAATCATGAAATTAATCTTGCAACTAAGGAAAAAGAGGCACAGAAATTTTTACTTACACATGACTATAGAGGGTGGTTTCCCTGAAGGGGAATTTTCTCCTAGAAAAATGCAGGAGATCCCCCTTACAGTGCAAATTAGATTTAGTGACACTATTGCCACTATTTTAAAGTACTTCAGAATGCTTAAATATGTAGCAGTAGCTGTGTAGGAAATTCTTTATTATTTCTATTATTGAAATAATTGTTTTATAAAGGAAAAGATATTGAATGCAAATGTCCAGCATTTTAGAAAAGTGCCACAACTATTATTATGAGCATATAAAAGCACTAGGGCTGGTGTATGAAAGTAGAATTTTCTGAATTTCTTGCAGTGTTCCCAGGCTGGTCAGCAGGATTAATTAATAATAGAATAACAGCCCTGACCCTCAAGCTGCCAGACCAGGGGGTATTTTAGACCACAGGGTTCATTTTACTTTAAAAGCCTTCTGATTATTTTCATTGTTTATGTTAATTAAGAAACTCCTGAGATATAATTTTGGAATCATATTTCAGATCTTTTTTTGGATTTCCGTATGCTTGTACATCTCCTTCTAATGGCCAGTTTGCTCTCTTTCTGAGTTCCAGAGAGATTTTAGAAAAGACAGAAAGTCTTTGACAATACTTTTAATATTTTTTTTGTGATTAACATGTAAGTCAGGATTCATCATCCAAATTAAATTCCATGAAAGTTAGGCAAATAATATAAAGCACTTCTCTGCACTCCAAATAGAATAATTTATACCACCAGAGTATAATTCATCCTACCTGTCTTAGATACCTATCTCAGAAAGAGATTAATTGAATTTTGGATGTAATTGCTTGTCTCCATTGATTATTGAGGAACCTGGATGACTAGATATGACGGGTGGAATTAATTTCCCTGAACTTTAGGCAACTATAAAGTACATGTCTACATCTGAGGGAACCTCTGGAAACTCCTTTGTAGTGAGTGGAGTGAAATAAACACTTTCAGAGAAAGCTCACCTGACAATTTAATCATCTATGCTGGTTTTGGCTGAGATAGAGTTAATTTTCTTCATAACATCTCACGTAGCGCTATGTTTTGTATTTGTGACCAAAACAGTGCTGATAACACACCCATGGTTTAGCTGTTGCTGAGCAGTGCTTACACAGAGTCAAGGCCTTTTCTGCTTCTCACACCACTCCACCAATAGGTAGGCTGGGGGTGCACAAGAAGTTGGGAGGGGACACAGCCAGGACAGCTGACCCAAACTGACCAAAGGGATATTCCATACCATATGACATCATGTTAAGCATATAAAGCTGGGGGAAGAAGAAGGAAGGGGGGGGACTTTTGGAGTGATGGCGTTTGTCTTCCCAAGTAACTGTTCCGTGTGATGGAATCCTGCTTTCCTGGAGATGGCTGAACACCTGCCTGCCGATGGGAAGGAGTGAATGAATTCCTTGTTTTGCTTTGCTTCTGCGTGTAGCTCTCGCTTTCCCTATTAAACTGTCTTTATCTCAACCCACAAGTTTTCTCACTTTTACTCTTCTGATTCTTTCCACCATCTCGCTGTGGAGGAGTGAGCAAGAGGCTGTGTAGGGCTTAGCTGCCTACCAGGGTTAACCCACAACATAATCTATTTTAAAATGAGATTAGTTTCACCTTACTTCACTTACTATAAACAGGTTCTAGATAATCAGCTCAAATGTAGATATCTTCATTGTAGATTTATACATAATTCTTTTAAAACCTAAATTGGATGATACCTTTTCCCCTGTAGGAACTGAATGAAATTCCACCCACATTACCAGACTGGTAAAGGTAGGCTTTACTAAAAAAAAACCAAATAACTCACAGTGTATGTCATCTGGATTAAATGTCTTTATGCTTATTGTAAATCTGTAAAATAAATATATTACAGAATTTATTATTTAAAACAAAATGTCATTTTGTGTACACTCTGATTTCAACAAAGTTCTCAAGTTCTGCTCCCTCACACAGACTTATGGCAGAACTCAAAACTTCTCAACCACAGACACCCACTTCCTCTATTCCAGACCTCTTAGATGCCATTCCTGATGCTTTCTGATTCCTTTCAAACGCATGCAGCATTGCCATGCCCCAAATCCATTTTACTCCATCTTCTTTTATCCTGGAAATTGCCATTTCTCACAATTTTTTACCACTCCTTTTAGCTCCTTCTGGTATTTTCTGCTTGGATCTTTTCTTTAAAAGAGAGTAGTCTATGCTGGTTTTGGCTGGGATAGAGTTAATTTTCTTCATAGTAGCTGGTACGGGGCTATGTTTTGGATTTGTGCTGAAAACAGTGTTGACAATACAGGGATGTTTTAGTTACTGCTGAGCAGTGCTTACACAGAGTCAAGGCCTTTTCTGCTTCTCACCCCACCCCACCAATAACTAGGCTGGGGGTGCACAAGAAGCTGGGAGGGGACACAGCCAGGACAGCTGACCAAAACTGACCAAAGGGATATTCCATCCTGTATGACATCATGCTCAGCATATAAATCTGGGGGAAGAAGAAGGAAGAGGGGGACGCTGGGAGTTACGGCACTTGTCTTCCCAAGTAACCATTATCCGTGATGGAGCCCTGCTTTCTGGAGATGGCTGAACACCTGCCTGACGATGGGAAGCAGTGAATTAATTCCTTGTTTTGCTTTGCTTGTGTGTGTTGCTTTTGCTTTACCTATTAAACTGTCTTTATCTCAACCCTTGACTTTTCTCACTTTTACTGTTCCAATTCTCTCCCCCGTCCTGCTGCGGGGTGAGTGAGCAAGTGACTGTGTGGTGCTTATTTGCAGGCTGGGGTTAAACTACAACAGTCCTTTTTGGCACCCAAGATAGGGCTCGAACCCATGACCCTGGGAGTAACACACCTTTTTTGACAAATTGTTGTTAATATTTTAGATATTTTGATGGTGAAAAGAGAGGAGATTTAAAAAAAACAAAACAAACCCACAACATTAATATTTAGACTCATAGTCATAGTCACTCCCAGAAGCGATCAGGTCACTCACACAGGCAATCAGCTCCATTGCAGGCGTGTCCCACAGTGGAGCGGTGGATTGTGGCATACATGGGGGTTTCCTGAACCAGGGAACCCACAGGGGAGCGCACAGACCTGCCAGGAGCTGGCAGCTCTCATGAGGGCGGCTGACAAAGCGTGGGCGGGGCCAGGAGTAATGGCTGCCACCCCCCATTCCCACTAAAGGCAGCCCCAGGGAGCGCTGCCACCAGGAGCGCTGCCACCAGGATAGGCAAACAGGGTGTGGTGTGTCAGCTAGGGCGTGGCACATCAGCTAGGGCATGGCGCGGCAGTTTGCGCAGAAGGGCGCGCAGGGAGGGCACCTCTTCGAAGGAGAGGCATTCCACGGGCCGAGTGCGGGACTCGGCGTACACATAACCCAGCAACTGGGCACAGGACAAGGGCACTCATCCTACCTGACCCTCAAGGCAGAATGGTGGGCACTCGTCTGAGGGTAAAGGCCGTGGCTCCAGCTGGGGGGTCTGCACCATCTACCCCAGCAGTGGCCGATGCCTCCACGCAGACGGAACTGCTGAAGGCAGAGGCTGCAGCGCAGACCTCAGGCTGCAGGAAGTGCCTAGACACCTCCCCTGGGGTAGGGACAGCCAGCAAAAGGTGTACCCAGGTCAAGGACCTCCTGCAGCAGGTGGCTGAGCTGTGGGAGGTGGTGAGAAGGCTGCGTAACATCAGGGAGGCAGAGAAGGAGCTAGATAGCTGGTTCCAAGCGCAGTCTGCAGTGGACCCACATCCCACGGCCAAACAGCCAAAAACTCCCCCACTGGCACACGCAGAAGGGAGCAGAGGGGCCAATAATGCAGAAGAACGGACAGTTGCAAAGGCAAGGACCAGCAGGAGGAAGAGACTTCCCCTGAAGCCTGAGGTGCCCTTGCAGAACTGCTTCACCGCTCTGCAGGCCAAAGAGGAAAGTCCTGTCACACCAGGAGAAGCGCTGGAGCTGAGTAATGCAGCCCCATCTGCCCCCTGTATAACAACCAGCACCACTAAAAAAAAGGCGACGAGTGACAGTAGTAGGCAACTCTCTTCTGAGAGGTACGGAGGCACCCATTTGCCGACCGGACACACTCTCTAGAGAGGTGTGCTGCTTACTGGGGGCTCGCATCAGGGATGTCACCAAGAGGCTGCCAAGCCTTATACAGTCCACTGACTATTATCCACTGCTGCTGTTTCACGTGGGCACCAGTGACACAGCCAGGAGCAGTCTGAGGACTATCAAGAAGGACTACAGAGCCCTGGGAGCAGCGGTGAGGGACTCAGGAGCACAGGTAGTTTTTTCATCAATCCTGCTGGTCAAAGGGAAGGGGTTTGAAAGGGCCAGTCGAATCTGGTGAGTCAACAAATGGTTACGGGACTGGTGCAACAGCCGGGGGTTTGGCTACTTAGACCATGGGACTCGCTTTGAGAAACCTGATCTACTGGGGGTTGACAGGGTCCATCTGCCAAAGGAAGGCAAGAGCATCTTCATAGATCAACCTTCATAGGCTTGCCAAGCTGGTGAAGAGGGCTTTAAACTAGAGATGCTGGGGGAGGGGAACCTCAATCCATCTCACTCCTACCAGCTTGATGCCAGGGCCAGCAATAGGTGCCCAGAGCCTGGAGAAGGAACACAGGTCAGCAGGAGAGTGCCTGAAGAGCAGCACAAAGGAACTCCAGCCAGTAAGACAGCTTCGTTGGGGGCCCAACTTAAGTGCCTCTATGCAAACACACATAGCATGGAGAATAAACAAGAGGCGTTAGAGACGTGCGCATGCCTGCAGGGCTACAACCTTATTGGCATCACAAAGATGTGGTGGGATGGCTCCTATGATTGGAGTGTTGGGATGGAGGGATACAGGCTCTTTAGGAAGGACAGGCAGGGGAGACGAGGAGGGGGTGTCGCCCTCTATGTCAATGACCAGCTGGAGTGCATGGAGCTCTGCCTGGGGATGGATGAGGAGCTGACTGAGAGCTTATGAGTCAGAATTAAAGGGAAGGCAGGGACAGGTGACATTATAGTGGGGGTCTGCTACAGGCCACCTGACCAGGAAGACCAAGCGGATGAGGACCTCTATAGACACGTTCACAAGCCCTGGTCCTCCTGGGGGACTTCAACCACCCCAATATCTGTTGGAGGGGCAACACGGCAGGGCATAAGCAATCCGGGAGGTTCCTGGAATGCATTGATAATAACTTCCTTCTCCCAGTGGAGAGGTGCTATGCTGGACCTTGTTCTCACCAACAAGGAGGGGCTGGTGGGGAATGTGAAGCTCAAGGGCAGCCTGGGCTGCAGTGACCATGAAATGGTGGAGTTCAAGATCCTGAGGGCACCAAGGAGGGTGCACAGCAAGCTCTCTACCCTGGACTTCAGGAGAGCAGACTTTGGCCTCTTCAGGGATCTGCTTGGAAGAGTGCCATGGGGCAAAGCCCTGGAGGGAAGAGGGGCCCAAGAAAGCTGGGTAATATTCAAGGATCACCTCCTCCAAGCTCAGGAGCAATGCATCCCAACAAAGAGGAAGTCAGGCAAAAACGCCAGGAGGCCTGCATGGATGAACAAGGAGCTCCTGGACAAACTCCAACACAAAAAGGAAGCTTACAGATGATTAGGCTGTGGAATAAGCAATTCCACAGGTGTGGAAGCTTGTGGGTGGAAGGCAAGGACAAGTAGCCTGGGAGGAATACAGAGAAATTGTCCAAGCAGCCAGGGATCAGGTTAGGAAAGCTAAAGCCCTGATAGAATTAAATCTGGCCAGGGACGTCAAGGGCAACAAGAAAAGATTCTATAGGTATGTCGGTGATAAAAGGAAGATGAGGTGTCGTGGTTTAACCTCAGTCGGCAACTAAGCACCACACAGCTGCTCGCTCACTGCCCCCCCACCCCAGTGGGATGGGGGAGAGAATTGGAAGAGCAACAAGTGAGAAAAACTCATGGGTTGAGATAAAAACAGTTTAATAATTGAAATAAAACAATAAAAATAAAATAATAATAATAATAATAATAATAATAATAATAATAATAATACACAAAGCAAGTGATGCACAGTGCAACTGCTCACCACCCACCGACCGATGCCCAGCCAGTCCCCGAGCAGCGGGACCCCTGGCCAGCTTTCCCTAGTTTATATACTGAGCATGACGTCACATGGTATGGAACGTTTCTTTGGCCAGTTTGGCTGTGCCCCCTCCCAGCTTCTTGTGCACCTCCAGCCTTCTCAGTCGGTAGAGCATGGAAAACTAAAAAGTCCTTGGCTAGTGTAAGCATTACCTAGCAACAACTAAAATATTGGTGCGTTATCAACATTATTCTCATGCTAAATCCAAACCACAGCACTGTTCCAGCTACTAGGAAGGAAATTAACTCTATCCCTGCCAAAATCAGGACACGAGGGAAAATGTGGGCCCTTTCCAGAAGGAGACCTGGTTACCCAGGATATGGAGAAGGCAGAGGTACTCAATGACTTTTTTGCCTCAGTCTTCACCAGCAAGTGCTCAAGCAACACCACCCAAGCAGCAGAAGGCAAAGGCAGGGACTGGGAGAATGAAGAGCTGCCCACTGTGGGAGAACATCAGATTCGAGACCACCTAAGGAACCTGAAGGTGCACAAGTCCATGGGATCCAATGAGATCCATCTGCGAGTCCTGAAGGAACGGGCAGATTAAGTTGCTAAGCCATCATATTTGAGAAGTCATGGCAGTCCAGTGAAGTTCCCGCTGACTGGAAAAGGGGAAACATAACCCCCATTTTTAAAAAAGGAAAAAAGGAACACCCGGGGAACTACAGGCCAGTCAGTCTCACGTCTGTGCCTGGGAAGATCATGGAACAGATCCTCCTGGAAGCTATGCTAAGGCACTTGGAGGACAGGGAGGTGATTCGAGACAGCCAGCATGGCTTCACCAAGGCCAAGTCCTGCCTGACGAACTTAGTGGCCTTCTAGGATGGAGTGACTACATCAGTGGACATGGGAAGGGCTACGGATGTCATCTATCTGGACCTCTGTAAGGCCTTTGACACAGTCCCCCACAACATCCTTCTCTCTAAACTGGAGAGGTATGGATTTGATGGGTGGACTATCCGGTGGGTGAGGAATTGTTTAGATGGTCGCATCCAGAGGGTAGTGGTCAATGGCTTAATGTCCAGATGGAGATTAGTGACGAGTGGCATCCCGCAGGGGTCCGTATTGGGACCGGTACTGTTTAATATCTTCATCAATGACATAGACAGTGGGATCGAGTGCACCCTCAGCAAGTTTGCAGATGACACCAAGCTGAGTGGTGCGGTCGACATGCCAGAGGGATGGGATGCCATCCAGAGGGACCTGGACAAGCTGGAGAAGTGGGCCCGTGTGAACCTCATGAGGTTCAACAAGGCCAAGGGCAAGGCCCTGCATGTGGGTCGGGGCAAGCCCCAGTATCAATACAGGTTGGGGGATGAAGGGATTGAGAGCAGCCCTGCCAAGAAGGACTTGGGGGTACTGGTGGATGAAAAGCTGGACATGAGCCAGCAATGTGCGCTCGCAGCCCAGAAGGCCGATTGTATCCTGGGCTGCATAAAAGGAAGCGTGGCCAGCAGGTCGAGGGAAGGGATTCTGCACCTCTCTTCTGCTCTGGTGAGACCCCACCTGGAGTCCTGTGTCCAGCTCTGGAGCCCTCAGCATAAGAAAGACACGGACCTGTTGGAGCAGGTCCAGAGGAGGGCCATGAAAATGATCAGGGGGCTGGAACACCTCTCCTCTGAAGAAAGGCTGAGAGAGTTGGGGTTGTTCAGCCTGGAGAAGAGAAGGCTTTGGGGAGACCTTATTGCAGCGTATCAGTACTTAAAAAAAAGATGGCGGCAGACTTTTTAGCAGGGCCTGTTGCTACAGGACAAGGGGCAATGGCTTTAAACTAAAGGGGGGTAGATTTAGACTAGATAGAAGGAAGAAATTTTGTACGCTGAGGGTGGTGAAACACTGGAACAAGTTGCCCTGAGAGGTGGTGGATGCCTCATCCCTGGCAACATTCCAGGTCAGGTTGGACGGGGCTCTGAGCAACCTGATTTAATTGAAGATGTCCCTTGATGGAAGTGCAAGTCACTAAACATAATAAATAGCAAAACAAAACAAAAGAAAACAAACTATGCTTTTGAGAAATGAAGTTTTCTTAAAACTTTAGAAAAAAATCAGTTTATAAAAATGCAGAGAGAGGAGCTGACTAGTTAAGGCTATCACTTGCCAGACATAGAACATTGCATTCTGTGGTGGGTTGACGTTGGCTGGATGCCAGGTGCCCACCAAGCTGCTCTATCACTCCCCTCCTCAGCTGGAACTTATCCATAGGTTCCTGTATATATGTGTGTGTGCACACCTATGATTATATATATAAAAGTACATTGTATATACATATATAAACTTCATACAGGAAAATATCTTAATTTGAGTTACTTCCAACTCACATAAATCTCATTAAGTCCTTTTCTCCAAATTAGTTTGTCATGACTGAATCCAAGATAAATTGAGGAGCTTAAATTACATAGAAATTTGGATTATTCATGATTAATTTTCACAAATTCTCTTTTGAAATGGGTATTTACAGTTATACAGGGAGAGTATAGAGTACTGAAGCCATCCTTCCCATAGGTGTAGGAACATACAAACCCTCTACTGGCACATGTAAACTGAATAATGAAAGTGACTTTCATCATTAACTAAGGCCAGGACAGGGGTTATTTTCCTCAAAATGTGATAATATAGGGCGGACTTTTAAGATACAAATAACTATCTTACTTTAGACATGTCAAATTTAGACATACAAATTCAATTAGATGAACTTCATTCTGAAAGTGTCTATTTCATTCCATGGATTAAAAAGTGAGTTTAGCCATATTAGGTCAGCTGCAAACATCTAACAACTATCGGATGTCTAACATAAGTGAGATTAATCTCATAGCATGTAGTATTTTATAAATTATAGTAATGGGAGTAAGTTTGTATTAGAATAAAATAAATTCAATAGCTTAACCAAGTCACGGGATTAAAAAAAAATAACATACTGTAAAGATTTTTTGAACATTATTCTGTCTTATATGCAGAGGTGTAATGAGCAATTCACTAACTTTCCAGAAGGTTAATGTAAATCCTGTGAAGATAAAAACAAAATGTGTATAAGCTGAAATGCCATTGGCATTACAGCAGCCATTTTAATTCTTGGGCATGCTACAGTTCTAAACTAAATTCATCTTTCCCCAGATATTTGGATATAAATTAGGTAGTTAATATTTAAAACGACCACATGACTTATAAGTATTTGAAAAGAAGCAAAGAAAAGAATATTCATTTTAGGATATTGGACTTCTCTTCAAGGCATTTAAATGATTCTTCGGGAGCCAGCTCTGATTTTACAATTACATGAAAGTAGAGTTGTAAGGTCAGGAAAACAATAAAGAGGGTGTGAGAATCTGGTTACTGCTTGAAAACAAGGATAGGAGGTATTATTATTTCATTAATTTTCTACCTGACTATTACTTCACTTTCTTTTCATACCAGTCTATACTGTTGTTTTCCACAAAATATTGCATATATAAAACTGGATGCTGAGAAAGCAGACCTATTTTCTCCAAAATAACCAAAGATCTTTGAGAGAATGTGTGAAACTGGTTATGAAAACAATTTCAAACAGCATTTGGGAAATCAGTTGAATTTAGTATATTTAAAAGAAGTCAGTTGCCTTGAGGAATATGCATTTACCTAAATTTACAATATCAGTTTAGAATCATAGAAACATAGAATGCTTTGGGTTGGAAGGGACCTTTAAAGGTCATCTAATCCATCCCCCCTGCAATGAGAAGGGACATCTTCAACTAGATCAGGTTGCTCACAACCCTGTCCAACCTGAGCTTGAATGTTTCCAGGGATGGGGCATCCACCACCTCTCTGGGCAACCTGTTCCAGTGCTTCACCACCCTCAGCATAAATAATTTCTTCCTTATTTCTAGTCTGAATCTACCCTCTTTTAGTTTAAAACCATTACCCCTTATCCTATCGCAATAGGCCCTGCTAAAATGTCTGTCCCCATCTTTCTTATAAGCCCCCTTTCAGTACTGATAGGCTGCAATAAGGTCTCCTTGAAGCCTTCTCTTCTCTAGGCTGAACAACACCAACTCTCTCAGCCTTTCTTCGTAGGGGAGACGTTTCAGTCCTCTGATCAATTTTGTGGCCTTCTTCTGGACCCGCTCCAACAGGTCCATGTCTTTCCTGTGCTGTGGACTCCAGAGCTGGACGCAGTACTCCAGGTGGGGTCTCACCAGAGCAGAGGAGAGGGGCAGAATCCCCTCCCTCGACCTGCTGGCCACACTTCTTTGGATGCAGCCCAGGATACAGTTGGCCTTCTGGGCTGTGAGCGCATATTGCTCACAGCTTTTCATCCACACACAATGTAGATGTAGTTTAGTTTCATATAGAATTATAATGTGAGACAATTCAGTTTCTGCAATTGTTTCATAACTTCTTTTATTAGACTGTGATCAAAACCTACTTCTGTAAGCTTCAAAAGCTCATATATTTAACTGCTGTTATTCTAAGTTGCACCTGTGTTAAATATGTACATCTTCTAGACCTCTTTGAATATCTCCACCCATTTCTTGATTGTCTTGTTTGTCATAACTATTAAAATATATTTAGTCATGTTTAATAATAGAACAAATCAAAAGCATATGAATGAGTGTTTATGGAATCAGATAACTTTCAGAGGCATTTAAAATTCTTGTCCACCCTCAAAATCAATATAGTTGGACGTATATATCACTTACAAGTGCTTCTGAGTATCATGACAAGTGCACACCTTCAAGAAGTAGCAAAAAACCCCACTGCTAGCCACCAATGAGAAAGTAAGTTCTTTATTTGTCAGTGCTTTTGAAAAGTATCACAAATCATTGCTTATTTCTTCATTTTATCATATAGCTGAAGAAAAATATCTTACCGAATTTGAACATTTTCATGTAACAAGAAATAAGTGTCTGGATTGACAACTTGTATGCCAAGTCTTTGATGCAATTTCAAATGGTCAAGTTATTAATAACCCCTGAGAATAGCAGCTTGTGATAGAAATTAAGGAAGTACCTGAGCTCTAGAGCTGCTGACACCATTCTAAAATAACAGTGTATCTAGCTGTAACAGTAATTCAAACTGACCTCTGCTGCTTTGTGGGAGAGTTGCTAAGGCGACTTGTTCCTTGCAAAATCTTCTTTCTGACTTTTGGTGAAAGAATAATTATTCTTTAACTGTTTTAGTGATTCAGCCTTTTATAGGATCAGAAAGGTTAAGTCCTTTATGTTCTTCCCCTTGAATTTTGTTCAGCTTCCACCAAGCCTCTTAGAAAGAGAGAGGGAGAGAGATTTTCAGGTCATAGGTCATAAAAAACAGTCAATTCTTGGACATTTTCACCTTAAAAAGAAGAAAACAAGATGAAAATTTTCTTTATGCCTTAGATAACTAATTACACCTCAGTTTTGGTAGTGTTCCATAGCTGTTTCAAAAATATACATCTAGAGGACTACTAAAGTACCTATTTCTTCAAGTCACAGAAACTATAGTAGAACTCTAGCAAAAATTACTAAATCAATATTTTATATATATTTTATATATATGTTATTTACTTTTAGTGAACACAAAGAAGTACCTTGCACCTGCAAAACTGACTTTAAAAAATGTCAACTTTGCTTTTTTGCCTTTGATAGAAGAATAAGGTGACCCTGGTATTTACAGTGTCTTCCATAGTCACTTCTTAAAGGGTGAAGTGGTATACTGTATATTGTCTAAAAGAAATAATGAATTTTGACATGTAGTAGCATAAGTACATCACTTTTACGTGGGTGAATTCTGCTGTACTTAAGCTTGTATTTATGCTTCCAAAGTGATATATGAGCTCTTTAAAGACAAGTTTGGGTGACCAATGCCACCCAACCATTTCTCCTTACAAAGTGAATGTATAAAATGTATGTGTATACGTGTAAGCATTTAAATCTACCTTATTGCTTTTGATAGAAAAAGTTCTTGCCAAAATTTTACCCCATGACTCCTAACACTGTTCCTGAGTACAAGCACATGAACAAACATAGAAATAGAAACAGATGTTAGTATCTGTGGATGGAAGGACAGTTTCATTACATACACTTGCACATACATTACTGGAGACAGAACAGCAGCATTTTCAGCCATTATTCTGCATTTCAAGAATAAGAATATATGCAGGGCCATAGATCTTAAACTAATATAATACAGGTAAAACAGATTATTACCTAGGGCAGTGGACGGATGGAAGCAGCAGAAGCACTATGCAGCCTACTCCAGTGCCCTGGAAACCCTGTCCAACCATTGCCTCTGCATTTAGATAAGGGAATGAGGTATGTGGCTTTTTTTAGAGACAATTGTCCCTACCTTTTCCTCATTTATTTTCATAATGATCCATCCCAGCTCATCCTTTTATGAATAGCACTGCCCTAGCCCCAACTTCTGATTATTGGGGCAGCAAAATTTAGTTCTGTCTGTAACACTGGGAAACTATTAACAGTCTCTGAATCACCTGTTTAGCTTCTGAATACTCTGTCCTTTTTCTATGATGCCATGGCTGCCCCAAAAAAACCTTTTGGTATCACATATTTTCTACATTTTTTGCTAAGAAAGACAAGGAATAATAACTATTCTTCTACTTACAGGATTTTGTCAGGAGAGTTAATCCCCAAAAGGACTGTTTCCACCATATCCCAGCAAATAGCACTTTGTCACTAATTGCTGGAATGTGATCAATATGTTACTACAACAGTTATTCCAATTTTCAACATATTTCCAATTTTATAACATACTTCTTTGATGTCTTTTTTGCAGAAGCACTAAGTTTTCACAAGCCTTTCTTTCAGATATATCCTACTTCGTTTTCATTCTGTTATTTCTTAGGACTGAACCTTCTCTATTTAGAATCATAGAATCATAGAATAGTATAGGTTGGAAAAAACCTTCAAGTTCATCAAGTCCAACCTTTAACCTAGCACTGCCAAGTCCACCACTAAACCATGTCCTTAAGCACCACATCTACATGTCTTGTAAATACCTCCAGGGATGGTGACTCAACCACTTCCCTGGGCAGCCTCTTCCAATCCTTGGCAACCCTTTCAGTGAAGAAATTTTTCTTAATATCCAATCTAAACCTCCCCTGGTGCAACTTGAGGCCATTTCCTCTTGTCCTATCACTTGTTACTTGGGAGAAGAGACCGACACCCACCTCGCTACAACCTCCTTTCAGGTAGTTGTAGAGAACGATGAGGTCTCCCCTCAGCCTCCTTTTCTCCAGGCTAAACAGTCCCAGTTCCCTCAGCTGCTCCTCATAACACTTGTTCTCCAGACCCCTCACCAGCCTCGTTGCCCTTCTTTGGATGTGCTCCAGCACCTCAATGTCCTTCTTGTAGTGAGGGGCCCAAAACTGAACACAGCATTTGAGGTGCAGCCTCACCAGTGCCGAGTACAGGGGCACGATCACTTCCCTACTCCTGCTGGCCACGTTATTTCTAATACAAGCCAGGATGCTATTGGCCTTCCTGGCTACCTGGCACACTGCTGGCTCATATTCAGACGTCTGTTGACCAGCACCCCCAGGTCCTTTTCGACAGGCAGCTTTCCAGCCACTCTTCCCCAAGCCTGTAGTGTTGCATGGGGTTATTATGACCCAAGTGTAGGACCCAGCACTTAGCCTTGTTGAAACTCATACAATTGGCCTTGGCCCGTCAATCCAACCTGTGCAGATCCCTGCAGAGCCTTCCTACCCTCCAGCAGATCAACAGTCCCCCCCGCAGCTTGGTGTCATCTGCAGACTTACTGAGGGTGCACTCCATCCCCTTGTCCAGATCATTGATAAAGATATTAAACAGAACTGTCCCCAAAACTGAGCCCTGGGGAACAACACTTGTGACTGGCCGCCAACTGGATTGAACTCCATTCACCACAACTCTCTGGGCCCAGCCATCCAGCCAGTTTTTGACCCAGCGAAGAGTACACCAGTCCAAGCCATGAGCAGCCAGTTTCTCCAGGAGAATGCAGTAAGAAACAGTGTCAAAGGCCTTACTAAAGTCTAGGTAGACAGCATCCACAGCCTTTCCTTCATCCACTAAGCAGGTCACCTTGTCATAGAAGGAGATCAGGTTAGTCAAGCAGGACTTGCCTTGCCTAAACCCATGCTGACTGGGCCTGATCACCTGGTTGTCCTGTACGTGCCGCATGATGGCACTCAAGACGATCTGCTCCATAACCTTCCCTGGCACCCAGGTCAGACTGACAGGCCTGCAGTTCCCTGGATCCTCCTTCCGGCCCTTCCTGTAGACGGGTGTCACATTTGCTAACCTCCAGTCAACTTGGACCTCCCCGGTTAGCCAGGATTGCTGATAAAGGATTGAAAATGGCTTGTTGAGCACTTCCGCCAGCTCCCTTAGTACCCTTGGGTGGATCCCATCCAACCCCGTAGGCTTGTGTGTGTCTAGGTGGTGTAGCAGGTGGCTAACCATTTCCCCTTGGATTATGGGGGCTTCATTCTGCTCCCCGTCCCTGTCTTTCAGCTCAGGGGGCTGGGTACCCCAAGAACAACTGGTCTTACTATTAAAGACTGAGGCAAAGAAGGCACTAAGTACCTCAGCCTTTTCCTCATCCTTTGTCACTATGTTCCCCCTCCACATCCAATAAAGGATGGAGATTCTCCTTAGCCCTCCTTTTGTTGCAAATGTATTTCTAGAAACATTTCTTGCTGTCTTTTACGTCAGTAGCCAAATTAAATTCTACTTGGGCTTTGGCCCTTCTATTTTCCTCCCTGCATAACCTCACAACAACCTTGTAGTCCTCCTGAGTTGCCTGCCCTTTCTTCCAAAGGACATAAACGCTCTTTTTTTTCCTAAGTTCCAGTCAAAGCTCTCTGTTCAGCCAGGCCGGTCGTCTTCCCCACTGGCTTGTCTTGCGGCACATGGGGATGTCCTACTCCTGCGCCTTTAAGATTTCCTTCTTGAAGAATGTCCAGCCTTCCTGGAGTCCTTTGCCCTTCAGGACTGCCTCCCAAGGGACTCTCTCAACCAGCGTCCTGAACAGGCCAAAGTCTGCCCTCTGGAAGTCCAAGGTAGCAGTTCTGCTCACCCCCCTCCTTACTTCACCAGGAATCAAAAGCTCTATCATTTCATGATCGCTAGACCCAAGATGGCCTCCAACCGTCAAATCACCCATCAGTCCTTCTCTGTTCACAAACAACAGGTCCAGCGGGGCGCCTTCCCTGGTTGGCTCACTCACCAGCTGTGTCAGGAAGTTATCTATCTTCCACACACTCCAGGAACCTCCTAGACTCTTTCCTCTCGGCTGTATTGTATTCCAGCAGACACCTGGTAGGTTGAAGTCCCCCACAAGAACAAGGGCTAGCGATTGTGAGACTTCTCCCAGCTGCTTACAGAACATTTTATTGGCCTCTTCATCCCGGTTGGGTGGTCTATAGCAGACTCCCACCATGATATCTGCCTTGTTGGCCTTCCCCCTGATTCTTACCCATGAACACTCAACCCTTTCGTCACCACCGTCAAGCTCTAGACAGTCAAAACACTCCCTAACACACAGGGCTACCCCATCGCCTCTCCTTCCTTATCTTATCCCTTTTGAAGAGCTTATAGCCATCCATTGCAGCACTGCAATGTGGTGCAAGTCATCCCACCATGTTTCCGTGATGGCAACTATATCATAATGGTCCAGCTGCACAATGGCGTCCAGCTCCTCCTGTTTGTTGCCCACGCTGCGTGCATTGGTGTAGATGCCCTTCAGAGAAGCCTAATTCCTATGTGACTGTTCTCCGGTGCTTCCATGGTTTCTAACACATCAACAACCCTTGCTGCTTTGCTGCCGCGTGGATGTCCATTCCCTACCCCCACTGAGATGGCTAAGGTGCTGTGTGCATTAATACAGAGACATTTCAAATGTGCTCCAGTGTACTCAGCACATTGTGGAGCAGACTGAAGGACCACGCTAGCACACCGTCCCTCAAACATTGGCGTGCTGTCCCATGGCTTATCACTAGCGAGCCTGGTTTTATCCCTTTTATAAAGATAGTTTTCCAACTGCACAATGGCGTCCGGCTCCTCCTGTTTGTTGCCCATGCTGTGTGCATTTGTTTAAATGTACTTCTGTTGGGCTGTTGATCCCGCCACCTTTTTGGGGGGAGAAACCCTAATTCTTATGTGACCATTGTCAGGGTCTTCTGTGGTTTCTAACACATCCATAATCATAGAATCATAGAATCATAGAATCATTAAGGTTGGAAAATACCTCTAACATCATAAAGTCTAACCATCGACCCAACACCACCATGCCCACTGAACCATGTCCCTAAGTGCCTCTTCTACACGTCTTTTAAATACCTCCAGGGATGGGGACTCCACCACTTCCCTGGGCAGCCTCTTCCAATGTTTCACCACTCTTTCAGTAAAGACATTTTTCCTTACATCCAATCTAAACGTCCCCTGGCGCAACTTGAGGCCATTTCCTCTCGTCCTATCTCTAGTTACTTGGGAGAAGAGACCAACACCCACCTCGCTACAACCTCCTTCCAGGGAGTTGTAGAGAGCAATGAGGTCTCCCCTCAGCCTCCTTTTCTCCAGGCTAAACAACCCCAGTTCCCTCAGCCGCTCCTCATAAGGCTTGTTCTCCAGACCCCTCACCAGCCTCGTTGCCCTTCTCTGGACACGCTCCAGCACCTCAAGGTCCTTCTTGTAGTGAGGGGCCCAAAACTGAACACAGTATTTGAGGTGCGGCCTCACCAGTGCGAGGTGAATCCATTTAATGTCATAGTATTGAAAAAATCTATGGTGTTATTTACACAGGCCCAAATCAAGTATGCATTTAAACACAGAGATAATTTTAGGCACTGGTGTAGTCCCACATAAACCTAAGAGATTGTTCACAGTGATAAATGATTGTTATGATAGGTCTGTGGTTTTTATGGCACCTTTGAGCTAGGTGGCTGAAAAAGATACCGTGCAGAATTAAACCACTCTGAGGAAATTATTGAAATACTCAAGTTATTTAATGTCACAAATCCCAGATCTGTGAAACATTTTGATACAGACCGCATACCCTGGAGTCTGATGCTCAGTCAGTGTCAGACTTTATTCTGTTAAGGTAATTATCCACATGCTATACAACACTGCCCAAGTATGATTATTGTTACCTACGGACCATTTTGCCTAGCAATGAGTAAATGTTGTTGTAGCAAAAATGCCAAAGGTTCTGAAAGAAATAGCATCTAGCTCAAAGTGGGCAGAAAAAAAAAAATTGCAACTGCTTTTTTGCAATATTTCTAGGACAGCATTGTTTGTTAGTACAAGCTTGTCTTTACATTCAAAGGACAGTGACTCTGCTTTCCTTGAGTTACCCAAGGATTTCACAATGTTCTAGATACATGATGTGCTCATGTAAGCTGGTCACATGAAGAATATCAGAAATTAATCAAGTTCATTTAATTTCATATGCAGATGAATTATTAATCCCTGACCTCACTCAAAGAGAGGCAAAAGAGATAACAATAAAAAGTTTTGTGAAAAGATCCAAAGCAAATAAAAAAAATCTCAACTAATACAAAGTGAAATGCACAGAAGTAGATGTGGGACATGAACATTGATCACAACTAATGAGTAGCAAATAAAAGAAGCAGGAACAATCTTTGCCCCTCCAAATGTGCATGAGTTAACATCTCTGTAGGGACCGTATGATTTTCTCAAGATTTTATATCCATGGGTATAGGAGTTAGCAGGCTTTTAACCAAGCTGTTTAAAAAAAAAGCAAGAATGGGGCTGGAGACCAGCACGTGATCAACAGTCAACCTCAGAAACCTGATTAATACAGGCACATGCATTAGGATTCAACCATCCAGCACATTCATTTTGCTTCTAATTTGCAATCACTCCAGATTCAATGGGAGCCACACAAGAAGAAGGAAAGAAGCTGAAGACCTTCACAGGGTATGCAGTATTCATGCAGTCTTGGTGATGGATACACCCTGCAAGGAAGAATTTCCCCACCTTCAATACATGCAGCTGAAGTACAAGCCATCTACACTGTTCTGCAACGAGCCAAATCAAACAACAAAGTAGCTATCTGAACAGATTCAAATAGAGTTACTTAAGTGATAGTTTTCTAAGCCCCAATTTGGGAATGCAATAGTGTATGCACTTTGCTGGGAAAACCAGTGTGGAGTAGATGTCAAGATAAGAAACAGATTGAAGAAGTTGTTGTATCATTTAGTAAAATGGAATTAACCATCAGTTCAACCCAAGAGGAACTGGCCTCAATAGCTGAAGAAACTGAAGCCATAGAAAGTAGCTTTTGGTGGGACAGATTGCTGTAAAGATCCACAGCACAGAACAACTTTGTGTTTTACTCAGTATGCAGCTACTGGCAGTTGAGGTATAGTGCCTGCCAGAAGAACCTTGCTCGGTACCAGTTGCTAGCTTTGAACTATAGGTAGTCATGGCTAAATTGTTAGACTCAGATGTTAAAGAAGGGACAAATATGTTTCCTCATCACAGAGTGTGTGAGATGATCTCTTTCATAGACAGGAATTTTGAAATTGACTTTACATGGTATGGTAGTGATTTTAGCAATTATAATAGTCTTCTTGTTTTCATCTATTCTACTGGGTATAAAAGTCAAGCACTTAGCAAATCAAGTAACGGTTATACATCACAATAACAGACTCCAGACTACCCTCAGATTTATGTAGGTCAAGAAAAGGCAAGATCAGGTAGGAAAGAACAAATTCCTCCAAGAAGATGTTTTGCTTTATCCTGATTAGGAGCCCTGAGTCACAGAAAGGTTTGCAACATCCCTGTCAGAAGTGTTAGCATGTGCTTTGAGGACTGTCCAAAGAGGGGACTGTAACCCTACAGCCAAGTAAATACAGCATTGCCATTGGTTCTGTGCTGACTTTGCAAGGCCTCAGAATTGAAATTTGTCAAGCTTGTTTTGTCTGACCTTGGCTTAGCTGCCTGGAGCTTTGTTTCATACTGTTTAACAATAACAGGAATTTTTCTAAAGGCAAAGTGTCTGCATAATTTGTTTTACTTTTGCTTTCCTTTGTATCATATAACCATAATTTTTATAGAGATACTAGTAAAAAGTAATTATTTGATACAGAGCAAGATCTGTAAGACTCTAATATAATTATGTAGCCTAGAGAAATAAAAGCATGGGATGGATGATAGCAGGGGCCTTGACAAGTGGAAAGATAGTGTTCCCACTACGTAGACGAGTTTCCGCAGTGTAGAGGTGTACAGGTATTGCATGATAAGTGTAAAGGCACAGGCTGACAATGGAAGCCCTGAGACTGTAAATAACCCACCAACAGACAGAGAGTTGCAGACCTAGGAGCTGGGCAAAACAAATTTGAGGGTAACAAAGAGAATGAAGAACAAGAATCTAATATATGTAGAATGCACCATATACAGAAAATTTGAATGTAACATGGACTTGCAGACCAATGAAGATGGAGCAAAGCGTGGGGCAAGTTCACAAGCAAGTAAAATGAACCTATGCAGATCCTAGAATGAAAAGAAAGAAAACATTAATATCATATGCCTCTTGATGAAGAACTCAGGATGTAGATGACTCACTGTACTCACTCCTCAGACTGAAGCCAGGGGCAGCAAAAGGATCAGCATAACACCAGAAAAACAGAGAGATATTAATTAATATTTAAAAATATTTTTTTTTAATTTTCCTGCAATGAGTAGATCTGGACTAATAATAAATCTTTGTTTAGAATGTTAATATTTCAATTACACTAAGAAGAAATTCTTGGTTTTACATACAAAATGTGTTTCATTTTTGCCTATAGCAAGATTTGGAGTATAACATGTAAGGAGATTTGTTCCCTAATCTCTAAGAGTTCACTTTTTACTGCTTAGTTAGACTAAATGTTTTATAAAGAAATAGCATGCTGGGTTATGGCATAAGTTTTTCAGAGAAAATCAAAGTTTGCAGAGAACTTCTTGGGGCTGCAGTGCAGACTTAGTCTGTTTAGTTTCCTTTTCAGTAAAAATGAGCCTTCAAGCTGATGTTTTGATGCCTCATCTGCCAGACAACAGAAACTGGAGACTGCCTCTAGGACATTAGCTGGTGTCAGCATTCTTAATAGATGAAAGTTAATATTTATTAGAGCAGTATTTGTTACTAAATAATGTCAACAAATACACAGAAAGAAGAAACTAAAAAAGCAGATTAGTTTGATGTACAGCTTTACAAGTGCTCTTGGTTGTTATATCTTCTGTGCATAAAGAAAGAGATATGAGAATCAAGGACCGCCAAGTCAAAAAATGAAATATTACAATGAATACTGATACTTCATTGTGGCGTAACCAACCATCTATCATGCATCCTGACATTAAAGACTGACTGTTCTTGATAGTTTCATTCTCTGTATATTGTTTAACTCCAGTCCAGGCAAATTTGTTACTGTCAAACAAAGAGTCCTACTAAACATTTGGAAAGACTGGACCCTCTTTCTATCTTTGTCTTTTTCTATCATTTGCAATGCTATATCAAAAGTCTAATTAAAAGTCTTTAAATAAAGATCTGCTAATTAAAATCTTTTTCAGGGAAAAATAAAGAAGAACTATTACTAAGGAAAACACATCCTAGAATTATTCACTAATATGATGAAGGCAGGGATAGATTTGTTCTTGTGGCTAAGTTCTAAATAAGTTGATCTGTTACATTTCTTTGTTGATTATACTTCTTTTATAAAATGTCTCCAGGGAAGAATGCCTGTAGAGTGAAATGACATAAACCTGACAAATTATCCTGAGGGGTTCACATATGCTAGATTTTACTCCTTATTACCTCTATTAAACCTGTATTTATTCTCAAGGTAAGACAAGGTACGTCATAAGAAAAGCAGACCTTTTACCGCTTGATTTAAATAGAACCAAGAGATTAAAGTTTGCTTGATAAATGCATTTTATCTACTGCTTCCTGAAATTTCACTTTTTGTCTCCTGTTCTTAGCTTTTCTTAGTTCCCTCTAAATGGATCTTAATAGAAATATTAAAATCAAATTCCATAGCAATTATATTTGCTTGAAGATCAGATCATGTTATACATCTCCACATGGGCCTGAAGTAGTACCCTCCATCCAGACTTTATTTTGGTTTTTGAAAGAGATTTAATCTTATTTTTTAGATCTGTTTTTTTTTTCTCTTGAAGCAAAATTCCAGCAAACAACTACCATGTAGAAATCTGTTAATTATTCCATTTCTTCTCGGTGTTTGTGCTGAAAAGATGAAAGTTCTTATTTTTTAAAATCAGAGTGGTGGTCTGTGGCTTTTGAACTGGATGTGGCTCAGAAATAACTCAGGTTCAAGTCCCATAGTGAGACTGTCTTATGTGACTAGCATGGTGATTTGGTGACACAGGTGCGTTTAGGGAAATTGGTTGGAGGGAATAAGCCTTCAGGGACTAATAAATGATGTTGTTGAGTCACTGTCAGATTTAGTTGCACATTCAATGCAACTGTCCATACAATAAAGTGAAGCTTGTGGGCTATGCATACATATATATATTATTAAATAGTAATGGATATGGAATCACTCCCTCTGCAGTGGCATTAACCACACTAATTGTGGGTAGCCCTCTTGATCATAGACATCCCTTGTAAACAGACAGCTGTAGCAGTTCCAAACAAAGTCAGAAAGGGAGATAATAACTGAGCAGTATGGATGCTGAGGAGTTCAATGTTCATATTCACTCCTCACCCCTTTTTTGTACAACAGCAAAGATGCACAGAAAGCCAACCTTATCTATCACCCATCATCCAGGCCCACAGCTCACCTTCTCTTCAGATATCACTGGTCCATAGCACTTATCCTGTGGGGCTCAGTAATCTAAAAAATTATAGCATGTCTTATGGATAGACCTTAATTACCTTTAAACACCATTCATTCCTCTAAAAATAAAACTGAGCTCAGCTTTGTTATAAATTTAAGTGTGATTTTGTTAAAATAAAGCAATATAAGATTGCAAGATGAAAGCACTTTCCAATTGTCCCCTTCAGTTAGGTGCAACCCCTCCAGAACAATACCTGGTATTGAAAAATACATGGATTCTAACACTAGTGCTCAATTCTCCCCTTACTGGAGGGCTATGGTCATTAAAACCAATGCCTAAAATTATTCCTATTTTTTTTCCCTTCTATTAGATTTTATACATGAAGAAAGAGTGATACGTGTCTCTTCTATTCAGAAAGGTCACTTTTGATACAATGAAAAATACCAAAGGAGGTATAAAGGCTTATGATCCTATATTTTACAGCAAAAACTGATGAGAATTTAGCTCTTGGTGTTCTATATTAGTGTGGTTTTATTCTTATCTGTTCATTTATGCCTGTAGGAGTAGCAGGAAAAAAATGGGTTAAACCAGGTCTGTTCAAAGTGGCATAAGATGAAGAATCCACCCTCCTATCTGGAATCAATACAATATATATCTTACACTAGTAACAAAAATAAATGATCTGTTTAATTCATAGCACCACAAACATTATTCACGGAATAGCAATAGGCATTCTTGTAAATATAGCACTCCAGAATATACTACAGAGTGGGGAATCAGTGGTACTTAGTGCAAGATAATATAGTTACGGACAAAGTGAAAAGGCAAAAGCTGATATAATGAAGACCATGACTCTAAGAATGATATCCAACAACTGAGATGGAGATTTTTATAGTGCAGTATGCAGCGCTGGACAAGGTTGGCCAAATGTTTATGTTAAAGTTGACTATTTGTGTGAATTTATGTCAGTTTAGACAAATACATAAATGAATAAATAGATTCCTCAGATAGTTGAAAACAGAGTATCTCTGATAAAGCTCAGAATCAGGCCTTTGTGGGTTTTTAATCTTTCACATGAAGCCAAGAAAAATTTGAGTGTTTCAGCAAAGTTTCATCTGCTTTTTTGATTGTTCAGTCTTGTAAATTCAAAGTCAATGAAGAAATTCATTGCCAATCAGAATAGCTGAAAAAAATGTTGCATCAATATCTATGAACTGAACCCATCATTTTTCTAAAGCTGTGTATTCTGATAAAGGTTAGTCTGCAGTTAAAGTAAAGCATTCAGCTGTTCCTATTAAAGTTGGATCATTTAATTTTAATATTATTCTGAAAAGTGAGGAAAATGACACAATATTATCTAGCAATCTGTATTCAGTAAATGTATAAATAGAACATATACTACAAGGTCAGCCTAGCTTTAGATAAAGTAATTTGCTACTGAAAAAGTTACAAATATTGTAAGTTATATTTAGGTCCTCTGAAGGGATCAACATTCAGAATCATTCTCATTCTCATTCAAAACACTGCAGTCAGTATAACAAATCATAAACCATGGATATGCAAGATTTATTTTTCTACCTTCTTTTCCACTATTCCTGAAACACATCATCAGAGCTGTATTCATTAACTCAGATAGCCCTTTAGCTCCAGTACACTACCAATATAAAGATTACACTTTTATGTATGGTATTTTTTTCCACCATTTGTTATTGTAGGGAAATGAATGCAATTTTTATTTCTGGAATTGAAAATAAGTGAAAGCTGAGTGTTCAATAATGTAGATAAAGTGGTTTTTTTTTTCCTTTTTTTTCTTTAAATACATGTCAGAATATAATTGCATAATGGGTGCAGGAAGAAAGTACATCTACATAATGTGCTAAATGCTGATATATTTGTTTCTGTGCCTGTGGACTATTTTGACCTCTGATAATTTAGAAAGTGTGATTAAGAAGTAAATCTTCATGTCTACTTGTTTGGGAAAGCCTTTAATAGTGTGGAACTAAGCTGACATAACATTGGACCTGTGAGGATGAAAATTACAAGTCCAATCCATACCTTGAAGGACTTGTGCTGACACCTAACTTAATTTAAAATACCGGGTGCCTAAACATTTGCTCTCATTTTTCCTAAAAACAGTTTGGTAACCAAGTCTGCCCCACTCCTCATGAAAGGTCAATCATGTTCAGAGACATTTAGGAAGAAAGGTGCAATGTAGACCTAATGCATATATTCCTGGGTATTTTAATCATCTTAAAGCAATTCCTGAAACTCTGAAAAAGGCAGAAGTAAGGTATGTAGATACCTAATTGTGGAGTCAGCTAACCAGTTGGTCTGATGGAGTTTGAGTTAACTGACTTGTAGTATAAAGGGTAAGATTAAATCTTTATTTAGAATTCAATTCTCCTGATGGATAATGGTAATAAAATTATTCAGATTACTGTTAGAAATATTCTAAATTATGGATTATATTGATTTTTTTAACTGTAGTTAAAATATTAGAGTATTGCCTTTCCTAACATGTTGAGGTTTAAGGCTGATATCTAGATTAACAATGTGATGACAATGGAAGACCCCCAAATTGCAAGGGAGGCAAGGAAAATCTAGATAAACAGTAAAAATTGGGAAGAGTCACTGAATCAAAGAGAAAATAACTTTCAATATCAGTGAGTGGAAGAAACCAACACTTTGGACACAAAAGTATTCAACTGTGCTCAGTTAGGCTGCTCCTGAAATGTTCAGCTGAAATGATTATTTAAACCAAAATGATTTTTTTAAATTAAAATATGTTGTTCTGACCATTTTCAGAATTCAAAATTTCAGTGGAGTTTGACGGAAATCTCCTAATTCCCTCATGCTCTAAAAGAAGGAAAAGCAGAATAAATTGTGATACTATCTCAAATACAAAACTAGGAAAGTTATGAACAAATTCTAGAAGTACATTATATGACACTGAACACAATTATGTGTGATGAACAGCTAAAACAGTATATATATTTATATGTCACCAAAATAACCATGTTCAGCAGAAATTTTCTAATGGCATCGCTACAGTGTTGCAACTGTTCCACAACTATTAACGGGAAAGTTCTTATTATCACTTTAAATGTTCTATTCCGAGTAAAATACAATTACATTCTATGTCTCCTTTGTATAGACCAGTCTGTTGTCAGGAAGCTTGTATGCGGGATCAGTTTTATAGGAATCCCTACACAAGAAAAATTACCTGCTTCATTTACGCTTTATAAAATTATTACCGCTATATTAGAGAGAGATGGCTTTGATGCATGGACTGTCGGATAAGGAACTGGCTGGATGGCTGCATTCTTAAAGTTACAGTCAACAGCTCTGTGTCCAAGTAGAAACTAGTAACGAGTGATGCCCCTCAAGGCTCTGCATTGGGACCAATACTATTTAATAACTTTATCAATGACATAGACAGTAGGATTGAGTGCACTCACAGCAAGTTTGCACATGACACCAAGCTGAGTGGTGCAGTTGATTCACTAGAGGGAAGGGATGCCATATACAGGGACCTTGACAGGCTTGAAAAGTGGGCCTATGTGAATCTCATGAAGTATGAGGTCCTGCACCTGGGTTGGGGCAATCCCCAGTATCAATACAGACTGGGGAATGAATGGATTGAGATCAGCCCTGCAGAGAAGGACTTGGGGATAAGGTTGGATGAAAGCCTAGACTAAAATAGCACCCCAGAACAGTTTTTTACATACTCATAGGAACCACTGAGGTTGGGCTGCCTGCAAGGGCAGGGAGCCAGGAGTTGAGGGACAGGAAGGCTGGCAGGGCACTGTCTCACCAACAGACACAGTCCCATGGTATACAGCCAGGAGACAAAGGGTGTGATGGGGATGATGGCTGAGGTCCCATACAACCTAATGATCAACACATAGGTCCATAGTGATGAGACAGGTCTCTGGTGAAGCCAGGTGGTCAGTCCATTGTTAAGGATCAGTGCAGCAGGCGGCCAGAGCACAGGCTAGGACAAAGGGTGATGTTCTGAGCTTAGATGCAGCTTTCAAGCAAAGCAGGAGAGACCCTGATAGGTTTTCTCATATCTTTTTCCCAATGTCTTGATCTAAGGTTATACAGCTGCACCATATCAGAATTAGTTTTGAGTATGGGAAGCCCTGTGAGAAGGAGAGGTGTCATGGTTAACTCCAGCCAGCAACTAAGCACCACACAGCCACTCGCTCGCTCCCCACCGGCAAGGGGGAGAGAATCAAGAAAGTTAAAAGTGAGAAAACTCGTGGGTTGAGATGAAGACAGTTTAATAGGGAAAGCAGAAGCCGCACATGCAAGCAAAGCAAAACAAGGAATTCATTCACTACTTCCCATTGGCAAGCAGGTGTTCAGCCATCTCCAGGAAAGCAGGGATACATCACGCATAATGGTTACCTGGGAAGACAAACACCATAACTCCAAATGTCCCCCCCTTCCTTCTTCTTCCCTCATGAAACATCTCTGTATTATCAAAGCTATTTTCAGCACAAATCCAAAGCATAGCCGCATACTGGCTACTGTGAAGAAAAGTAACTCTATCCCAGCCAAAACAAGAACATTCCCCACCCCTTATTTCATAACATTTACGTCATGCTCAGGTCCCACACTATCCAATACATCCTCATGAACCACCACCACCCCTCCCATCCTTTGAAACAATACACAGATACCATTCCTTAGTTTATAGATCACCCCTGTGAAATGTCTGCAAAATGTCGAGAAATGTCCACAAAATGTCCACTGAGTTCATTTAGTCCATGACTTTGGGCTCCATCTGTTATGGTGGTCACTCAGGCCAGGAGAGGTTGTGTGCTGCGTGGAGTTATTGGGCACCAAAACCAGCTCAGGTCAGGTCACTGCTGCACTTGCACTGCTTCTTGTAAGGCTTGTCCTCCATTGGTTCAGGTGGTTCCTGCTATAGTACCTCCTTAACATGCAACTCAAATCCTGGGTTACAACAATTTAAAGGTATTTCCATTACAATCTCCACCCTTCGTCCCTTTGGACCAGACCATTGGGTTTAACATTGCAGTGAACTCCTCCCCTTGCCCCTGCTCCAGCTTGGACTTATCCACAGACTACAGTCCCTTAGGGGAGGACCTGCTCCAAGTGGAGCCTTATCTATGAGCCACAGTCTCTCCAGGGATACACCTGCTGCGGCATAGACTTATCCACAGCCACAGTTGCTTTGAGGTGCACCTGTTCCAGCGTGGCCTTCTCCATGGGCCACAATGCCTTCAGAGATATACCTGCTCCAGCCTGGCCTTACCGACAGCCACAGTCCCTACGGAAGTAAACCTGCTCCAACATGGCTTTACCATGGCTGCAGTCCTTCCAGGGGTGTACCTGCTCTGTCGTGAGCTTATCCATGGCCACACGCTTTGAGGTGCTCCAGCATGACCTCATGCACAGCTACTGATGCTTCAAGGTGTACCTGCTGCATCATAGACTTATCCATGGCCACAGACACTTTGGGGTGTCCTGCTCCCACGTGGACTCACCCACAGGTCACAGTCCCTTCGACTCGAGTTCACACTGGAGTTCCAGCCTGTCCAGTACAGCAGCACAGAAACAGCAGCGATGCCCTGGCCATCTGCCAGCCCAGGCGCATGGCCATTGCTGTTATCAATGTGTTCCCAGGCACAGCGGAGTAAGATGATAAGTAGTACGGCACTACAGCAAGCAGCAAAAGCAAAAAGCAGCCACCAACGAGCACTAGACTCTAACATACAGTAAGGCAAGCAAGCCCCATGGCAAGCACAGGAGCCTGCCAATCACTAGCTAAACAACAATAACAGCTATAAATTCCATCTAGCACATTCCAATCAAATCTGTTATCTCAAACCCTTTGAGCCCCACGTTGGGCACCAAAAAGGACTGTTGTGGTTTAACCTCAGCCGGCAACTAAGTACCATGCAGCCGCTCGCTCACCCACCCTCAGTGGGATTCGGGAGAGAATCAGAAGAGTAAAAGTGAGAAAACTTGTGAGTTGAGATTAAGACAGTTTAACAGGTAAAGCAAAAGCTGCGCATGCAAGCAAAGCAAAACAAGGAGTTCATTCACTACTTCCCATCGGCAGGCAGGTGTTCAGCCATCTCCAGGAAAGCAGAGCTCCATCACGCGTAACGGTTACTTGAGAAGACAAACACCATCACTCTGAAAGTCCCCCCCTTCCTTCTTCTTCCTCCAGCTTTATATGCTGAGCATGATGTCATATGGTATGGAATATCCCTTTGGCCAGTTGCGGTCAGCTGTCCCAGCTGTGTCCCCTCCCAGCTTCTTGTGCACCCCCAGCCTACTCGCTGGTGGGGTGGGGTGAGAAGCAGAAAAGGCCTTGACTCTGTGTAAGCACTGCTCAGCAATTATGAGAACATTCCTGTGTTACCAACGCTGTTTTTAGCAGAAATCAAAAACCTAGTCTCATACTAGTTACTATGAAGAAAATTAACTCTATCCCAGCCAAAACCAGAACAGGATGACTACAATACAAATAAGAAATGCTATCAAATTGAAATAAATTAGAAAGATGCCATGATTGTATTAATAATTTTCTTATTTAAAGTTTTTAAAATTAATTTTTTTTAGTGTTCAGAATAACTGTGCTTCACAAAGAAGTGATGGAGAAATCCAGAAAAAGTTCCACTTGAGACTATTATGTCTGAATGCTCATGATCTTTGAAATATGTTATTATTACTATTATTATAGAGGAATATCTGAACCAACTCCTTTGTGTAACTCACTGTTAATTTACCATATATTGTCCTTTTAACCTCAGCTTGTTCCCTTCTGCTGGTGGAATATAATTTCTGATGTCCACTTCCTTTGTGAAGCTCAGTTACTTACGCAGCCAATCTCTGCCTGAGAGGTTGTTGTCTGATCTGCCAGATAATATTATCTTTCAGTTTAAAAGCAATCACAAAATGTTGGTAATTAGTTAGATAAGTACTTATTGCTCATATATATATAAAGTTAAAAATCAACCTCTCTTAAATGTAGGGACTAAGTATTAATATGCCAATTATTTTGAATGAACAACATGTAACAATTCCTGTAATATAACAGCTTATTCATATAAATTCTTCCTGAGAAGCAGGATGAAGGATGAGAGAAAAGGAAGACACATGTAGGATTGGGTGAAGGAAGGGGTTCAGTTACTATGGTGATAATGATCATATCTAGGCAAAATGTCATCTATGGAGGTGCTACCGAATGACTGTGTAATGTGTAATTTAGTAAGTATAAATAACTTTGCATTCTGAAAATAAAATGACACATTTCTAAATGTCCAGCACATAGCTTGAAAATACTAAAAAAATTGTGTTTTTTTTCTCTTCAAAGTTTAGTTGAGTTCCATTTACTAACATCTGAGTCCTCACAGTGTTGAAAGGTCATGACAACACCATTACATTTTGTCTGACCTCTCTTGCTTTTGCTCCCTCACCTCAGTTCTGTGCATTGTTCTGTTTGAGCACAGCAAGAATAAACTTAGAAAAGAGCAAGAAATGTGTATGCCTTCATATGCAACAGACTGCAATGAAGATCAGAAGACAGGGAAAGAGAATATGCCATCAAAACAAAACAAAACAAAATAAATCATGCTATAAAAGGGCGGTAAAAAGAGGACTAAGTAGTAAAATTTTAAAAAGCAGGTAAGATAGAGTCAAAAGGAGACAACAAAATAGACTACCAAGAACTGATTAGGCAGGAAATGTTGACTAAGGAAAATATTGAAGAATAATAATATAATAATAATAACATATTATTGAAAAAATAAACAAAAGGTTTAAGCAGCAGAAGCCTGACAAAGAGGATAAAAAGATTAGCTTTGGAAGATGGTGAAGAGATCTAGAGAATAGGGGGTTGATCCAAAGGGCAAGGAAATTAGAAGATTAAGTTAGCTTTCTTACTTATTTCTTGGTAGGGAGAAAAGAAAGATGTTAAGAGGTCAAAGAGGAGTGAGGTCAAAGCAGATAAAGAGAGAGAACACTGAGGGGCAGCAAGGCTGTTAGCAGACTGAATAGAAAGGTTGGGATAGATTTTAGATGATATTGTAAAGGGAGGAGCAGCAGGATTTTGTATCAGCATGGATATTGACAAAGGAAGAGTTGAAAGAAAATTTAAACTGTAAGCTTGGGGAGCTGAACCACAGCTACTGACAGTAGTGAAGCGGGAATTGAATAGAGAGATTTGAAGCAATAGTAGGAAAGCTGTTTTTTGAGCTTTTCAGTGTACATGCTCCATTTTCCTAGTATAAACACGATCTTGCTATGCTAGGTTGATCTGGAGGTGGTTCATCTATCTAACATTGTAAGGTAACATTCACCATTTATGTAGGACAGTTATTTCAATTTCAGTATAAAAATTTGTTGGTTATTTAATATATTCAGTGGCCACACAATTGGGTTGTTTTTTGTGTTATTTTTTTATTTATTTACCTTTCATTCAGGTAACTTACTACCTTACTTATTTTTTGCATTACTAAAGTAGAAATGTTTTAATTGATACACATAAATAATTAAATTGATTTAGAAAAATTAATTACAGTCTGTGGAGCAAATTAAGCAATTCCTTCCATTCAAGTTTCAAGGTTATCCTGTCATTTTAATAGATTTTTAATATTTAGTAACAATTCTTCCCCCCTTTTAATTGGCTTGTTAATCACAATTAGTACTATGAAGAGCTCATACATGTTACTTTCTAGTCCTTGCCCAGCATATATCATAACAAACAAGAAGAATAAACTCTATTTTACAAGCGAGGATGCTACCTGCCCTAGACTGAAGGACATAAACGCTCTTTTTTTTCCTAAGTTCCAGTCAAAGCTCTCTGTTGACCTCTGTTCAGCCAGGCCGGTCGTCTTCCCCGCTGGCTTGTCTTGCGGCACATGGGGACGTCCTACTCCTGCGCCTTTAAGATTTCCTTCTTGAAGAATGTCCAGCCTTCCTGGAGTCCTTTGCCCTTCAGGACTGCCTCCCAAGGGACTCTCTCAACCAGCGTCCTGAACAGGCCAAAGTCTGCCCTCTGGAAGTCCAAGGTAGCAGTTCTGCTCACCCCCCTCCTTACTTCACCAGGAATCAAAAGCTCTATCATTTCATGATCGCTAGACCCAAGATGGCCTCCAACCGTCAAATCACCCATCAGTCCTTCTCTGTTCACAAACAACAGGTCCAGCGGGGCGCCTTCCCTGGTTGGCTCACTCACCAGCTGTGTCAGGAAGTTATCTATCTTCCACACACTCCAGGAACCTCCTAGACTCTTTCCTCTCGGCTGTATTGTATTCCAGCAGACACCTGGTAGGTTGAAGTCCCCCACAAGAACAAGGGCTAGCGATTGTGAGACTTCTCCCAGCTGCTTACAGAACATTTTATTGGCCTCTTCATCCCGGTTGGGTGGTCTATAGCAGACTCCCACCATGATATCTGCCTTGTTGGCCTTCCCCCTGATTCTTACCCATGAACACTCAACCCTTTCGTCACCACCGTCAAGCTCTAGACAGTCAAAACACTCCCTAACACACAGGGCTACCCCATCGCCTCTCCTTCCTTATCTTATCCCTTTTGAAGAGCTTATAGCCATCCATTGCAGCACTGCAATGTGGTGCAAGTCATCCCACCATGTTTCCGTGATGGCAACTATATCATAATGGTCCAGCTGCACAATGGCGTCCAGCTCCTCCTGTTTGTTGCCCACGCTGCGTGCATTGGTGTAGATGCCCTTCAGAGAAGCCTAATTCCTATGTGACTGTTCTCCGGTGCTTCCATGGTTTCTAACACATCAACAACCCTTGCTGCTTTGCTGCCGCGTGGATGTCCATTCCCTACCCCCACTGAGATGGCTAAGGTGCTGTGTGCATTAATACAGAGACATTTCAAATGTGCTCCAGTGTACTCAGCACATTGTGGAGCAGACTGAAGGACCACGCTAGCACACCGTCCCTCAAACTTTGGCGTGCTGTCCCATGGCTTATCATTAGTGAGCCTGGTTTTATCCCTTTTATAAAGAATTAAGTGTTTGTTTGTTTTTGTTAAGTAACTGCTATTTTATATCTCTAAAATAAATAAAAAAAATTACCATTTACACTGTTCTATCAAAACTGAAAGCTCTATAGTAAATGTGTCACACATTAAAAATAATTGACTTTTTTGCATTACATTTTCCCTTATCCTTCCCTCCTCTTATATTAAACATAACTATACTGGTAACTCTGGTTATGAATATGCATGTTGTCTGGCAAACAAGCATATTCAAACAATTACCAGCTCTACATCCTGCTACATACATTTGACTGAACACTAATTGCTCAGAATGAATATGTATGTGGAAAAAGAAATACTAAAATAAGCAAGTATGTTCAAATTGAAACTGACTGATTTTTTCATTTCCTTTAAATTTCTACAAGAAAATTATGTACCTTTAATGTCTCTGAGTGGTCCGATCAGTTAATTGTGACAAAGTCACACTTTTATTTTTAATAATACTTAAAGTAATTAGAAACTCAAAGATCAGCTTTTATCTTTTAACAGTAGCAAGAGTTCTTTTGTCATTTCTAGTGCAGATACTAAAGTGCATGTACAGAGCCTGAAAAGTTTACTAAGATTATAATGACCACCTATTATTCAGAGGATTAATTTACAAAATATTAATGATCATTTAGGTGTTATTTTGCACATGGAATCCCTACAGTTTTCTATGATAAAGCTTGAAATTTACTTACCAATGTAACAGCTACAGTGCAATACCTAAAGGAATGAGGGATTGGCTTTTGAATATTAGAATAGGTCAAGCAATGAGTCATCTACAGATAAGTATTAAAAGATAGTAAGAAAAAAAAGGAAAAGGAAGTTCAAAAAGTCTATAAAAGGCAAAATACATTGTTTTCCCATTTCCCTGTTATAAAATAAGTGATCTGAAGGTGTATCAGTAAAAAAAAATAAACACCACCAATTAAAAAAAATCTTAATATGAAGACAGTCTTTTCTTCTATGGGGAAAAGAAGAGAAAAATGTAGAATTAATGCTATCAAGTCTTATGATATTTGTAGGAAGGTTTGTTGTTGTTTTTTTTCAGAAGCGAAATGAAACTTCTTTAAAAAATCAAGTTAGGATAAAATTAGAGCTAGGGAATAAATGATTAACCTTTTTTCTTTTAAAATCTATAGTTTGAAACATTCAAAACTATTTACAAATTTGAATCAATCAAATTACTTCAGACAAAATTAAAATAACCAAAATTATTAAGATGTACTTTATGTTGGTTTATATTATTTTACCTTTATTAAGTTGTTTTCAAAACATTTTGATCACATCATTCATAATAAGAGCAAAAACAAGATTGTGTTATGCACAAGGAAAGTAAGGGTTAAGGAAGAATGTTGAAGAGGTTGATGCCACTTCTGTTTAGTTCAAAACCTCATGATCAGGGTCAGCCTCTGGAATGTAGGAAAGTGTTGGGTTTCAGGTTCATTTTCCATTCCAGCTAACTGAAACCATTGTTCTTACTCACTGAGCAATGTATATGCCACCAGTTTGCAGAATGTTCTAAAGTGCATGGCTTTCAATCATATTTTCAAAACTCTTTTCTTTTATACAACTAATAATTTACTAATTAAAGTAAGGACCAGAATCAAATTATAGGGATCCTCTCACTTAGACCTTTGCAATGTAAGTCTCTACAGGTGAGCTAGTCACTCTATGCTCCTTTACTCAGTGAAGAGAAATAAGCACTTCTAGGGCATGATCTATTTCATCCTGAAGTAGATGTCAAAAATAGGCCAGGTGAATTTCTCCCTAAAAAGTGCCTCTTTTTCTCTATTGACTATAAAGAGAACCGAGGGTAACTAGCTCAGCTGTAGATGTCTGTATGGTAGACAACTAAAATTAGATAAAATTGACACTACCCTGGATGTGTCAGCAAGTAATTCTGCAAGAGTTCAGATATCCAGTAACGAATGACCTAGTTTATGGTTACACTTGGAGACTAGGACCCTATTTTTCTGCATTGCTGCTATCCTATTCTTGCCTTACCCTCCTTTCAGGAAGAAAGAAAACTAATTCTGGACAAGGCTTAAGCAACTTGCTATTAGACTTGAATTGTCCAGTATCTCAGTTGCGTATATCTTCATGGAAGTTATATGCAGAACTGTTTTTCTTGTTACCTTCACTATTCTGCCATGATCTGTAACACAGTGAGAAAGAGATTGAAATGCTAATCAGAAGATAGATGTGTGAAAATGTTAAAGGTTCGTATCTTAAAGCACACGTAAAAGTCTCTTGAATAGCAGCAAATATTAAAAGATTGCAATGGCTGAAGTATAGCATTATTATTATTACTATTATTATTATTATTATTATTATTATTATTATTAATAATAATAATAAAAAAACCTCTTTCCATTAACATTCTAACAAATACTTATAGAAAACTACTTCTACATAAATTCTACACAATAAATATTTAGCAAGCATATGAAGAATGATTTCAAATTAGATCTATACTAGACATTTCATTCTTCATGCGGTGTGGAATCAATATGCATATGCAGTAAGTCTAACACTTGGGATTTTCCGAGTACGTGCGGATCATCTGTCTGGTCATTGCCGAATTAGTCCAATATATCCTGCATCAGACCTACTAAACATATACACCTGACCTGTGCCTGTGCAGTATGATCATTGTGAAGTTGTGTACTAGGATTTCTGGTCAAGAAAAGATCAGTTGTCTTCGCTGAACAGATTTGATACAGATTACATTGGATCTACAGGACATAAACCTTCTGACACAGGTTTGTCTGACTTAACTGACAGGCCAGCTCAATAAAACCACTGACTCCTATCTGGAAGTTATGATTTTATGAGTTAAAGTCTGAACTAAAATAAAAATCTTGCTAAACTAAAATTTCAAATATGTAAATCTCTAAGGCACATCAAGGATTTACAAAAAAAAGCTGCCCATCCTGTCAGATCTGCACAGAGATTAGGTTAGGCAAACTAAATTATGTCTAAATACCCATACTAATGTCACTACTTTTACACAGTAGCTCACCATCTCTTCAACAAATAGTCAGAAACTTGGTCTTAGTTCTCTTTCAGATGTTGGAAATTAAAAGTTACTGTTGTTGTACACCATTCCCTCAGAATGTCATTCAATATTTTAATTATCAGCTGGTGATCACCCCTTGTACTTAGCCATTTGAGATCCCTTTTCTTTCTTGGATCTCTGCCTATAGCATTAAAAAAACCAGGCATTTGCTCTGCCTTCCCACATGATGTTCATGCTGAGCTGTGAAATCATCCAGCAGGGATTTACTCGCTCACCAGCTTTACAGTGAGCTAAAGAGGAAGCATTAAAGATATTCTGTAATCTTCTGGCTGCAGTATACCTCTACTTTCTGCCAATAAAAGGTAGTGACAGAGAAAAAAAAAAAAAAGTCTCCAATTTGATCTTTTCCTTAAAGAATATAGTGGGAGAAAATCTGTGTGTCTCCTGCATTTGTAGTTCCTCTGTAGCCCAAGATTTCTTTTGGCATAAGTTTTAAAGATGAATGCTTATCTAGTCTGCATCTGAATTTCTTAGACAGGCTTGCTACAAGAATAAAATAAAATCTCTGTTTGCTACATACATAACACTATTGCAATACAGTGCTTTTGTATGGTAGAGGCAAATTGGCAAAGGACACATTACAGTGGGAAAAATAAAGCATTGTTTCCATTTCAGATGGGAACACTGACCGTTACTGTAAATGACTCATTAGCCTCAAGAGGATTGAGTGTTCATACTTGATTGGTTTGAGAGTCTTTCCTTTTCATATCTGGATTTTTACATCAAATTATGACTTTTAAGGTGCTAAATTATAACTGTAACTGCAAGCTCAACAGAATGAGAGAAGATAGAAGTTATTAAGCTTTTGATTGACCATCTGTTGCTGACACCCTCCTCTTACTACAGTCTTGAACACAAACTATAAGAAATCAAAGACTTATTAAGGAGGCTTTCCATGTTAAAAAAAGGCTAATTAGTAAGACATATGTAAAAATAGGACAATTCAGTGTCTCAGAAGGATCTAGGGCAGAGATTTAAATAAAGGAATGAGCCTTTTGAAACTAAATGGTTAGGCAGCTTTTGGACTACACAGTTTGGGAAGAGTTTTTTGTCAATAGATGCTTATTTACAATATGAGGGACCTGGACAGGCTGGATCGATGGGCCCAGGCCAACTGTATGAGGTTCAACAAGGACAAGTGCCGGGTCCTGCACTTGGGCCACAACAACCCCATGCAGCGCTACAGGCTTGGGGAAGAGTGGCTGGAAAGCTGCACAGTGGAAAAGGACCTGGGGGTGCTGGTCGACAGCCGGCTGAACATGAGCCGGCAGTGTGCCCAGGCGGCCAAGAAGGCCAATGGCATCCTGGCCTGTATCAGAAATAGTGTGGCCAGTAGGAGTAGGGAAGTGATCGTGCCCCTGTACTCGGCACTGGTGAGGCCGCACCTCGAATACTGTGTTCAGTTTTGGGCCCCTCACTACAAGAAGGACGTTGAAGTGCTGGAGCGTGTCCAGAGAAGGGCAACGAGGCTGGTGAGGGGTCTGGAGAACAAGTCTTATGAGGAGCGGCTGAGGGAACTGGGACTGTTCAGCCTGGAGAAAAGGAGGCTGAGGGGAGACCTCATCGCTCTCTACAACTACCTGAAAGGAGGTTGTAGCGAGGTGGGTGTTGGTCTCTTCTCCCAAGTAACTAGCGATAGGACAAGAGGAAATGGCCTCAAGTTGCGGCAGGGGAGGTTTAGATTGGATGTAAGGAAAAATTTCTTTACTGAAAGAGTGGTGAAACATTGGAACAGGCTGCCCAGGGAAGTGGTGGAGTCCCCATCCCTGGAGGTATTTAAAAGACGTGTAGATGAGGCGCTTAGGGACATGGTTTAGTGGGCATGGTGGTGTTGGGTTGACGGTTGGACTCGATGATCTTAGAGGTCTTTTCCAACCTCAATGATTCTATGATTCTATGATTCTATGAATATACACTGTATCATAAAAAGGAGAAAGTTAATCTAATAAAGGGATTATGATACAACTCTATGAAAAAAGGAAAGGAGCTCTCATTCTTCACATGCTTATGTTAGGATCTTCTATACAGTACTTTTATAAGAACCTTCCTAAATCTTAATGTTCTGAAATAAACCAGAGGCCAGAGAGTGGGACCTAGATTTTACCAGCACAGCGAACAGTGGTGTCAAGTTGTTGCAAATGTGAAGTAGGCTGCATTCAGTAGTAATGTTAATTAAATGTCTTTCTTCTGGAATAAAAGGGATGAAAAAAGGATATTCAAAGTCAAAAGTTTTGAATGTTTTCTGAAGTGTGGCATCTGTGAAATTCTACTTGTACTGGACACACAGCTTTATTACCTGGGTATAGAACAAGTTTAACAGTTATGCAGCTTTCAAAGTTAGCTTGAGTATAATCAACCTGAAGTACAGAGAGAACTAATGTACATCTGTACCCATCTGTAGACATACCCTAGAAAGGCCAGTATCTCCTTGAAAGAGTAATTAAATAGCACATTGATCCAATATATGCACACATTGTACAAATGGGAACAAGACCAAACTAAAGAACACAAGGAGTCACAAGGTACTTCAAAACTGTTTAACTTCTCAGACTGTTCAAGGCATTTTGTAAGACTCATCAGCTTTAAGTACCTCTGGAGTATCAAGAAAATTATGAACTCTCAAAGAGAGAGATTCTAACTATATATGATTTCTCAGTCAAAAGTATTAAGAGCTATCCAGACAAAAGTAATCATAGAAAATTGTGTAGTGTGTGCTCTGATGTTCTGTGTTCTCATTGTGACAAACTACTCATAGAAGTAGGCAGTGAATCAAATGCTTGCCATAAATTCAGAGTAGGTTTGAGATGTGCCTCTTCAGCTGTGTTACCTAGACTAGTTCTTTGGTTCACTTTCTGGTTTGCTCCAAATTCTTAGTCCCTGACTATATGCATTGCATGAATGTTAATTCATATTAAGATTCTCTTCTGGAGCAATGCCTTTGGTTCCTTCAAAGACAAAACCCAGGCATACCTGATAGGAACTTCTCTGCTGGAAGAATAGAAAAGTACTCTGTCAAGTTCAGCTCCATCTTCCCAGCACAGTCAACAAGCAATAATCCAAAGCATCTTGGTCATTCAAACATCGCTACTTATGCCATGCCATGTTATGCAATATGTATCTTTAGGGTCACTCTGGTAGGTGTCAGCACAATTACACTATTGAGGGTCTTTGAACTGAAAACAAACAATAAAACCACCTCCTCTCCCCAGATAATAACTGTGCCTGAAAACCACAGGTTTATCACTTGAGAATCAGAGAAGAAAGTTGTATGAAAAGTTATGAAGTGAAAGTGTTGTTAACTTACTCTAGAGAGTGATGATCTCTACAGCAGTATCAGTAACCAAACAAAAGGGTAGACAAACAGTGGGTATTGATATCTAATTTTAAAATGAGAAAGACATCAGTAGCCAAAGGTAGCTTTATTTTGGAAAGCAACATGTGAACAAGACTACATTCAAAGACATGCTGCTTTCAAAAATAAAGATATCTTTGGCCACAACTTCATATCTGATGATCTGGTATTAGAATTGATTCTAAAAGAATCCCCTGTCATTTCTGATGAAGTAACAAGTGCAAACTTCATTCTGGGAGATGGTACAAAATCTGTTGTTTCTTTCACTTTCTTTACCTCCAGAACATATTTCCTTCTTACACAGACTGAATAGTAGCCTACTGTTCTTGTCTGGAAAGCAGACTTGCGTACTAAGTAAGGCATTTTATTTCATTGTCATAAGGACATGGTAAGGAGACATTTATCTTGGTCTTGTCAGCCAGTTACTGAAGTGATACTAGTGCATATCTCCTTAGTAGTCTTCTATATTCTCCACAAATACATTGGTTAATATGGCTATGGCAAGCTGCTCCCTTAAGATCAGGAAAGAAATATCCCTTTTTTTTTTGTTTCTACTTTTGCAAGGAAAGAAAAGAAAAGACTTAAAAGGCACTTATCAGAAGCTGGATGAATGAATGCAGACATAGGTTTCATTCTATCCACATCTCCCATAAACTATTTGATACATTTAAATTTGGATCATATGAACTGCAGCCTAGAAATTTCTTTACACTGATTATAAATGGAGCTGATGGTCACATGTTCTTGCTCATATCCACAAGCAGATCAATCCTATTTATGCTACTGTGAAATCCAGAAATTCCCTTGGATTAGTCTGCATGCTACAGAGACCATATAGTAGGATATAATTTTCTTCCAGAGAAAGCAACCAAGTTTTAATATGCAGGAACAGTAAATCATAGAGGGAGGAGATGATGTGTGACAAGGCAACAGCAACAAAGTAAGAGAAAATGCAGGTCAGCTGTGAATAAAATTTACAAATTTTATATCTTTTTTTATTAGAGGTATAAACGAAGAGATTAAATACCTGTCTCTGCTGACTATTTGCTTCATGGCTAGTATTGATTACAGATTAAAATACATCTAATAACAGTCAAATTTTTACAACTAACATAAGGCAAGGCTTCCTCATGTGCCTTTTTTTAATTCATGCAGATGTAGAGAACCTGACAAAGGAAGTTCTGGTTTCTGCCAAGGGTGCACAGGTTTCCAACAGTCCTTGTCATCAAAAAGACCTGTATGATTGTTAAAAACTAATGCATTTTACAGAGACATTAGTGCTATACAATGACTAAACACTGAATTCCTGTCCCACCTTTTGATGCCATCAAGATGGGAACAGACTGGTCAAAAATATGAATGTGTTTACAGAAATATGTAATAGAAATTTAATAATCAATGGTTGTTAAACCCAGAGGTCCACATGAAATCTTTGGTCAGGAAGTTCGTAAACTTCTGACTGATGGAAGTTGGGGTGACGGGGCATCAGAAAGGACCTCTTTTTTTTTTTTTTCTTTAATTCTATCTTTCTCTCAGCAGCTACTGTTGTCTACTCTTGGAGCTGCATACTCCAAGACAGCTCTTTAATCTCACCCAGTTTAATAATTTTTTGTAGTAACAAATAAGGATCCTTGTCATTCTTTCTATTTTCTGACACAGTGCCAAATTATTCAGTCCATTGTCCTTAAGTTCAGCTGCTACTGGGTTGTGCACATGCTTTCCTTGAGAGCTTTAATTTGAATATAATTCTGTGTCCAGTAAGAAATTCTATCAAATTACAAGCCTCCCTGGTTTCTGCATATATACTTCTATCACTAAGAATTTGCAGGAGTGAGCCTTTCAGCTTTAGCATCAACATGCCATATAGTATAAAGGCAAAGGGAGGAATCAGAAAGCAGGCTAGATGTGTTGTATACTGGTAGCACACAAAGAAAACATTTTGCTCTGAAACCATATTCTTTTGAAACTGTTCTTTGTGAACATCTGAGAAGTGCTTGAGCATTTCTCTCTGGCCTGCATCTGATTTAGAATTAATGTTGAACTTTTTTCTAAGATAGATTCAGCAAGGGCTGAGAGAATAGCAAGGAAGAAAAGTAAAGATGACAAAACGTAATTCCATTGTTTCAGATCTAGTTACTGTTGATTTTAGACTGATGTCTTAAAGTTGGCATGGTGTAACAGCGTACACAAGCTTCACAACTTTTTCTTGTGATTACACCTATAACCATGACATGGTGATACAATACAGAGATATTGAGTGTGATTTGGACATGAAACCCTTCCCTTGGCTCTTGGAGTTCAGTTCAGACAAATCAGTTGAAAAAAATAAGTCAAAGAGCCAAAAGTCTTGGCAATGAGATCTGACTCTTCCTTATTCTGTCTTCTCGCTCCTACTCAAAACAATTCTCACCCATGTATGGCACATAGGAAAAGAAGAATTTTGAAACAACTCTAGAGGGCTGACAAACACAAAGTCTATTCTTCTGAGTAACAGCTGGACAAAAGACAGGATATTCTGGTGCATCACTGGTGGCAGTGGACACCTATGCTTTGGCAACAGAATCAAGCTACTAGCAAAGTTTATATGTCTATAGTTTGGAACTGAATGCTATCCCCAGAATCGTCTTAATACTGTACAGTTAATATTGTATTATTTTTATAGGTTTCACTATTAGCCCCCTTATTCAGACTCTGAACACTTCATTTAAGCTATTCATATAATATTGACAGGCTATATGCTATACTACTCTGAATCTGAAATGTCTGCTGTCTCAAATGGAGTATCAAGGATAGGAGAGGAAGGACTGAACTAACTATGAAAAACAGAAAATAGAATTGCAAATGAGAAAAATGCCTGGAGAAAGAATCCCACAAGAATACCTGGATTCTTTCCTCAAATTGTTTATCTGAAATATTTTAGTGATTAAAGTTGAGTATGTGTTGTTATTCTTTCATTGGAATGGAAAACAATGTCAGTATTCCTATTTAAAAATATGGGAATGTTAACAGATTTTTTTGACTTTTAATGCTGGCTAGACTGGTTCCAGGTCCTGCCTGACATGCTTCCCTCTAACTATATCATTCTGTGTTTTTTTGTAAGATAATTGAAAGTTTTCATTATTTTGCCTTTCTGTTTGGGTTTTGTTTGGGTTTTTTTTTTCCACTTGTCCAGATTCAACCTTAATGCCAAATGCCTACCAGTTGGCTTTAACTTTTTAGTCGAAATCAAGAGTCTTTGTCTTTTTTCTACAAGTGATATTATCAAACTTAGTGAGATGCATTTCCTGACTGAATACAAACACTAAAAGAAAACAGTTGCATAAAGACTTAGGAAATTTATTGGGTGCTCTCTCTGTATCCAGGTAATTTTAGGGTTTATGACAAAGCTGATAAGGGTTGGTGGGTAATATTCTGGAGTATTGCAATATGCAGCAGTATTTATTACTCACAGATGAGACTCCTGCTTACAAAAACTTGAAAAATCTCTCTATAGGAAATTTCAATCTTGTATCAATAATGTATAATAGGTAAGAATGCTAATTTTTGTTTCCATTGGCATAGCAAATGTCAGATGGGGAGGGAAAATTAATTGTGGGGTTTTTCTTTGCTTTGTTGTGCCTGATCAGATAGCCAGATATCAGCTACACATGTTGCAGATGGTATGATAAGTGAAGTAACCACTTGAATTTTGGGGTAGGGAGAGAATCACTTCCTCTAAGTTTTACTGTTAAATACTTTTGTGAGTCAGATTATTATGATAGATTTGATCCAATGCTGAATGAGGTCAGGTAAAAGAATTCAACAGACTTTAAAAAGCTTTGAATCTGATCCTATATGTTCAAGAAAATAACATCTGAATCAACAGGTGTTTCATAAATAGATTTACTGGAAGCAAAAACAAAGAAAGAGTATATGTCCTCATATTTAAATACTAAGTGCATAACAGACATAGGCCTACCTAAATAGAAAAGGATGTCAAAGCACTGTTCATTGCAAAAAGTATTTTGAAGATAATGTATCAATGTACTAAAAGCTTAGATTTATGATAAGTCAAAGGGTAAATTGACCAGATTTTAAAATCTCTGTCTCTAAATGACTGTACAGTTACTTCAGCCTGAACTTGGATTCCTATTAGCACCATAGTCATTACAGGGTCATACTGCCTTTTTGATTTTACTGAAGTTATTAATTTTTAGCTAATAGCTTTGTGAATCAGATAAAATGTATATGTCACACATCTCTTGTTCTCTCAGTCTTTATAGAGTTATGGTCATATTGCAGCAGGAAGTGCCTAGAGCATTTTTCAAAGCTACCTCTGAAATGTCTGTTGCATTTTTTGAGTGCAACATTTTAGCTCACATTCAGTGCTGGCACTGTTTCTTCATTTACAGAGAGTATGTCTTCCTGAACCTGGAAATTAACTTGGTACAAAAAACTGCACTCGTGCTAAGTTTCATAAATGTAGTGGGTGTTTGTTTCCCCCAATCCTTTTTGAAAGTTATTTTAGTGTTATGTTAACTTTTTACGTGCTAGAGATGGCTATATTGTACATTATAGGAAGGAACATATATTAGGATAGTTACATAAGCTAAGCACCATTTTAATTAATGAATATGGAAGATAAATACAGCTGTTACATAGTAGGATGGCATTTTAGCTATGTGTTAAACATGTAAATTTTTCAGGCAGCCATTTAACAAGAATGTTAGTAATATTTCTTTATATGAGAAGTTCAGGCCAGCCAAGATACTCACATGAACATTCATACTAGTATCAGTGAGACTGTGTATTGGGTTTACATGGCAAGGTTTTGGTAGCAGTGGGGCTACAGGGGTGGCTTCTGAGAGAAGCTGCTAGAAGCTTCCCCCATGTCTGACAGAGCCAATGCCAGCTGGCTCCAAGACGGACCTGCCGCTGGCCAAGGCCGAGCCAACCAGCAACGGTGGTAGGGCCTCTGTGATAACATATTTAAGAAGGGGGGGGAAACTGCCACACAACAGCATCTGGAAGAGAGGAGTGAGAATATGTGAGAGAAACAACTCTGCAGACACCAAGGTCAGTGAAGAAGGAGGGGGAGGAGATGCTCCAGGCAGCGGAGTAGAGATTCCCCTGCATCCCGTGGTGAAGAGCGTGGTGAGGCAGGCTGTCCCCCTGCAGCCCATGGAGGCCCACGGTGGAGCAGATATCCACCTGCAGCCCATGGAGGACCCCATTCCACAGCAGGTGGATGTGCCTAAAGGAGGCTGTGACCCCATGGAGAGCCTGCACTGGAGCAGGCTCCTGGCAGGACCTGTGACCCCATGGAGAGAGGAGACCATAATGGAACAGGTTTGCTGGCAGGACTTGTGACCCCATGGGGGACCCACACTGGAACAGTCTGTTCCTGAAGGACTGCACCCTGTGGAAAGGACCCACGCTGGAGCAGTTTGTGAAGAACTGCAGCCCATGGGAAGGACTCACATTGGAGAAGTTCATGGAGGACTGTCTCCCGTGGGAGGGACCCCACACTGGAGCAGGGGAAGAGTGTGAGGAGGAAGGAGCAGCAGAGACAACATGTGATGAACTGACAGCAACCCCCATTCCACATGCCCCTGCGCCGTTGCGGGGGAGGAGGTAGAGAAATAGGGAGTGAAGGTGAGCCCAGGAAGAAGGGAGGGGTGGGGGAAAGGTGTTTTGAGGTTTGGTTTTATTTCTCATTATCCTACTCTGACTTGATTGGTAATAAATTAAATTAATTTCCCTGAGTCAAGTCTGTTTTGCCCGTGACGGTAATTGGTGAGTGATCTCTCCCTGTCCTTATCTCGACCCACGAGCCTGTCATTATATTTTCTCTCCCCTGTCCAGCTGGGGAGGGGGAGTGATAGAGCGGCTTTGGTGGGCACCTGGCATCCAGCCAAGGTCAACCCACCACAGACTGCTTGCTAAGTATTTATTCATATGTAAGATTTTAAGGAACTGAATCACTAGATATTTCATTGCTATGTTGTAGGACCATTATGAATAATTAAACACATGAGTAGCATAAATTAAACCAATGGGTATAAACTTATGTGAATACCTGGTTGCCATTTTTAATCAGGGATTCATAATCTGGTCCTTAGTGTGTAGCAGCTTTCAGAGTTACTTTCAAATTGGAAAATATTCAGTTTTATAATTAATAGATATGTTTATATTTTTACCTACAAATGAAATGACAGGAAAAATAACTTTTATGTACAGACAGAAATGAGAATCAACATGTGTAAATGCTGTCTAATGTGTATGTGTAACTGTAAAAAATATTGAGTCACACATATGTATGGTCTTTTCATGTCTTTGTTGATGAGACATAGGATGATGCATGTATCTGTGGGAATCTGTATATGTGTATATGTGTATGTATATATGTGCACATTTACATATATACATGTGTACAATTTAGATAATATTTAAATGTTTTCCATATATTCCATACAAATATGTCTGTCACTTGACATTCACTTTTGCTGGAGGGTAAAGCTAGGAGAAACATGAGAAGGGGGGAGAAATGATCTGTCTGTGAGAGACCTGAGTTTTGTCTTTCTTTTTGTGCTACTCCATCTTGAACAGCTTTACAGAAAAACATTACCAACCTTTTATAATGATGTTAGACCTCATGCCTCATTTTTCGTCAGTGTATAACATGCCTCATTCTTCATAAGTGTACTTACATATTTGTCCTTCCAAAGCTGGCAGCAGTACCCATTTCTAACTGTGGGGAAAACAAGGGGACCAAGTTCCAGATTTGAGGATCCCTCGTGAAGGAAGGTTTATACTTGCTTATATGGAGCTCTAGCTCAAATACCATAGCTGATCCCACTGTGACGGTGTAGCTTAAGTGTGAACACACTTAACTCAGGCAAAAAAGGTCCCACATATTACAACTCTGTAAGTTAAAATATTGAACTACAACCAAGTCTCCAGGTAAAAAAAGCACAGAAGACAGAAGAAACAACTATATTGTTCCCATCTTCTAGCCAGACACAAATAAGAAATGCCTTTTGGTTACAGCTGCTAAATAATGTTCCAAATACGTTTGCATGAAGGAAAGCTTCAGTGCTCTTAACCTAAAAAAAAAAAAGTGTGCTATGAGTCAAAGGACCTGGCACATCCCAGGGCAGAGAGGTATGTGGCTTTGAGACATGTTTGTTCTAGTCTGATCCTGGACCAGCAATTCAACAATACAGTGTCTTCACGTATGTTGGAGCATCCTGATAGCTGTTTTATATTAGACAGCAACCAGTGGTCCTGAGCTACTGATATGACAGGAAGTTTTGCTGGAAAGCTGTAGCTAAAGCTCCTTTCATAATCCCTGCATTAGTTACAGAAGAAGGACTTCTCCAAATCTTTGCTGAGCCACTGAGATAGCTCCTTGAAAAGCTATTAATATGCTGGTCTTGCAGCCTGTCTTTGCAATGGTGAGAGGAATTTGGCTTGAATGTAAAGGCAAATGATGGACCATTCATCTCTAGCAAGAATTAAAGTAGTATATACTTGTACATAATACTGCAGACTGAAAAGTAAAATAAAAATAAATCTCCTTTGCTTCAGTGTATTTTTAATTCCTTAAAGTAAAAATGTTATTGTTGTAATAGGAAAGCACAGTTCTGTCTCAGACAGATGACCAAGAGTATTGATTCATTCCCCACCATCGTTATTATGGTAAGAATTTAGGGTGAAAATTAATGCAGAACAGAAAACAAAACAAAACAAAAATCCAGGTGGAAGCTGGATTACTAATAGATACTGTAACTAATAGATAGATACTAATAGATAGCTGTAACTAATAGATACTACTAAGTATCTATTAGTTTAGATAGTATACTGTTACTGCATTATCTTTTGCATAGCAAAAAACCCAAACCAAGCAAACTAAAAAAAAACCCAGTCATTTGCAAATACATTTCAACTCACATTTCGTCAAGAACAAACCTCGACAAAACTGCTAGCAGGTATTTTAAAGTTTGGACTCGGAGAAAACTCAGATGGCTAAGTGTCGTGGTTTAACCTCAGCTGACAACTGAGCACCACACAGCCACTCGCTCACTCCCCCCCACCCCCGGTGGGATGGGGGAGAATCGGAAGAGTAAAAGAGAGAAAACTCATGGGTTGAGATAAGAACAGTTTAATAATTAAAATAAAATAAAACAGTAATAATAATAACAATAATAAATGAATATATAAAGCAAGTGATGCACGATGCAATTGCTCACCACCTGCTGACCGATGCCCAGCCAGTCCCCGAGCAGTGGCCCCCCCCGGCCAGCTTTCCCCAGTTTATATACTGAGCATGATGTCACATGGTATGGAATATCCCTTTGGCCAGTTTGGGTCAGCTGTCCTGGCTGGGCCCCCTCCCAGCTTCTTGTGCACCTTTTTGCTGGCAAAGTATAGGAAGCTGAAAAGTCCTTGACTAGTGTAACTAGTGTAAGCACTACTTAGCAGCAACTAAAACATCGGTGTGTTATCAACATTATTCTCATACTAAATCCAAAACACAGCACTGTACCAGCTACTAGGAAGAAAATTAACTCTATCCCAGATGAAACCAGGACAGTAAGGTTTTCAGAAAGACCTCTAGGATATCCTAACCCTATACACACCCATAGTAAGGCTTCTGAGCATGTTTGGAAGCTCCTCGGTCTTGTGACAAACACCTTCTACTTGTGTCTCTTGAAAGACTGATCTGTTAATCCTGTTTTGACTACCACAATTAATTTAATAATTTTCAGTGCATCTACTAGTAAGGTAGCAATAGGCAGCTCCAGTTTTTGTATAACATCATAGCGATAGAAGCAATTTCCCCATAATGAGAGATTTGTTGCTAGTCCCCTCTACTTTTTTCAGTGGCTCTTAAATCATTTTGTTAATTGCACATACTACCTTGGCACCTAACTTAGATGATATGGTTTGTCTCGCTGGAGTTTAGTAACTGGGTTTTAGATGCTGCAGTGCTTGTTCCTTAATCCACAGTCTTTCATGTATTAGTGTAATACACTGCATTCAGAAATATCTGAGAGACTTAATGAATGCACAGTACTCATCTCTGGTAAAAGAGTACTGTTTTCATCCCCTCTCCCTTGTTCTGGTACCCTCTGGAAATTAAAATGCTTATCAGAAAAACAAATTCTGAGTCTATGTCCATTTTAATGTCCTGAGACTGCTAACTGTACAAGTACTTTTTTATGCAATGAATTGAACTATCTGTAAGACCTGTACTAAGATCTGGAAAGTCATTTTGGATAAGCCAAAACAAGCATGGAGAAGAACAGAGGATGAGAACAGATGCAAGGAGGCATAGGAAACAAACAAACAAACAAACAAACAAAACCCACTTCATATGAGTTGTAGGAAGTTGTATGAAAGCTGTTGGGACCATTCTTGACTCAGTGGCCTGTAGCAAAATTGAAAATCATCATTGGCTAAACTCAGTATTCTGAGATTTTCAGTTGTTTGAGTCTCTAACTTCCTCAGGATAAAATAATCAATTAAGTTTGTTTTATGATGTATTGTTTTATATGTTTCCATATTTCATTTTGCTTGCATTCCTCTTTACAAGAATGATAAAGAATTGTTTTTTCATGAAGACTAAACTTGCTTTTCTCCTTGAGCTGAAAGTCTAATGGAAGAGAATTAGGACTCTTGGTACACAAGCTGCAGTGGAGAAGGAATGCACACTTCCACTGGGCATGCTATATTTATGCATATGTAAAGACCTCAGAAGCTTAAGTTCCACCTAGAAGATGACTTTGACTATGTCTGAATCGTGGGAGTGAAGAGCTCATTCAAACTGCTTCAGAATACATGATAATGAAGATGATACTACATATACACCCTTCACCATCCCTCTTTCCTGCCTTATTTCCCAGTGAACCTAGGATAAATGAACAGAGCAAGATGGGGTATGCATCAACAAGGACCTTTAGGGACCACCATAGTCCCACCTTTCCCTGGGTGCTGAAGAGATATATAATGAAGTATACCACCATTTCCACACAGACTGTGGCTGGGTTTTATTTCAGAAGACACGGACTTAGAACTCAGCAACGTCATTTTCTAGGCACCAAATAATGGAGTGTTAAAGGTCCTAACAACTTATCCATTATGTAGGGTGACTTAGAAAATTTAAGAGATACCCAGTAACACGACTGGGCACATTGAGATGAGGGAAATTCTACCTTGTGTGGACACTTGAAATATTGCTACAGATTGGTGCTGCTCCAAGACTGACAAACTAGAATATTTTCCTGATTATACTACTGAGTATTTTACACTAAAAATGGCAGGACTCTGTTTTATTTCAAAACACAGGCAAGGTATAATGTGGTCATGTTAGCTCTTCATTCAATAACTTATACTTAAAAATGAATGGAAAACTTTAATCGTGTTCTTCTCTTTCTTAGAGTAGGTAATCTAGTTTCTTTAACCTTTTTTCACAAATCATGATTTTCATATCTCTGATTATTCTCATTGTTTCCTTTAACTCATACGCTCATTGTCTTTTCCTTTGAAACTTTTTTGAGGTATAGACATAATAACCAGTTGCACAGAGTGACAGACAGATTACTTGGCCTATGCTGGAACAGATGGATTGAGCAGCACTGCGTTAACAAATGGGCGTCCCACTGCCAGGGTGCCATGACGGCTGATGGCTCCCTGTGGAGCAGGTACTGGGAGCTGTAGGAGCTATGTGGGCCTGAGGAAAGGAAGGCCCCAAGCCACCTCTGGGGAGCCCCAAAGGCCAGGTGGGCTTGGGCGGAGGCTAACCAGGGCTATTAAGGCCTATTAGTGTACTCAGGGCCCTGACAGCCACTTGAAGGAAGCCATGGATGAGGTCAGTGAGATAAAGAAGAGATAATAGACCATCAGCTGGGTCCCCCATAGTGGTATCAGGAATAGTAATTTTTATCTCTCTTGGAGACTTATGTGATTTTTTTAATGAGAATATGATTTTCTCTCATATCACAGGCCCTTCTCATTCTCCTGAATGTGAGCAGGTCACACAATTCCCTTTCTGAATTCATGGCAGCACACAGCCACTTGAGTAGGTGAGGAAGAAAAATGGGCAGAGCTGGGGAAACGGGGAAACTTTGGGAGAGAGAATTTTGGAAAGAAGTTAATCAGTTATCAGAATAACAAAATGGCAGTATGGGAGAAAGTAAGCAGTATGTTGGCACAAGCTTTTAGTAAGATACTGCTGCATCTTTGTGTCTGTTCAAGAACTAGAAGGTAATTATGGCTCAGTTACAGTGTCTTGCAGAGCTATTGTCTTGTTGATAAAGCATACATAAAACTTGCTATTCAGAATTTTCTCTGAAGTAATAATCTGTACCATTGAGAATTACCTGGGGTCCATCAAGAAAAAAAATAATCCTTACTGCATCTATTTCACAGTTGAAACAGTCAACATCTTATTAGGCTCACTTATTTTGTTTGCAAATTGAAGAAAGACATTCTATGCACTGAAGTCTGCAGTTTCTGCTGTTGGTGTAAAATAACTGTAATCCTCCTTCTTTGTGTCAGAGCCTTTCCCAGCTGCAACTCCCCCTTGACTCTGAACAATTTTGTGTGATATGCATGTCATTCAATTTAGGAAGAACAAGGCACTCGGCATGCATAACACAGCCAGTTATTATATTCTGCCTGCTAAAGACTAAACAAGTTCATGTCCTCAAAATGTGGTCAGAATGTTGTCAATAGCTCATTTTACACCCCCCCCCCCAAAAAAAAAAGATAACACAGACAGCTGTACTTTTGTTAAATCAGATTACACTTGACACTTGTGTTAACATGAGTAAAGTTACATCTTGTAAGCTAAATTTGCATTTCAAGAAACATGAGTGTATTGGTTTCAGTATTTCTGTCTTCCATATGTCTAAATATATTTATTAAAGTAACAGCTTAGTGGTAGTTTGGTGGGTTTGGGTTTTGTTTTTTTTTTTTTTCTTTAAGCAGTCATGGATTAACAGATAACAGTTGTAAAGTGGTAAAAGTTGTGATGTTCAAGACCAGGCTAGAGAAGAGGCAACAGTAAATATCTCTGAAAATAGAAGCAATGAATTTTGAGGAATTGTCTAGTAGTATGATTAAAAGATTGATTCCGAGACTAATCTTTTTTAACATTGGCATGAAAAGAAAGAATCTGCTAATGAATTTTATAGATCGCACAAAACTGGTAGATACAATGTCAGAAAGCATCATGAAGGATATGTCCAATAGGAATAGAACAGACTGCATACTACAGTATGAGACCTTGTTCAAACTGAAGTCCTGTGTACTGTGTGATCCCTATTCAAGGAAGGAGAAATCAGACTGATGCTTTACTTCAGGATACTTTAAAGCTTGTCTAGCTTACTCTACTTAAAAACAAAAACAAAAAAAGAAAGAAAGAAAGAAAGGAAAAAAATCTAAGGTTGAGACTGAATTGCTCTGCAAATGCATCACAAAGGGGATGTCACAGAAAAAGAAGAGTACTTTGAGTTACTAAATACTGACACAAGAACAAGTAAATACAATTTCACCATGAATACATTTTTATAGGATGTTGAAAGAAAGTTGCTAAGCCCCAAAGAAAAATTTCTAGAAGAAGAAAGTAGAAGAAACCTAGCAGTTTCAAATTAGAGTGTGATAAGATAACAGAAGGGGTTGCACAAGATGGTTACCAAGTACTCTAGATCTACATTCTACATTTCTATGCTCAAGACAACACTACAAAGGGTATTTCTGTATGGCACCAGTTAACACAGGAAGGGAATCACTATTAATATATTTTGCATCTGAAAAAGGCTATTGAAATGCTGTGGGAATACAATTATACTGCTTTCAGTACTCTAAACTGGAGTTTGTCATACATGTAAACCAGAAACAACAAAACAGTTCTCAGTCCTCTCCTTATTCTTGTCTCTAGTTTTTTATCCTTCTGCTGCCTACACCATTAGACCAATGTAGGTGTTTGTAACATACTGTACATACTGAACCAGAACAAGAAGTAGGTCTAGCCGAAAAATAAAGAAACAAAAGAAAATAAATTATTATTTTATACTCAAGATAAAACTTGGTTCACTGCACATTCCACAAGCAGTTGTCGTAGTATAAGAGAAGGAGAAAGGCAAGAACAGAAAAGAGAAACAACAGAGAGAGCTTTTTGTAAAATAAAGTTTTAATCCAAAGCATTACAAATTTTGATGTGGAATTTAAAAAAAAAAAAGTTTTCAACCAGTGCAAGTTAGTAAGGTTATATACAAGAAAGAAAATAATTTAAACATTAATAATGACATTTTTATTAATAATTCCTCGCCTCGCCTCGCCTCGCCTCGCCTCGCCTCCCCTCCCCTCCCCTCCCCTCCCCTCCCCTCCCCTTCCCTTCCCTCCACTTCCCTTCCCTTCCCTTCCCTTCCCTTCCCTTCCCTTCCCTTCCCTTCCCTTCCCTTCCCTTCCCTTCCCTTCCCTTCCCTTCCCTTCCCTTCCCTTCCCTTCCCTTCCCTTCCCTTCCCTTCCCTTCCCTTCCCTTCCCTTCCCTTCCCTTCCTTTTTTAAATCTTGGAAAGTCCTAGAACAGATTAATCTGGCAAACAGAACAAGCATGGGGCTAAGAAGAGCCTTCAGGTGAGCTTTCCCTCTGCAGCACAAACCTTCTGGTTACATGACAGGGCAATGTCACTATTTCCATCCATTTGTCTTTTCCACAGTACAGTTGAAATTGTTCCCATTTCACCTGGGGCTTAACGGGTTGAAAAATGCCATTCATTTTTAGAAACCAATTATGGAAAGCATGTAACTTTTGTTTGTAGATCCAAATGTCTCCATTAACCGCACAAGACTAATTAATGTTTCATTTTTATATATAAACCAACAAGAAATACTAAGAGTGAAAAATTATTAAGAAGTTACTTCTATTCTGAATACCCTTTCATACATAAATACTCTCCCAAACTGTACATGATGCTGAAGACATAATATTAAGTAGGACATGTCAAATAAACTTCTAAGTCAGGAGAATACAGGAGCTGAGATATACAAAATGCTGACACTTTCAAATTAATAAATATTTTAGTCCATCTAGTTAAAACTTGGATTTACATCAAATGAAATATATGTGAAGAGAATATACGAAACATAACCACTAAATAAGAGGAATTCAAAGAGCAAAGTTTTCAAAAAATCTCAGTGAGAGGTTTAGTTGATTTGTGTCACTGAACATTACATAGTCCATACATTTTACATGAAAAACCTCATCTGCTTTAATTGCTATGCAAAAAGAAAAGCTGAAGAATTTATTAGACGATGACTCTTTACCTTGGGACCCTATGAATAAATAATCGCATAAACTGATTGAACATAGACTATTAAGAAAATGGGACTGAGGAAAGTTGCATATAGCAATCTGACTTTCACTGGAAGAGCAGGAACACCAACATATCCATGAGAGGTGTATTGCCTATACAAAAGAGAATTTTGACCTTTTAACCACTAAAAATATTTATGTTTAGATGGTATTTTAACAGGAATGAAGGGAAGAAAAATTCAGAAAAAAATTTCCTGTTATAGAATTTCATACTTCTGATCTCATTACTTTTTTTCTTTGACTTTGTGAGGAAGAAATGATCAATAACATCAGTCATGATGTCAATTCTAATGCTTGAGAAAAACAAACAAACAAGCAACCCCCCCTATCGCATAATTTTTTTTTTCCAGTGTGACTGAGTGAAAGAATGCATCCTAAGAGATGTGAGCTTTACTGTTTTACGCAGTACAGAATATGTTTTCATAGTCAACTGATGAGACTAGTGTATGCCTCCCATACAATGTAATTCCAAGGAATAATCATTAATTATCTTTGAATGATATTTTCAATATTCTATTATTTTTCAAATGGCTCAGACACTGAATTGTTAGCTCTCATTCAAGTTAATCTCCAGGAGCTTCAGTTAGAAGTTCCAAAAAAAAAAGAAAGAGCTAAAACTGAAAAATGAAGAAAGAAACACATGAGTAATTAAGAAGCATTGGAAAACTAGCTTTTATCCTGTATAAAAAAGGCAAGTCTAAACCTCAGATTATAAAATCTAACCAAAAATCTATAGGAATATTTTACATGCAAAAGCTTGACGTGCTGTTTTCCACTGACAGAACTTTAAATTTCTCAGTCTTTAGGAATATTTTTTGTTACTAATAAAGTAATAGACAACTGTTGTTTCTTCTTTGAGTTACTTCATTTATTAGTTTACTAAATTTATTTTTAAATCTTGATACTACGGTTACAATAAGGAGTATAAAGTAGCATTTTATCTCTAATTAAATCTTTTATTCCTTTCAAGACCTTATAAAGACATTTAAGACATATTGTGATCCAAAGCAGTAGATCATCCTCAACAGAATACTGTGTGGAGCCATCATAACCTTGGTTAAGAACACAATGAAACTTTTCTGGAAGGTGGATATTCACTTGTTCCTCTAGTCCCACCTGATGGCTTGTCATTCATCTGCATCAGCTACAGATTATGTTATTGATTATTTCGTCCAATTTAGGATATAGTATATGTTGCAACTGAATCTATCTATCCATGTATCTATCTATGCATCTATCTATATGTCTCTATCAAGTAGGGAATTAGAAAGCACTGTGATGGGATAGTTTAGAAAACTCACAAATCAGGCCAATTTTAAACTGTGAAATTAAACGTCACTAAATTTGGTCATTGGCAACACAAAGTAGCAAATGAATTTCAAAGACACCAATGGGCTTGAGCTGGCTTCAACCCATGTATTCCTTCCTGGACACTAGAGACGTCCAGTGTCGTGACAGTGAGCATATTATAGAGACCTATAAAGGGAATCACATTGGTATTGTGATTGAACTGTGTATTGCACTTGCTGTATTTTGCTAAGTGTCACTTATATTTGTATTGTGTTTTCAGTACATTTTGTATCACTGAGCTAAATCAGAAATCCCGTGTAACATCAATTATCTTCAAATAAGTAAATACGATATTAAGTATTATAACTTTCACATGTGGAACATCTCAAAGAACCTGGTCAGAGAGTATTGGACTCTGACACAGACTCTGAATAAGCTCATCATGTCTTACCTGGTGTCCTCATTTCTACCTATGTCTACCCTGGTGTCTAATCTCATGCTAAATCCAAAACACAACACTATGCCAGCTATGAGGAAGAAAATTAACTCTATCCCAGCTGAAACCAGGACAGAACAAGCCCCATTTCAGGGTAAGACTCTCTTCTGAGTTCATTTTGCAGCAGAGCAGAAAGCAGGCAGAGGGAGATAGGATATCAAATTGACACCTTGTCCTAAAAATATCTCAATACAGCTCTGAATCAGAGTATGGTCAGATAGCCATGCTTAGCATGTTTTAAAACACTCCTACTCCTTAATATGGATTACTACTGAAAAGATATAAACCAATCTATAAATCTTGTGTCACTGAACATTACATAGTCCATACATTTTAAATGAAAAACCTCATCTGCTTTAATTGCTATGCAAAAAGAAAAGCTGAAGTATTTATTAGACGATGACTCTTTACCTTGGGACCCTATGAATAAATAATCGCATAAAAATGTGATTTTTAAATCTATAAACCAATTTCAGAGAGTGGTTCGTATCCTAAGGTAACTGTAAACATGATGTGACAGTATTAAAAAGTATTTAAAAGTGTTAAAACAACAAAAAGTTATTTTTGTTATTATGTTAAACAACAAAAGTTATTCTTGAGAAAGAATAAAGTAATTTTATAAAGCTATGAAAAGCTATTAACTAACACTTATGTAACTTCATAACTTGGAAGCCACCGAGGCGAAGGGCTCCGGAGCGGAGGATCACGCCGGGGGACCCTTCCTGAAGCGGCAAAACCGCGGCCAAACCCGCGAAAAGCAAAAGCGCAGGGAGCGAGAGGGAGCCCCAGCCCCCCCATTCCCCGAGCCGGAGGAGGGCGTTCCTGACGAGCGGCAGCTCTGACTCAGCATGGGTGGGGACAAGAGGGGCGGCGGCCAAACCCCCTCACTTAGAAGAGCAGCCCCCAGGGAGCGCGAGCGACCCAGAGCGCGGCGAACAGGATGTGGCGTGTCAGAAGGGCGTGGTGCGGCAGTTTGCGCAGGCAGGGCGTGGAGGGAAGCCGAGCGGGCAAGGAGCGGCCCCGCTCCCTGCTCTAGAGGCCAACTCAATTGGTAATCGTAGGCTTCCCAGAAGAGGACCAGCTATGGTTTCCACTCGGCCGAAAAACGTCGCCAGAAGGAATGTGGCGACCCAGACGGAGCTCACACGCAAGCGTACAGCTGTCCAGGTCTCTGGCTGCAGGGAGTGCCTGAGCCTGTCAGCTGTACCGGAGGGCAGCAGAGACACCACCTGTGTGCGGTGTGACCAGGTGGATGATCTGCTCGGCCTGGTGGCAGAGCTGAAGGAGGAGGTGGAAAGGTTGAGGAGTATCCGGGAGTGTGAGAGGGAGATAGATTGGTGGAGCCGCACCCTGCCATCCCTGAGGCAAAGGCAGCAGATAGAGGCTCCACGAGAAGCAGAGGATCCCCTGCCTTCTTGCCACCAGGTAGAAAGAGGGGACCTGAGCGACGGGGGGGGATGGAAACGGGTCCCTGCTCGGCGTGCCAGGCGAACCCCCGCCCAGCCTCCCTCACCTTCCCGGTTGCCTTTACACAACAGATATGGGGCCCTGGAACTTGAGGGCCAGGCAAACGAGGATGTAGATGAAGGTCCATCCAGGGGGTTGCCTAGGGTGAGGCAGTCAGCCGCACGCATTATGACTGCCGCTGCTAAGAAAAAAAGGAGGGTAATTGTCGTAGGCGATTCCCTTCTGAGGGGAACAGAGGGCTCGATATGCCGACTGGACCCGTCCCACAGGGAAGTCTGCTGCCTCCCTGGGGCCCGGGTCAGAGACATCACTAGGAAGCTCCCTGGTTTGGTACGGCCTTCTGATTACTACCCGCTGCTGGTTATACAGGCTGGCAGGGATGAGGTTGCAGAGAGAAGTCCTGCAGTGACCAAAAGGGACTTCAGGGCACTGGGGCGACTGGTTCAAGGATCGGGAGCACAGGTAGTGTTTTCCTCTATCCCTACAGTGGCAGGGAAGGATACTGAAAGGAGCAGGAAAACACACCTGATCAACGTGTGGCTCAGGGGCTGGTGCCATCGGAAGAATTTTGGCTTTTTTGATCATGGGGAGGTTTACATGGCACCGGGCCTGCTGGCGACAGATGGAGTCCAGCTGTCTCACAAGGGAAAAAGGATCATGGCTCATGAATTGGCAGGGCTCATCGAGAGGGCTTTAAACAAGGTTTGAAGGGGGAAGGGGATAAAACCAGGCTCACTAGAGATGAGCCTAGGGGTGGCGTGCCGATGCCGGGGGCGAAATCGATAGCCCAGCTCAAGTGCATCTACACCAATGCACACAGCATGGGCGGCAAGCAGGAGGAGCTGGAAGCCATTGTGCAGCGGGAGAGATATGACTTAGTCGCCATCACAGAAACATGGTGGGGTGACTCTCATGACTGGAGTGCTGCAGTGGATGGCTATAGACTCTTCAGAAGGGACAGGCGAGGAACGAGAGGCGGTGGGGTGGCCCTGTATGTTAGGGAGTGTTTCGATTGTCTAGAGCTCAACGATTGTGATGATGACACGGTTGAGTGTCTATGGGTAAGGATGAGGGGGAAGGCCAACGAGGCAGATATCCTGCTGGGAGTCTGTTATAGACCACCCAACCAGGATGAAGGGGCGGATGAAGCGTTCTATAAGCGGCTGGCAGAAGTCTCTCAATCGCTAGCCCTTGTTCTCGTGTGGGACTTCAACTTCCCGGATGTTTGCTGGCAATACAACATGGCAGAGAGGAAGCAGTCTAGGAGGTTCCTGGAGTGTGTGGAAGACAACTTCCTGACACAGCTGGTAAGTGAGCCTACCAGGGGAGGTGCCTCGCTTGACCTGCTGCTTACAAACAGAGAAGGCCTGGTGGGAGATGTGGTGGTTGGGGGCCATCTTGGGCTTAGCGACCATGAAATGGTAGAATTCTCGCTTCTTGGTGAAGTAAGGAGGGGGGGCAGCAAAACCGCAACCATGGACTTCCGGAGGGCGGACTTTGGCCTGTTCAGGACGTTGGTTGAGAGAGTCCCTTGGGAGACGGTCCTGAAGGGCAAAGGGGTCCAGGAAGGCTGGACGATCTTCAAGAAGGAAGTCTTAAAGGCGCAGGAGCAGGCTGTCCCTGTACGCCGTAAGAAGAACGGGCGGGGAAGACGACCGGCCTGGCTGAACGGGGAGCTCTTGCTGGGACTCAGGAAAAAAAGGAGAGTTTACCGCTTGTGGAAGAAGGGGCAGGCGACTCTAGAAGAGTACAGGGATCTCGTTAGGTCGTGCAGAGAAGAAATGAGAAAGGCAAAAGCCCAGCTAGAACGCAATCTGGCTGCTGTTGTTAAAGACAACAAAAAAAGTTTTTACAAATATATTAATGACAAGAAGAGAGCCAAGGAGAATCTCCATCCTTTATTGGATGCGGGGGGGAACATTGTCACTGAGGATGAGGAAAAGGCTGAGGTACTCAATGCCTTCTTTGCCTCAGTCTTTAACAGGCAGGTCAGTTATCCTCAGGGTACTTGGCCCCCCGAGCTGGAAGAGAGGGACGGCGAGCAGGATGAACCCCCCGTAATCCAAGAGGAAGCAGTCAATGACCTGCTACGCCACCTGGACGCTCACAAGTCTATGGGGCCGGATGGGATCCACCCGAGAGTGCTGAGGGAGCTGGCGGAGGTGCTCGCCAAGCTGCTTTCCATCATTTATCAGCGGTCCTGGTTGACGGGGGAGTCCCCGACGACTGGAGGCTTGCCAATGTGACGCCCATCTACAAGAAGGGCCGGAAGGAGGATCCGGGGAACTACAGGCCTGTCAGCCTGACCTTGGTGCCGGGGAAGATTATGGAGCGGTTCATCTTGAGGGCGCTCACAAGGCATGAGCGGGACAACCAGGGGATCCGGCCCAGCCAGCACGGGTTCATGAGAGGCAGGTCCTGCTTGACCAACCTGATCTCCTTCTATGACCAGGTGACCCGCCTAGTGGATGAGGGAAAGGCTGTGGATGTGGTCTACCTGGACTTCAGCAAGGCCTTTGACACTGTCTCCCACAGCATTCTCTTAGAGAAGCTGGCGGCTCACGGCTTAGACAGGTGTACTCTGCGCTGGGTCAAAAACTGGATGGACAGCCGGGCCCAGAGAGTTGTGGTGAATGGAGTTCAATCCAGTTGGCAGCCGGTCATGAGCAGTGTTCCCCAGGGCTCAGTTTTGGGGCCGGTCTTGTTCAAGATCTTTATCGATGATCTGGATGAGGGGATGGAGTGCACCCTCAGTAAGTTTGCAGACGACACCAAGTTGGGTGGGAGCGTTGACCTGCTGGAGGGTAGGAAGGCTCTGCAGAGGGACCTGGACAGGCTGGATCGATGGGCCGAGGCCAACTGTATGAGCTTCAACAAGGCTAAGTGCCGGGTCCTGCACTTGGGCCACAACAACCCCATGCAGCGCTACAGGCTTGGGGAAGAGTGGCTGGAAAGCTGCCTGTTGGAAAAGGACCTGGGGGTGCTGGTCGACAGGTGGCTGAACATGAGCCGGCAGTGTGCCCAGGCGGCCAAGAAGGCCAATGGCATCCTGGCCTGCATCAGGAATAGTGTGGCCAGCAGGAGTAGGGAAGTGATCGTGCCCCTCTACTCGGCACTGGTGAGGCCGCACCTCGACTACTGTGTTCAGTTTTGGGCCCCTCACTACAAGAAGGACGTTGAGGTGCTGGAGCGTGTCCAGAGAAGGGCAACGAGGCTGGTGAGGGGTCTGGAGAACAAGTCTTATGAGGAGCAGCTGAGGGAACTGGGACTGTTTAGCCTGGAGAAAAGGAGGCTGAGGGGAGACCTCATGGCTCTCTACAACTCCCTGGAAGAGGTTGTAGCGAGGTGGGTGTTGGTCTCTTCTCCCAAGTAACTAGCGATAGGACGAGAGGAAATGGCCTCAAGTTGCGGCAGGGGAGGTTTAGATTGGATGTAAGGAAAAATGTCTTTACTGAAAGAGTGGTGAAACATTGGAAGAGGCTGCCCAGGGAAGTGGTGGAATCCCCATCCCTGGTTGTATTTAAAAGACGAGTAGATGAGGCACTTAGGGACATGGTTTAGTGGGCATGGTGGTGTTGGGTTGACGGTTGGACTTGATGATCTTAGAGGTCTTTTCCAACCTCAACGATTCTATGATTCTATGATTCATTCTTTTGAGATTGAAAGTGTCTTTTAAATGTTCTTTGAAGTACAACCAAATATACCCTCTGAATCACACAAAGAAAGAAAACATGGGAAAAACAAATGTTAAAGCAAAAGAAAATGAAAGGTTTTATCAACACCCCTCTTCCCCCAAACTAATAAGTATATATTATATTATGGACAGCTAATTTGCTTGAATTAAATTATAAACACAGGGAACGGCATCTTGATTACAGTTCATGGTTTTCTATTTATAATTCATTTTGTTGAAAAAAAGTGTTAGCTTTTTGTATTGATCTTTTGGCAAATTTCCTGAAAGTTAAAAAAAATGCACCTTTATGGGATCTTAAAACTCATGAAGGTGAAACATTGCAATGTTGTAATGATATACTATAGGAAGAGCGAAGTATGAAGTATAAATCACATGGACATTCATCTAAATTTAGTTAAATAATTCTATTCTGTCAGCCTAAACTGATTCGTTTCTAGAGTGAAAAAACACACATTTTAAAATTATTCATCAAATGACAAACTTTGAATTACCCCTCACCCAAAAAAGAACAACATTCAAACTTGTTTTAATACACAGAGCTGCAAATATAAGCAATTTTCTTTCAGGACACAAATTTAGCACCTTTTGAGTTAGAAAGTATGCAACAGAAACCATCTTTTTTCAGCCATACCCAGAGGACTAGCAACACTTCATCACACCACTTTATTATGTTACAGTAATTGACCGACTTACAGCCTCTCTTATGAATTCAGAAGTTGCCATCTTTCAGAATTTCTTCATTAGGATTTGTGTTCATTATGCATAACTCAGGCATAAATCTTAGAAATAGTTTTTCTTCCTGTTCTATTATGTCCATCCTTAAAGTCTTGATTTTGTTTAGTTTCTACTCATATTTTTGTTTTTCCTTTTTTTTTTTCCTTTTCTTTTTTTAGGGTTTAGGAATGATTACTTGTTCACCAATGAAAACCTATTTTAAAATCTCATTTGTAACTATCTTTTGACTAATTATTGTTTCCTTTCTTCATGATCCTTTCATTCCTTCTGTGGTGCCATAGATGATGTATTCTGAAAAAAAGTGATAAAAGCAAGCTTTTAGACATTCATTAAATAATACAAAGATGCATGCAACTAGACATGGTGTGCTTTGCTCTTTAACAAGGGAGTGATGTTATTCATCTAGCTGTAAATATTAGAACAAAGGGATGGGATAAATCATGATCTTCACTGGGTAAGGCAAACCAAGTGCCTGAACTACAACTTAATATGTATCCTTCCATCAGTGGGTTAGGCAAACAATGATAGACCTTTTGTCACAAAACCTATGCATTGGCTTCACATTCAGCATTACATTTTGAACTGCAGACACAAGCTTTTGCTCTTCCCTCATGCACACGTGTATCACATAGCTCATGCAGTTCTCCTAAATATACTCAGTTTCCTATTCTGGTGTGAAATGTAGTGTCTCAAGATATAACACTGATGTGACGTGGTGTGTTGAATTTTCATGACAAGGTTTTGGTAGTGGTGACCTCTGTGAGGAGAGGCTGGGGCTGCCCTGTGCCGGACACAGCCAGTTCCAGCCAGCTCCAACGGACCCACCACAGGGCACAGCTGAGCCCCTCAGCCAAGATGGTGGCACCTCTGTGAAAATGAATTTAAGAAAGGGCAAAATGCTGCACAAGCTGTGATGAGTGAGGGGAAAAAAGTGTGAGAAACAATCCTGTAGACACCAACGTCAGAGACAAGAGAGAGGGAGGTGGTGCTCCAGGCACCAGAGCAGAGGTTCTCCTGTGGCCCGTGGGAGAGACCATGGTAGAAGAAGTATTTTCCTGCAGTCTGTGGAGAAGACCACACCAGAGCAGGTGGATATTCCCTGAAGGAAGCTGCAGCCCTTGGAGAGCCCATGCTGGAACAGATTCTTCTGGCAGGAGCTATGGCCCATGGTGAGAAGCCCACTCTGGAGCAGGTTTATCCTGAAGGACTGTAGCCCATGCGAACAACCCACACTGGAGTAAGGGGAAAGTGTGAAGAGGAAGGAGTAGCAGAGAGGAGCTGTTATGGACTGACCACAACCCTCATTCCCCATCGCCCCTGCATTGCTGAGGGATGGGGAAGGAGGTAGAAGTGTTGGGAATGAAGGAATGAAGTTGAGCCTGGGAAGAAAAGGAGTAGAGGGAAGGAGTTTTAGTTTTTTCCTTTGTTTCTCACTACCCAAATCTATTTTCACTGGCAATAAATTAAATTAATTTTCCCCAAGTCTAGTCTATTTTGCCCATGACTGTAATTTGTAAGTGATCTCCCTGTCTTTATCTCAACCCATGAGCTTTTTCATCTTACTGTCTCCCCTGTCCTGTTGAGGATGGGGAGTGAGAGAGTAGTTGGGTGGGGGTCTGGCAGCTGGCTCAGGTCAACCCACCACATTTCATGAGGATGCAAGTAAATAAACATCATGAGTATGTCTATGCTGCTAAAAAAAAGAGAGCCAGGAAACAAGCTAAGGGTTTGGCTCTCCATTGTCCACCCAGCTCAACAGTTAGTCTGCTCCCACTGAGTTTAGGTCCTCCCAAGGCAATATTCTGTTTTCATTCTAGAGATGGTTCTCTCAAAGGACCATTCATAAAGGACAGTAAAACGATGAGACTGCCCGAAGTTTTGTTCCCTCCGCCCTCTTTGCTACAACCCCATACTCAGTCTCTGCCTTCCAAAATCAGGTAAAACCATACACTTTGGTGGTGTGCAGCACAGCCCTCTCATTGTATCATATTTATTGTGAATAAAAAGATATGTAACAGGCTTGCAGAGGCATCACAGGGGACCCAAACGCTACAAAACATGGATGTACTGTTTTCATCCTGATGCGACTAGTACTAAGCAGCCTGGATGCAAGCCAACCCACAGTGCTTGGTTTCACGACCAAGGATTGATCCTGGTCATCTGTTATTAATGGGTATAGCTGAACTCACTGCACATATTGCAAGACTTCTTTCCCATCTGCTGTGGTATCTGATTTTGGTCACTGTCAGACTTAACATATCAAAATATTTAAGAGTTATTTTTCATTATGAACATACTTATTGCTTCACTGTCTTTTTGTATTCATCTGCTATAACTTGTCTTTTGTTTCAGTAGTAATCTGTTTGGGGTGTGTTAAGAACTATACAAAACCAAGCCTGCTGTGTGGTTCTTAACAGGAACTGAACCCAAACACAGATCAAAAGCATTATTTTATTTTATTGAAATGGATCTGATGCAGATGTTCTTGAACAGAACCAAATCAGAACAAATGCTGAAAGGAAATAAATATAGATATTATAAATAAAATACTGCTCTGATTCCTGGTTCCCACATGTAAGACAATAACACGATTGGTTTTGGGTTTATGTTTTTTTTACTTATCCTAAAAACCTTGCCACTGAAACCCAATACAATGCTTCACGCTCATCAATTTTAGATTCATGATACTGTGTTATATGAAATTAAAGAGCTGTATATTATTCAACTGTCTATATGTCTTGTACAAAGAAACCTTGTTTATTTGTTTGTTTCAGTTCAGGTTTTTCTTTGGCATTTTCATTTCTGACATCATTCTTTCCCACTAAATATTTTCAGATCATCTTTTCCAGCATGTCTTTCAGTAATTTCCATGAGTAATTCAAATGAAGACCCAAATCTTACCTTTTGAACTGCTGAATGCAAGACGACACACCTGAGTTTCCCATTATGCTTTCACATACCTACAAAAAATGAAGTGCACACTAAAAAGTAGTGTACAACCACTACTAAGTAAAGGTAAACGTACTGCTTTACACATGACTCTTTCCAGTCCGACAGTATCACAGTGCAGTAAAAGCTGCAAGACCTGTTATTTGTTATCAAAGTCAGAGCTGAGAGCACAAGTGATCAAAGAAATAATAAGAAAATACATTGCATTTTTACTGTAGAAAAAAGCAACCTAGAGAAACGAAGATTTAAATGTGTCAAGCATAATACTGACATGCCTAACTTTTACAATGTACTTGGGGAATGAAATTTCTAAACTCAGGTTATAAGCCCAAATTCTCTAGATACTGAGTGGGGACAACTAGGTTTTTTAAGCATTAATTATGATAACCATTGCCAAATAATTCAGTGCCTTAGACAGCCAACAGGAAATGCCAAATGAACTGAAATCTACTATTCTCCTCTGTACAGGTACTAAAGTAAGATTAGTATTCACAGACTGAAACAACATTTGAAGGTGGATGCCTGCAGTTTTCCTTTGGTTATGGAGGATCACCTCACTTCAGAACCCAACATCAAAAATACAACTAGTGCACATTCACCCTGACAAGGCAACCTGTGTTTTCCTGGGCTTTGGTCCACAGATCCCTCCTCTCAGCATTCTACTACAATGATTGCTGCAATCAAATTTAGTTGTGCACTCACCCCTTCTGGTGAGGCTACAATAATATGGGTAAAGATTGCCATTTATTGGTGAAAGTGAAAAAGCAAGGTGTGACTTTTTGGTCCCCATTTTAAGGCTTTTTTTTGAACTTTGCATCTAAGACTCTCATGATGAGGTACAAAAACAAGTTTTGTGAGTAGTAACCTGAACTCTGGTCTCGAATAACTCCTTGATAGATGACAAAGTCAAACGACAGTTTTCCTCCTGTCTCTGCACTGCTTGGAGATAAAAGACGAAATTTTTAATCTCCTCAGAGACACACTTAAAGACCAGATTTTCCTCTTCCTGTGTGAATAGCATATTAATATTGAACTCAGTGCTCTCTGTATGTTAGGTAAAATATCAGCTAATTTGATCATGTCTTTTAGTAAGTTCAGATAAAGCTGACACCTGCTATTACTGTGTAAGTCTTCAATGATTTGGTAGCGAAGTATTCTCTGAGATGCCCAGCTTAGCTAAAAAGAGGAAATTGTTGGCACGAGGAATAGCAGAGCTTTAGTAGCTTAGGGTATTCCGATGACATAAATGCACAGACTAAAGCCTGTTCGGCACTTAAAGGATTAGAGACACTGACAGGATTCCTGGCAAAACTAAAACAGTATTCTGAGCTAAAAGTTTGTTTTATGAAACTTCTTTCTTTTCTATTGCCTTATGACTACATAGAAAAAGCAAATATCCTAAATTTATGTAGTTCTCTGTACGATTTGCATTGCTATTTTCAGCCATTTATTTTTAAAGATAGAATGGGCAAATGGATTTATAACTGAAAAAAAGGTAACTTAAGAAAACTGTTATTCAGGGAGAAAACAGTCTTTTTTTTTCTTTACTAAGTGAACAGCTAGAAAATGTAGCACATCAGATTAGCAGCTGATCATTATCATTATACTAAAATGCTATGTTAATACAAATAAACCATACTCATTTAAATTTTCAAACTGGAACACAATGGTAAGACAACTTGTACTTTTTAATGCAACCTGACTTTAAAAAAAAAAAAAAAAAAGTTCAGAAAACTCATCAAAGTTAGCCTAGAAGTGATACAAACTATGATATACTGACATGGAATGATACAAAATAACTCACTCTGATTATCATTTATGTAATACCTTCATCCCTGAATTTCGTTTATAAGCCTTAATCCACATAACATTGTCTACTTCAGGAAACAAAAAGATAATTGGATGTGGTGGAAAGGTTGATCTGTTTTTTCACCAAAAAGAAGACAATTCCTAAACAGAGCAAATTTTAGCTGATCTCCCACTGAAATGCTGTTCTGGGTGTGTTGTTCTGTAACCGGGAACATTAAATTGATATTCATGCTTTGTTATATATGCTGTTGTTCCTTAAGAGAATAAAATCACAGCATGAAAGAATCTGAACATTCAGAACAAAAACTCTTTTTTTTTGGGAAAAAAAAAAAGATTGTTGAGAGAAAGGGAGAGATTCCTTAGATCACCTGGAACTTCATTACTGACATTAACCTCCGTGTTTTCTGAATCACAATATTCAGATGGGTAGCAATATAGACTCAGAGATCAAAGACAATTAAAGATTCAGTATCAGAGATTAAAAAAAATGTGACTGCCTCTCCTTTTTCCTGAAAAAAACCCACTTGAATTCTTCTGTTATATTTCAGTGCATTTAGTAACCAACATGATGCTAAGAGATGAAAGAAACTCAGGATCTCAGTTTCTTTTATTGATAGACACATACTTCTGGTGCAGTTAGCAGCTTTACTTTTTATCTTTTTCCAAAGTTGATTATAAAAAAAAATCTGAGAGAAAGATAAAAATGTAGTAAATCAGAAAAGAAACTATGCAGATGTAGAGTGACATACTTAGAGGAAGGGAGAGGGTGAAGACCCAGGAGAAACATAGCACTGAAAATAGTAACTAAAAATCCAACCTATAGATGAGATGTAAGGGTCTGTTTTCATCTTAAAGGTCGTCTTCATTTTATTTTCTCCCTTCTGTACTGTGGAGGAGGGATGATGAGAGGGCAGCTGGGTGGGCAGCTGGCAGCTGGCCAAGGTCAACCCACCATGAGTATTTAGGAAAATAATTGTTAACATGACGAAATACATCTGAATGTAGATGGCTATAATGTTCATATCTATACTTGAGCTAATCAACTCAGGTTTCCTTTATATTCACTTCTAGGCTCAGTTCAGCTTGTCTGGAAGTAGGTGTTTGTTAAGAAAACTTGCATTCTAATTGTTTTAATTTATTTCCGTAGACTGTTCATGATTCAATATTGCCTTACAAAATTAGGTGAGATTAATTCTGCTCTATGTAACTGGTGGAACACAGAGCAGTGTCTCTGTTCCTAAATTCCAGTGTTTGATTGCACAGCTTTTTTCCCCTTCTTTCTCCTCATTGTGATCTGTTTCTGAGTAATCAGAAATGAGCAGGGGTGTCAATCTTTGCTAGGGAAAAATCTTCAGGTTTAGACTTAGGACAGAGACTTCAGTAAGTGTTCTATCTAAGATTTTAAGTAGAGCTAAATTAGAAAACACAGACATTCTTAAAAACAAAACAAAACAAAACAAAAAAACCCAGCTCTCAGGAAAAAAATACCAAACTCTCAAATCCCAAGTTAGTAGTAAACATTTTTAATGGGAAAAAAAATCCCTTAGTGTTTTTCAAAGAAATGAAACACTTAATGCAGAGAAAAACATCAATCTTAAACAAATGTGTCACTGGAAAATCTCTTTTAGCCCAATGAACAAGATTCAGCCTTTCCCATAGAATTTCATTTCTTGACAAGTTCTAATGGAGAAAAGTGTAAATAAATATGTGGAAAAAAGCTAGGTAAAAATAGCTGAAGCTATATAATAGCTCTAACCAACAAAAGATTTGTTTCTCATAATTGCATGGTTTGGGATGACTAGTGTTGTTCTTTCACCATCAAATTCCTTAGTTTGTGCATTATTGGTACAGGCTTGTGTAAGGCTTGAAGAACTCTGTTGTGATTTTGACAATCTTGTGTTGATTTTTATTCTGTTAAACTGGAGCATATTGTTTGGTAATCTTAGAACAGCATACTTGGTGACATCTTGAATCACGGATTTACAATGAGAAAAACTGCTACACACACACATATCTGCATAGTAGAAAGTGTTTTAACAATACTACCTTTGTTGTGTTTGGCTTATATTTTAAATGTTTTTTAGTCTGTTAAATCAACATACAATATTGTTTGGCAAACAAAGATAAGTACCATGGCAAGAAAGAAAAAGTACTTTGCTTCAACAAACCACAATTTGCATCTGTGCAATACAAGCTCCACCATCTAATCCTTCCATGCTGTAAAGAAAGCAATTTTCTCTTAAAATAACATTAAGTTGCTTTTTGTTTGCTGTTACAATGAGTGCACACCATTAAACTACAGAGGTGCATATTAACAATATCATCAAATATGACACAAAAGGTTTGTCCTACATTTCACATGCAACCCAAACTCCCACTGAAGTTTATAATAGTACATAATAATAGAAAAAGGGGGGGGGGGGGGGGGGGGGGCGGGGGGGGCGTGGCACAGTATTATGTTTTTAAAATCATGACAAAATATGTTATGCAATGAGAAATTACTCCTTTTAGAGAACAGAAAAAGAGGATGTTTCTGGAAAACTGAAGTGTGGAAATTAGAGTAAACCAGCTACAGAAATAAACTATTGACTTTCTATGTTACTTTGCTGGACAGCTGATACATTACAGATGCTTTTCCATTTCCAATAGTGCCACAATGGTTACCACTGAAGAGGAGGGAAACCTTAAGGTGAAAGATAGTCAAGGTAATTTATGGCAAAGGTAAAGGAAAGCAGTGAGGTAAATAAAAGTTTTTCAGGCAGCTGTTGACCATAGAACTGCTGAATTATTTAGATTGGAAGACACCCATAAGGGTCAACCATTTCCAGGGCCATGCAAAAAGCAGGTCCAGTTAGTGCACGTTGCTCAGGACAACATTCAATCAG